>NC_068430.1:4804341-4906841 GCF_023373465.1 Oncorhynchus keta | reverse complement strand
GTCTCACCACTTGTTTAGGTAAACAGCGGAGGGAAGGGGCCACACCACTTGTTTAGGTAAACAGCTGAGGGACGGGGCCACACCACTTGTTTAGGTAAACAGCTGAGGGACGGGGCCACACCACTTGTTTAGGTAAACAGCTGAGGGACGGGGTCACACCACTTGTTTAGGTAAACAGCTGAGGGACGGGGCCACACCACTTGTTTAGGTAAACAGCTGAGGGACGGGGCCACACCACTTGTTTAGGTAAACAGCTGAGGGACGGGGTCACACCACTTGTTTAGGTAAACAGCTGAGGGACGGGGTCACACCACTTGTTTAGGTAAACAGCTGAGGGACGGGGCCACACCACTTGTTTAGGTAAACAGCTGAGGGACGGGGTCACACCACTTGTTTAGGTAAACAGCTGAGGGACGGGGCCACACCACTTGTTTAGGTAAACAGCTGAGGGACGGGGTCACACCACTTGTTTAGGTAAACAGCTGAGGGACGGGGTCACACCACTTGTTTAGGTAAACAGCTGAGGGACGGGGCCACACCACTTGTTTAGGTAAACAGCTGAGGGACGGGGTCACACCACTTGTTTAGGTAAACAGCTGAGGGATGGGGTCTCACCACTTGTTTAGGTAAACAGCTGAGGGACGGGGTCTCACCACTTGTTTAGGTAAACAGCTGAGGGACGGGGCCACACCACTTGTTTAGGTAAACAGCTGACTTGGGTAAACGGGGCCACACCACTTGTTTAGGTAAACAGCTGAGGGAGGGGTCACACCACTTGTTTAGGTAAACAGCCACACCACTTGTTTAGGTAAACAGCTGAGGGACAGGGGTCACACCACTTGTTTAGGTAAACAGCTGAGGGATGGGGATGGGTAAACAGCTGAGGGACGGGGTCACACCACTTGTTTAGGTAAACAGCTGAGGGACGGGGCCACACCACTTGTTTAGGTAAACAGCTGAGGGACGGGGTCTCACATTAAATGACTGACAGTCCTTGACTTCCACATTACAATTTTCACTTGTGTTATTCATTTTTTAAATTATTATTATTATTATTATTATTATTATAACTAAGCTATTTTGTTTCTACATTTGACTCTAATGTTTGTACCAATGGAGTAAACCAAACACATGTTTTGATCACAGTAAAGACAGACAGTTGTGCTAAGCTCATACGGCATTTATAAGTTATATTCTGACTGTGAGTCACTCTGAATACTAGAATTGAAGGAACCATTGAACAGCTTCCCAGAACCCAGTCTTTGTCTTTAAGGAAACAAGCCATTTGACCTAGATCTGGTGGGAATAGTTGTGCAGTAGAGATGAGAGAGCCCTGTCTGTGTTCAACTGCATTATTCAGTGGACTATAACACTAGATTGGTTTGAGGGGAGGAGGGACAGTAGACTATAACACAAGATTGTTTCTTCTTCTCTAGTCTTGTTGTGTTTCCTGTAAAATGGACGCCCACGTCAATCACATCCTCAGAGAGGAAAAATCCTAGCACACTTTGAGATAAATGATATATTGGATATATATATATACAACAATTACTTGAAACAATTGAACATTATGAAACATCAAAGATACCAGGCTTGGTCTTCATAGCAGATTTTGAAAAGGCGTTTGATAAAGTACGACTAGAAATTATATATAAATGCCTGGATTACTTTAATTTCGGTGCATCTCTTATAAAATGGGTTAAAGTTATGTACAGCAACCCCAGATGTACAATAATAAATAATGGTGACTTCTCAGAATTTATTGAGCTTTTAAGAGGAGTAAAACAAGGCTGTCCGTTGTCTCCATATCTATTTATTATGGCCATTGAAATGCTAACTATTCAAATTAGATCGAACAAAGATCATCAATGTTTTAGAAATACAGGGGATAAAAACAAAAAAAAGTGCCGATAACTCAAGTTTTTGCCTGGATCGCTGCACGGTCTCGTTGAAGATCTTGATCACTTTTCTATCCTCTCTGAACTAAAACCTAATTATGACAAGTGCACCTTATTACTTATTGGTTAATTAACAGACTACCTTGTGGATTACCAATACAATTCACGATGAAGTAGACATAGTTGGTATTCACATCTCAAACAAATATAAATGAACTCACCACAATTAATTTCAAAATAAAAGTTTGCAAAGATAGATAAGGAAATAAATAAAGTAAATACGTGTCTATTAATGGAAAATGCACATTGATTATATTATATTATTGATAACTCTTTGGCCCTACTTACTCTTAACTCTTATCACGGTTTACTTACTTACTAATGTCGCTGCCTACTCCAGACGACTCATTTTCTAAATGATATGAGCAAAAATATATTTCATTTGAAAAGGAATGCAAGGACAGACTAAATTAAAAGTGCCTATTTATATAATGAATTTGAGTTTGGGGGGGCTAAAGTGATTAAATATTAAAGCTTTAAACCTCTCACTAAAAGCTTCACTCGTACATAAATTATACTTAAACCCCAAATGGTTCTCCAGTAGATTATTAAGAAAGGCTCGTCCTTTGTTAAAAAATTGTGTTTTTGCCTTCATACAGATTACAACTTCTCATTTCCGACTAATGTAAAATGATATGTTGTTTGAAGTGTTGCCCTTATTAAACAAGCTATTCAAAGCTGGTTACAATTTCAGTTTTATCCTCCAGAAAAGGTAGAACAAATATTACAACAAATGTTACATGTTAAACTCAAATATAGTGATTAATTTAAAAAATCATTCTTTATGGATATATATATTTTTTAAATGTTTATTATATTTATAATATGATGAAAATAGACTGTGGAGTTATGTCACATATACATAAATATTGAAAATATTTGGGAATGTCTACTCAATCCAAACGTATAACCAACTGTGTGCAGCATTACCACAAAAAAATGGACGAGCCACGTGGAAAAGGGAGAAGGTAGTGAACTTGTTTGCCTGCCACAAAGTCGATTTAAAGGAATTGTCATAATGTCACAGTCGTCATATGGAGGAGTCCAAGGCGCCGCGTGGGAAGTGTACATACTTCTTTATTAAAGAAAGAACACTGAACAAACTATTCAAAACAACAAAAACGAAGCTAATATTGCTAGTGCAGAACAGGCAACTAAACATAGAATAAGAACCCACAAAATATCCAAGGAATATGGCTGCCTAAATATGGTCCCCAATCAGAGACAATGATAAACAGCTGCCTCTGATTGAGAACCAATCCCGGCAACCATAGACATATAAACACCTATGCTTACAAAAACCCAAAGACAATACAAAAACTAAACAAACCACCCTTGTCACACCCTGACCTAACCAAAATAATAAAGAAAACAAAGATAACTGAGGTCAGTGCGTGACACATAAATATAAATATATACCAGTTTAATTTGAGAAAAACAACTGTTGACAGCTGCACATGCAGATTTCAAATGAAATGGGATGAGATTTTCGATGTACTGATTCCATGGTACATGGTTTATGAACTGGTACAAAAAACAACACGTGGGTCAACACTTCCAGTTTTCCTATTTAAATTATTATACAAAATTCTTGCCACCAACAGAATGCTAAATACACTACCGTTCAAATGTTTGGGGTCACTTAGAAATGTATTTTTTTTTAAAGAAAAGTAACTTGGCCACTCAGGAACATTCACTGTCTTGAAGATTTGTGTAGACTCCAGTGTAGATTTGGCCTTGTGTTTTAGGTTATTGTCCTGCTGAACGGTGAATTCATTTCCCAGTGCCTATTGGAAAGCAGAGGTTTTCCTCTAGGAATTTTTGCCAGTGCTGAGCTCCATAACTTGTATTTTTTATCCTGAAAAACTCCTCAGTCCTTAATAGCCACAACTACGCTTGAAAATATGAAGAGTGGTACTCAGTAATGTGTTGAATAGGATTTTCCCCAAACATAACACTTTGCACTCAGCGCAAAAAGTTAATTGCTTTGTCACATTTTTTGGGGCAGTGTAACTTTAGTGCCTTGTTGCAAACAGGAGGCATGTTTACAGCAAGAATATGATTTTTATTCTGTAAATGCTTCCTTCTTTTCACTCTGTCATTTAGGTTAGTATTGTGGAGTAACTACAATGTTGTTGATCCATCCTCAGTTTTCTCCTAATCACAGCCATTAAACTCTCTTAACTGTTTTAAAGTCATCATTGGCCTCATGTGAAATGAGCAGTTTCCTTTCTCTCTGGCAACTGAGTTAGGAAGGACGCCTGTATCTTTGTAGTGACTGGGTGGATTGATACACCATCCAAACGGTAAATAACATCACCATCCATGCTCAAATTCACTGCTCAACTGAGGGAATTTACAGACACTTGTATGTGTGGAGTACATAGATGTCATTTGTAAACAAATAACGTTATATACTATTATTGCACACAGTGAGAGAGAGTCCAATCAACTTATTATGTGACTTGCACATTTGAACTTCTAAACTTATTTAGGATTGCCATAACAAAGGTGTTGAATACTCAATATTAGGAAGGTGTCCTTAATGTTCTGTTCACTCAGTATATGCGTTCAGAGTAGCTTCCCCAAACACTGCCAAGATTCAACGTGACAATTCAGTAATAGTGCACTACCCTTAAGAACTTCTCTTCTCATTTAGTATGGTCATAGACCTGCCACTCATATCCGAGAGAATTACTATTAGAAGTAATGGTAACACCTTACTGCATTATACCTGCAGGCTTTAAGTGTAGTGTTATCCCAGTAATATATCTCAGATTGCACTCTACCAAGTTTTGCTCTACACACGTCATAAAGCTCCGTATGCACAAGGGCTTTTCTCCATTTGTTCCCTGAGGTAAGTCATTAACCTGTAAGCCTCAAATCTGATGCCAGAGATAGAGAGAGATTTCTAGCAGCTTTCATTGCACCACGTTATCCCTGGGAGGCCTCAAAGGGCTTTGGAATGAAAACTTATCTTCCTTTAGCTTCTAGAGTTCTAGATCTCAGAAGTTCCAGCATCTCTTCCTCTAGCTTCTAGAGTTCTAGATCTCTGAAGTTCCAGCATCTCTTCCTCTAGCTTCTAGAGTTCTAGATCTCTGAAGTTCCAGCATCTCTTCCTCTAGCTTCTAGAGTTCTAGATCTCTGAAGTTCCAGCATCTCTTCCTCTAGCTTCTAGAGTTCTAGATCTCTGAAGTTCCAGCATCTCTTCCTCTAGCTTCTAGATCTCTGAAGTTCCAGCATCTCTTCCTCTAGCTTCTAGAGTTCTAGATCTCTGAAGTCCCCGCATCTCTTCCTTCATGACTGTAAGTCGCTTTGGATAAAAGCATCTGCTAAATGGCATATATTATTCCTCTAGCTTCTAGAGTTCTAGAGCTCCAGCATCTCACAGGGCACACACACTTCAACCATCACTTACACACTCATGCACTATACCCTCAATTTACATACCCTTCCCCTCACTTAGGCTATACACACACACACACACACACACACACACACACACACACACACACACACACACACACACACACACACACACACACACACACACACACACACACACACACACACACACTTTCAACCCTCACGCACTATACCCTCAACTTACACACCCTTCCCCTCACTTAGGCGAAAAACTCAACACTCTACCCCTTTCACTTACATACGAACCGGGGAGAGGGGCGGGCTTGAAGGCCAAAGAGGACTGGAGTGCTAGGGGTTTATTTCCTAAATGATCTGCGGTAGGACAATGCCATTAAAGAAAGCTTGCTACCAACTAATGTTTTCCTTCCATGTCTAACAGTGACCGTATCCTATTAAAGAAAGCTTGCTACCAACTAATGTTTTCCTTCCATGTCTAACAGTGACCGTATCCTATTAAAGAAAGCTTGCTACCAACTAATGTTTTCCTTCCATATCTAACAGTGACCGTATCCTATTAAAGAAAGCTTGCTACCAACTAATGTTTTCCTTCCATATCTAACAGTGACCGTATGCTATTTTTTAATGGGAAATGACAGACATGCCATGTTTATAAAATAGGAGTTTAATAGATGTGTTTGGTAGATATAATTATGTCCGTATTGGTGAAAATAAATATATCGATCAGTGTTTTCCATTACGGAAATGATTTCCTCTTTCTATCGTAAAATTGAATATTACAATTGTAAAGGAAGACAGATGAACCATTCACACACAGCCGTGAAAGTTTACTTTAGTGTTGAGCAATTAGCAAACTGGCATAGTATCAACAAACACTCAAATATAAGAGAAGAAAAGAATACAATATTTAAAGTCAAGTGAGTGCAAATTGCATTTCTTTTTAAAATTTATTTTACGGTGTATTATGGGGGGGGGGTAAATCTTGTTTTAGCCTGAACATCAGGGTCCAACGGTTAAAAGTACCTGGTAATTACTAGGCTAAGAGACTGCATCAGAGAGAGAGAGAGAGTCTTTATTATTCAGGAACTTTTGTGAGTGTAATGTTTACTGTAATGGGGAGAGGGAGAGGGAGAGGGAGAGGGAGAGGGAGAGGGAGAGGGAGAAGGAGAGGGAGAGGGAGAGGGAGAGGGAGAGGGAGAGGGAGAGGGAGAGGGAGAGGGAGAAGGAGAGGGAGAGAGGGAGAGGGAGAGGGAGAGGGAGAGGGAGAGGGAGAGGGAGAGGGAGAGGGAGAGGGAGAGGGAGAGGGAGAGGGAGAGGGAGAGGGAGAGGGAGAGGGAGAGGGAGAGGGAGAGGGAGAGGGAGAAGAAGAGGGAGAGGGAGAGGGAGAGGGAGAGGGAGAGGGAGAGGGAGAGGGAGAGGGAGAGGAGAGGGAGAGGGAACAGAACAGCACGTTTCTCTCACTAATTAAAATGTGTCTGAGTATCAATTAAGACTGACCTAAATTCCTCTGGTTGATAGAACCAAAACCAACTGGGACGGTCTTATGTAAAAGAGACCTCGGCATCATCCCAAATGACACCCTAGTCCCTATTCCCTATTTAGTGCACTACTTTTGACCAAAGTCCTACAAGAACAGGGGCAGGAGGTAGCCTAGTGGTTAAGAGCATTGGGTCAGTATTGGGCCAGGTCACTGGTTAGAATTCCCAAGCTGACGAGGTGAAAAAATCTGTTGATGTGCCTTTAAGCAAGGCACTTAATTAACCCCCCCAAAAACATGGTGCATGTTTTGGGGTTTTGCCATAGCACAACACAGCTGGATGATGAGTTGGTGGGCCTGAGGACTGAGTTTGAGAAACTCCGGGCTGGTTTGAAATATGTTATTGTTCCTCTCATACTCTGGCACAGTGAGACAGAGGGACAATATGCCCATTCTTCAACAGTGACTAGCTTAGGACCACATCACTAACAGTTTGGCGTCTCTATTCTAGAATGCTAGTATACATTCTACTGTAGACTCTTAAATGTTCACATTCTAGAATATAATACATTATTCTGCTGTAGAGTCTTACATGTTCACATTCTAGAATTATATTACATTATGCTACTGTAGACTCTTAGATGTTCACATTCTAGAATTATAATACATTATTCTGCTGTAGACTCTTAAAGGAGAGGGGGGGAGAAAGAGAGAGAGAGGTAGAGAGAGAGAGAGAGAGAGAGAGAGAGAGAGAGAGAGAGAGAGAGAGAGAGAGAGAGAGAGAGAGAGAGAGAGAGAGAGAGGGAGAGAGCAAGAGAGAGAGAGAGAGAGAGAGAGAGAGAGAGAGAGAGAGAGAGAGAGAGAGAGAGAGAGAGAGAGAGAGAGAGAGAAGAGAGAGAGAGAGAGAGAGAGAGAGAGAGAGAGAGAGAGAGAGAGAGAGAGAGAGAGAGAGATGGGAGCGGTGACATTGATGGAAAATGACTCCCCATTGAGGAGGATTGGGGTTGCAAACTCACTGAAGAAGTACAAAAAAAGGATCCAGAAAAACATGCAACAGTATAACTAGCTCTCACACACACACACACATATATACACACGCACACACACACACACGCACACACACATACACACACATCTCTCTCTCGCCTATCTTTAATCTTAACATGTGATACAGCGTATGACACCAGGAGTCAGTAGAGAAACAGAACAACAGTTTTAGTCTGAATCTTAGAAACCACATGGCAGGCCTCAAGCTGGTGCCACTGTGACTACCCGCAAGGACGAGAACAATATCTCTTCTCAATGACGTGTCCCAAATGGCACCCTATGTCATACATAGTGTACTGCTTTTGACCAGAGCCTTATGGTCCTTGTTCAAATATAGGGAATAAAATGCCATTTGTGACGCGGACCGTAGTTGTTCCACCTCAGAGCTACAGTATAGTACCACTGTAGGGCCAAACAGTCTCCGCGTGCTTTAACTTAACTTACTGGAGCCTTCCTCCAAACTGATAACTTACTGGAGCCTTCCTCCAAGCTGATAACTTACTGGAGCCTTCCTCCAAGCTGGTAACTTACTGGAGCCTTCCTCCAAGCTGATAACTTACTGGAGCCTTCCTCCCAGCTGATAACTTACTGGAGCCTTCCTCCAAGCTGGTAACTTACTGGAGCCTTCCTCCCAGCTGATAACTTACTGGAGCCTTCCTCCAAGCTGATAACTTACTGGAGCCTTCCTCCCAGCTGATAACTTACTGGAGCCTTCCTCTAAGCTGGTAACTTACTGGAGCCTTCCTCTAAGCTGGTAACTTACTGGAGCCTTCCTCTAAGCTGATAACTTACTGGAGCCTTCCTCTAAACTGATAACTTACTGGAGCCTTCCTCTAAGCTGTTAACTTACTGGAGCCTTCCTCCAAGCTGGTAACTTACTGGAGCCTTCCTCTAAACTGGTAACTTACTGGGTCGTAACTTCAAGCTGATAACAGGATCAAACCCAGCAGCATTGTTATGTCTTGTTTGTCTGAGCTATAAATAGATTGTGTACTTTGAAATGCATGTGGTCACAACCCCACCCTCCTCCACTCCAGATTAAACTCCCATATTACAGTTAATCTCTCTCAGAGATTGTGTAACTGGAATGCTTTTTTATCCTGTTGGTTGATAGGTAGACTGTGGGCTGTAACACACACGCACGCACACACGCACGCACGCACACACACACACGCACACACACCTCTCTATAGGCCTCGGAGTCTTTCACCGTAATCTCAGAACTCAGAAACACACACTGTGTGTGATGTCCATGGTAAGAGTTTCATAATGGACACGCAAAGCAAACATATCACCTCCTTTATACATTTATACATTCTGCTTTTACTTTTTCCAGAGGTTATTTGACAAAATCATGCCAATGATTTCCAAATAGCTCAGCTACAGAAGTCTGTCTATTCATATTAACACGCAGTGATGACATCGTCCTGCACACACACACAGCATGCCGACTGTTAATAAGGCTTATGGCTCAGAGCTCTGACTGTGGGCCTAATCGCAAAGTGTTCTAAATATAAATCAATATCCAGACTACAAAATGGGTAATTTACAACTGACTGAAGTCCTACTTTTACAATAAACATAGATAGGTAGGTTTTGGTCTACATTTGATAACGGAATCAGAAACGCCATGATTTAGTAAGGTAGCCTATATAATAAACACCGCGTCAAAATTAGGATAACAAGTGAGCCTAGCGTGTATAAATTAGTACTCTCTCCAAAACAGTTCATAATTGGATCAATGGGATTGTGATCAATTAGGCTTGGAGTTGAATGATCCAGCGCGAGTGCTGACTGTCACGCAAACAGCAGAACGGTAACCGGGGAACCTCGTGCTTCGCCGCTCCATCGTCTTTCAGCCCCGCAGAACAGTAGATACATCACGTGTGCGAAATCTCCAGAAACTACTAATGTCTGTGAAATAGACATGTCGGGAGTAGGGACAGTGACACAGCCAATGCCACGGAAAACCTCCGAAGGAGAATCGAGCGAGAGAGCAAGGTGTTCTGTAGCACTAGGATAGAATCACAGCTCCGCGACTTAACTTCCATTACTTTCCCGTTGCTTTCCCAATTCTAAGCCAGTCAATCGCCTATCATAGACATAATAGACACACACGCAAGCAAACATATCACCTCGTAATATACAATTCAAATGTAAAGAAAGAAAACACGTGCAGATGATACAATTCTTTTCAAAACATGTAAACATGTTACGAAACCGTTTAATCCTACTGCATTTATATAACGATGTAAAAGCATGGTGCAGCTGCTCGGCGCGGTGACTGGTGGAATTGTTACATGGTTCTATGATCCTGTGTCCGACAGGTCTTTGAAGTTGAGAAATACCGCGATTCTGTCGGGCGACAATGTCTTTTCACGTGTCAATATCAGAGCGACAATATTTCAAAGTGAGACACTTTGCTGTGACACATCTCCAAGTATGTATTAATTCATATCGTACCCAAAGGTTACAGAACAACTACATATTTACGCACAAATGTTTTTTAAATAGTCAAGTCTTACCTTGCTTGGTTATGTAAAAAATAAATCACTGGGAAATAGTCGCTGAAAATGATATATCCCAGGATGATGTCCACATTGTCGGAGATGGAGCCTTCAACTGTAACAAATAATCCTGATGTCAGTGTACCAATTAACCAGAGAGAGAGGGAGGGAGCGGGGGTTGGGGAGAGAGAGAGAGAGAGAGAGAGAGAGAGAGAGAGAGAGAGACAGAGAGAGAGAGAGAGAGAGAGGCGACGGAGCTAAGAACTACCATATCCAATTACACTAGACAAATAAAAAGCTAAATAAATACAATGTACAACCGGTATGGCCATCTGCTTATAGTCCATACACTTCACCGTGCCCTCAAAACCACGTTCTAAACCGAATGACCTATAATAAACCCGCGCAGTATTCGACTCATACATTCTATACTTGGCTGGAACTGGAACAAGGTAAAACTGAGCAGTGATTTGTGGGGTGTCGTGTTCACTTGGAAAAAAATGTTTTTACCAAAAGCCCGATAGCTCTGTTTAAAATGTGTTCTTAAAAGAGCAATGGTAATTAACTTGTCTATCACTAATTGATATGTCATTTGTAATTCAACTTAATTAACTCGATACAAATGTGCATATGAGCAAGAGAGGGGGGGGGGTAAATGTGGCTACTTTATGAATAAGAAACACCCCTCATTTCAAAGTGAGAGTATATTTACTGTGCAAAGCATGGTGTCCAATGCAATAAGCCATGAAGATATTCTAAAATATATAGTGAACCTTTTGCCTGTGCCTTCTCTCTCAGTGCCTCCTAGTGAAGAAGTTGTGAACATTTTGTCTGTGCCTTCTCTCTCAGTGCCTCCTAGTGAAGAAGTTGTGAACATTTTGTCTGTGCCTTCTCTCTCAGTGCCTCCTAGTGAAGAAGTTGTGAACATTTTGTCTGTGCCTTCTCTCTCAGTGCCTCCTAGTGAAGAAGTTGTGAACATTTTGTCATTTTGCCTCTGTGAACACCTTCTCTCTCAGTGCCTCCTAGTGAAGAAGTTGTGAACATTTTGCCTGTGCCTTCTCTCTCAGTGCCTCCTAGTGAAGAAGTTGTGAACATTTTGTCTGTGCCTTCTCTCTCAGTGCCTCCTAGTGAAGAAGTTGTGAACATTTTGTCTGTGCCTTCTCTCTCAGTGCCTCCTAGTGAAGAAGTTGTGAACATTTTGTCTGTGCCTTCTCTCTCAGTGCCTCCTAGTGAAGAAGTTGTGAACATTTTGTCTGTGCCTTCTCTCTCAGTGCCTCCTAGTGAAGAAGTTGTGAACATTTTGCCTGTGCCTTCTCTCTCAGTGCCTCCTAGTGAAGAAGTTGTGAACATTTTGTCTGTGCCTTCTCTCTCAGTGCCTCCTAGTGAAGAAGTTGTGAACATTTTGTCTGTGCCTTCTCTCTCAGTGCCTCCTAGTGAAGAAGTTGTGAACATTTTGTCTGTGCCTTCTCTCTCAGTGCCTCCTAGTGAAGAAGTAGTGATTCTATATTAGGCTTAATTAGTTTATTAATTGTGTAATTATACTGAAACAAATATATAAATGGAACATGCAGCAATTTAAAAGATTTGACTGATTTTCCAGTTCATATAAGGGAATCAGTTAATTGAAATAAACAAATTAGGCACCTAATCTATGGGTTTCACATGACTGGGAATACAGATCTGTTGGTCACAGGGGCGTAAGATCAGAAAACCAGTCAGTATTTTTTTTAAATTTTTTTTTTTAACCTTTATTTAACCAGGCAAGTCAGTTAAGAACATATTCTTATTTTCAATGACGGCCTGGGAACAGTGGGTTAACTGCCTGTTCAGGGGCAGAACGACAGATTTGTACCTTGTCAGCTCGGGGGTTTGAACTCGCAACCTTCCGGTTACTAGTCCAACGCTCTAACCACTAGGCTACGCTGCCGCCCCCAGTGTCTGGTGTGATCACCATTTGTCTCATGCAGCGCGACACATCTCATTAGTATTGAGTTGATCAGGCTGTTGATTGTAGCCTGTGGAATGTTTGCCCGCTCCTCTTCAATGGCAGAGCGAAGTTGCTTTATATTGGTGGGAAGTGGAACATGCTGTCGCACACTGATCCAGAGCATCCCAAACATGCTCAATGGGTGAGTATGCAGGCCATGGGAGAACTGGGACATTTTCAGCATCCAGTAAACATGCTGTGATGAATGGCTTCAGGATCTCGTCATGTTATCTCTGTGCAGTCAAATTGCCATCAATAAAATGCAATTGTGTTTTGTTGTTAGCAGGTTATTCCTGCTCAGACCATATCCCCACCGCCACCATGGGGCACTCTGTTCACAACGACGCCATATGTGTGGTCTGCAATTGTAAGGCCGGTTGGATGTACTACCAAATTCTCTAAAACAACGTTGGTAGAGAAATTAACATTAAGTTCTCTGGCAACAGCTCTGGTGGACCTTCCAGCAGTCAACATGCCAATTGCACGCTCCCTCAACACTTGATACATCTGTGGCATTGTGTTGTGTGACAAATAACAGCACATTTTAGAGTGGCCTGTTATTGTCCCCAGCACAAGGTGCACCTGTGTAATGATCATGCTGTTTAATCAGCTTCTTGATATGCCACACCTGTCAGGTGAATGGATTATCTTGGCTAAAGGAGAAATGCTCTCTAACAAGGATGTAAACAAATGTGTGCACCACATTTGAGAGAAATAAGGTGAAACGTTTGAGAGAAACAAGGTGAAACATTTGAGAGAAATACGCTGAAACGTTTGAGAGAAATACGCATGTTCACACGGTGTAAAAGCTTGTGGTGTTGTCCATGTTACAGGTGATAGACCAGGGCTTTGAAAAGTTGAATAAATTCTACTGTCTTGTGGATAGGAGGTAACATAGCAGTTGAAGCGTTGGGTCAGTAACCAAAAGGTCGCTGGTTTTGAATCTCCAAGACGACTAGGTGACACATCTGTCGATGTACCCTTGAGCGAGGTACTTCATCAAAATTGCTCCTGTAAATCACTCTGCATAAGAGAATCTGCTAAAATGTAAAATCATATTTTTGTAAGAAATTTTGACCCGAATAAGGACTATTAACCCGGAGAAGAAAACAGACTAAATTAAGTGAAGTGTTGAACTCGTTCCTGAGTGTGGAGAACAGGACAGAGGGAATAGGGAGTAGGGAGTAGGGAATAGGGAATAGGGAATAGGGAGTAGGGAATAGGAATAGGGAATAGGGAATAATAGGGAGTAGGGAATAGGGAGTAGGGAGTAGGGAATAGGGAATAGGGAATAGGGAATAGGGGAATAGGGAATAGGGAATAGGGAATAGGGAATAGGGAATAGGGAGTAGGGAATAGGGAGTAGGGAATAGGGAGTAGGGAATAGGGAATAGGGAGTAGGGAATAGGGAATAGGGAATAGGGAGTAGGGAATAGGGAGTAGGGAATAGGGGAATAGGGAATAGGGAATAGGGAATAGGGAATAGGGAGTAGGGAATAGGGAATAGGGAATAGGGAGTAGGGAATAGGGAATATGGAGTAGGGAATAGGGAATATGGAGTAGGGAATAGGGAGTAGGGAGTAGGGAATAGGGAATAGGGAATAGGGAATAGGGAGTAGGGAATAGGGAATAGGGAATAGGGAATAGGGAGTAGGGAATAGGCTAGCTAAACAGCTGTTGTCTCATTTGTGGACTGCAGAAAGCACCTGGTGTGTGTGTGATAGTGGGTGTGTGTGTGATAGTGTGTGTGTGTGTGTGTGTGTGTGTGTGTATGTGTGTGTGTGGTCAGCTCCTATGCTCCTAGATTTACAGAACTGTTTCTGCCCCAGGGATGGATTAACTATCCAGAGTATGCTACAGGGTACACACACACACACACACACACACACACACACACACACACACACACACACACACACACACACACACACACACACACACACACACACACACACACACACACACACACACACACACACACACACACACAGAACCCCCTTCCCTCTCAGTCATCCCGGCTATACCTCATCAGCCAGGTCAGAGAGACACAACAGGTGTCCAACATAAATTAGTACAACAGTACTTATGGATGCTCCAAATACAAGATACAGAGGTCAGAGGTTGAATCCTTGACACCAGTTGTGCAGCTAAGGCATCTATAACATGTGAAGCTCCTCGAGCTTTACTCCCGGGTCATGTCCCCTAATCTTTTGAATGGGTTTGACCGTTTTGTCATCGAATTTGTGAAATCGCGGTCATTTAAGATGCACTGAATGTAAAATTATATTTGTGTTTGTGGGTGAATTGCCAGATGGTTTATATGAAATTTTTGCGCTTCAGACAATTGCGATACATTTGTACCCATTAAAGACCACTAAAGAAGCCTACAAACATTCAAAAACTACAAGGCTGACGGGCAGTCACTTCCTGGTAACTTTCATAGCATATTGGCACAGAGGAGATTGTGTTACAAGGCTGCCCTCTAGAGTAGTACAGAGGTATAGAAGCAGACTGCTCGCAGAATGTGTGAGTGAGACAGAGAGGGAGATGAAGTGGGAGATAGAGAGACATAGAGAGGAAGAGTGAGACAGAGAGAGAGAGAAGGGAGACCGAGAGAGACATAGAGAGGGAGAGGTAGAGGGAGACAGAGAGAGAGACAGAGAGGGAGACATAGAGAGGGAGAGGTAGAGGGAGACAGAGAGAGAGACATAGAGAGGGAGAGGTAGAGGGAGACAGAGAGAGAGACATAGAGAGGGAGAGGTAGAGGGAGACAGAGAGAGAGACATAGAGGGAGACAGAGAGTGGGAGGAAGAGTGGGAGGAAGAGGGAGTCAGAGAGAGAGAGATACAGAGAGGGAGCGGAGAGAGGAGAGAGGTAGAGGGAGACAGAGAGAGGAGACATAGAGAGGGAGAGGTAGCGGGAGACAGAGAGAGAGACATAGAGAGGGAGAGGTAGAGGGAGACAGATAGGGAGACATAGAGAGGGAGAGGTAGAGGGAAACAGAGAGAGAGACATAGAGAGGGAGAGGTAGAGGGAGACAGAGAGTGGGAGGAAGAGGGAGCCAGAGAGAGAGAGATACAGTTAGGTAGAGGGAGACAGAGAGAGGAGAGAGGTAGAGGGAGACAGAAAGAGGAGACAGAGAGAGAGAGATACAGTTAGGTAGAGGGAGACAGAGAGAGGAGAGAGGTAGAGGGAGACAGAGAGAGGAGAGAGGTAGAGGGAGACAGAGAGGGAGACAGAGAGGGAGAGGGAGAGGTAGACACAGAGACAGAGAGATGGAGAGGTAGAGGGAGACAGAGCGAGAGACAGAGAGAGAGGTAGAGGGAGACAGAGAGAGAGAGACATAGAAAGAGAAGTAGAGGGAGACATAGAGAGAGAGACAGAGAGACAGAGGTAGAGGAAGTGAACGATAAAGGGGCTGTTTAAGCGTTGTGTCTGGGTCAAGTGTCCCAACTGCAATGCTGTAGTCCCATGAGGGTATATCTGTCTGGCTTTAAGATGCCATCCTTGCTATATGCTTCTAGTCTAGACAGTGTTACCCCAGATCTGTGCCTCAACACAATCCTGTCTCGGAGCTCTACGGATATTTCGTTCGACTTCATGGCTTGGTTTTTGCTCTGACATCTACTGGTCAACTGTGGGACCTTATGTAGACAGGTGTGTTCCTTTCCAAATCATGTCCAATCAATATAGCACAGGTGGAATCCAATCAAGATGTAGAAACATGTCAAGAATGATCAATGGAAACAAGATGCACCTGAGCTCAATTTCAAGTCTCATAGCAAAGGGTCTGAATACTTAAGCAAATAAGATATTTATTTAAATTTTAATTTTAACACATTTGCAAAAAATATCTAAGAACCTGTTTTCACTTTGTCATTATGGAGTATTGTTTGTAGATGGATGAGGATTTTATTTTATTTAATCCATTTTAGAATAAGTCTGTAACGTAACAAAATGTGGAAAAAGTCAAGGGGTCTGAATACTTTCCGAATGCACTGAGTGTGCATCTCTATTGCTTTACTTTAGAGTCAGGGTTGCCGAGGTTACTTTCTAAATGCAATCTAGTTACAGATACTATTTCCCTGTCTAACATTTATAATCAGTAACAGAATTTTTGGATTACCCAAAACTCAGTAACGTCTGATTACATTCAGTTTTTTTACTTTCCCATTAGAAGACAAAAAATGAATATTACCAATTTATTTATTTTTATTTCACCTTTATTTAACCAGGTAGGCCAGTTGAGAACACCTTTATTTAAACAGGTAGGCTAGTTGAGAACACCTTTATTTAACCAGGTAGTCTAGTTGAGAACACCTTTATTTAACCAGGTAGGCTAGTTGAGAACACCTTTATTTAACCAGGTAGGCCAGTTGAGAACACCTTTATTTAACCAGGTAGTCTAGTTGAGAACACCTTTATTTAACCAGGTAGGCCAGTTGAGAACACCTTTATTTAACCAGGTAGACCAGTTGAGAACACCTTTATTTAACCAGGTAGGCTAGTTGAGAACACCTTTATTTAACCAGGTAGGCCAGTTGAGAACACCTTTATTTAACCAGGTAGTCTAGTTGAGAACACCTTTATTTAACCAGGTAGGCCAGTTGAGAACACCTTTATTTAACCAGGTAGACCAGTTGAGAACACCTTTATTTAACCAGGTAGGCTAGTTGAGAACACCTTTATTTAACCAGGTAGGCTTGTTGAGAACAACTTTATTTAACCAGGTAGGCTAGTTGAGAACACCTTTATTTAACCAGGTAGGCCAGTTGAGAACACCTTTATTTAACCAGGTAGGCCAGTTGAGAACACCTTTATTTAACCAGGTAGGCTAGTTGAGAACACCTTTATTTAACCAGGTAGGCCAGTTGAGAACACCTTTATTTAACCAGGTAGTCTAGTTGAGAACACCTTTATTTAACCAGGTAGGCCAGTTGAGAACACCTTTATTTAACCAGGTAGACCAGTTGAGAACACCTTTATTTAACCAGGTAGGCTAGTTGAGAACACCTTTATTTAACCAGGTAGGCTTGTTGAGAACAACTTTATTTAACCAGGTAGGCTAGTTGAGAACACCTTTATTTAACCAGGTAGGCCAGTTGAGAACACCTTTATTTAACCAGGTAGGCCAGTTGAGAACACCTTTATTTAACCAGGTAGGCTAGTTGAGAACACCTTTATTTAACCAGGTAGGCCAGTTGAGAACACCTTTATTTAACCAGGTAGACCAGTTGAGAACACCTTTATTTAACCAGGTAGGCTAGTTGAGAACACCTTTATTTAACCAGGTAGGCTTGTTGAGAACAACTTTATTTAACCAGGTAGGCTAGTTGAGAACACCTTTATTTAACCAGGTAGGCCAGTTGAGAACACCTTTATTTAACCAGGTAGGCCAGTTGAGAACACCTTTATTTAACCAGGTAGGCTAGTTGAGAACACCTTTATTTAACCAGGTAGGCTCGTTGAGAACAAGTTCTCATTTACAACTGCGACCTGGCCAAGATAAAGCAAAGCAGTGTGAACAGACAGCAACACAGAGTTACACATGGAGTAAACAACAACACAGAGTTACACATGGAGTAAACAACAACACAGAGTTACACATGGAGTAAACAACAACACAGAGTTACACATGGAGTAAACAACAACACAGAGTTACACATGGAGTAAACAACAACAGAGTTACACATGGAGTAAACAACAACAGAGTTACACATGGAGTAAACAACAACACAGAGTTACACATGGAGTAAACAACAACAACAGAGAGTAAACAACAACACAGAGTTACACATGGAGTAAACAACAACACAGAGTTACACATGGAGTAAACAACAACACAGAGTTACACATGGAGTAAACAACAACACAGAGTTACACATGGAGTAAACAACAACACAGAGTTACACATGGAGTAAACAGAGTTACACATGGAGTAAACAACAGAGTTACACATGGAGTAAACAACAACATAGAGTTACACATGGAGTAAACAACAACAACAGAGTTACACATGGAGTAACAACAGAGTTACACATGGAGTAAACAACAACACAGAGTTACACATGGAGTAAACAACAACACAGAGTTACACATGGAGTAAACAACATGGGGTAAACAACAGAGTTACACATGGAGTAAACAACAACAACAGAGTTACACATGGAGTAAACAACAACACAGAGTTACACATGGAGTAAACAACAACACAGAGTTACACATGGAGTAAACAACAACAACAGAGTTACACATGGAGTAAACAACAGTTACACAGAGTTACACATGGAGTAAACAACAACAACAGAGTTACACATGGAGTAAACAACAACACAGAGTTACACATGGAGTAAACAACAACAACAGAGTAAACACATGGAGTAAACAACAACAACAGAGTTACACATGGAGTAAACAACAACACAGAGTTACACATGGAGTAAACAACAGAGTTACACATGGAGTAAACAACAGAGTTACACATGGAGTAAACAACAACAACAGAGTTACACATGGAGTAAACAACAACACAGAGTTACACATGGAGTAAAAACAACAACACAGAGTAAACACACAGAGTTACACATGGAGTAAACAACAACAGAGTTACACATGGAGTAGTAATCAACAACACAGAGTTACACATGGAGTAAACAACAACACAGAGTTACACATGGAGTAAACAACAACACAGAGTTACACATGGAGTGGAGTTACACATGGAGTAAACAACAGAGTTACACATGGAGTAAACAACACACAGAGTTACACATGGAGTAAACAACAACACAGAGTTACACATGGAGTAAACAACAACACAGAGTTACACATGGAGTAAACAACAGAGTTACACATGGGGTAAACAACAGAGTTACACATGGAGTAAACAACAACACATGGAGTAAACAACAAACAGAGTTACACATGGAGTAAACAACAACACAGAGTTACACATGGAGTAAACAACAACACAGAGTTACACATGGAGTAAACAACAACACAGAGTTACACATGGAGTAAAAACAACAGAGTTACACATGGAGTAAACAACAACACAGAGTTACACATGGAGTAAACAACAACACAGAGTTACACATGGAGTAAACAACAACACAGAGTTACACATGGAGTAAACAACAACACAGAGTTACACATGGAGTAAACAACAACACAGAGTTACACATGGAGTAAACAACAACACAGAGTTACACATGGAGTAAACAACAACACAGAGTTACACATGGAGTAAACAACAACACAGAGTTACACATGGAGTAAACAACAACACAGAGTTACACATGGAGTAAACAACAACACAGAGTTACACATGGAGTAAACAACAACACAGAGTTACACATGGTTACACATGGAGTAAACAACAACACAGAGTTACACATGGAGTAAACAACAAACAGAGTTACACATGGAGTAAACAACAACACAGAGTTACACATGGAGTAAACAACAACACACAGAGTTACACATGGAGTAAACAACAACACAGAGTTACACATGGAGTAAACAACAACACAGAGTTACACATGGAGTAAACAACAACACAGAGTTACACATGGAGTAAACAACAACAACACAGTTACACATGGAGTTACACATGGAGTAAACAACAACACAGAGTTACACATGGAGTAAACAACAACACAGAGTTACACATGGAGTAAACAACAACACAGAGTTACACATGGAGTAAACAACAACACAGAGTTACACATGGAGTAAACAACAACACAGAGTTACACATGGAGTAAACAACAACAACAGAGTTACACATGGAGTAAACAACAACACAGAGTTACACATGGAGTAAACAACAACACAGAGTTACACATGGAGTAAACAACAACACAGAGTTACACATGGAGTAAACAACAACACAGAGTTACACATGGAGTAAACAACAACACAGAGTTACACATGGAGTAAACAACAACACAGAGTTACACATGGAGTAAACAACAACACAGAGTTACACATTGAGTAAACAACAACAACAGAGTTACACATGGAGTAAACAACAACACAGAGTTACACATGGAGTAAACAACAACACAGAGTTACACATGGAGTAAACAACAACACAGAGTTACACATGGAGTAAAAACAACAGTTACACAGAGTAAACAACAACACAGAGTTACACATGGAGTAAACAACAACACAGAGTTACACATGGAGTAAACAACAACACAGAGTTACACATGGAGTAAACAACAACACAGAGTTACACATGGAGTAAACAACAACACAGAGTTACACATGGAGTAAACAACAACACAGAGTTACACATGGAGTAAACAACAACACAGAGTTACACATGGAGTAAACAACAACACAGAGTTACACATGGAGTAAACAACAACACAGAGTTACACATGGAGTAAACAACAACACAGAGTTACACATTAAACAACAACAACAGAGTAAACAACAACAACAGAGTTACACATGGAGTAAACAACAACACAGAGTTACACATGGAGTAAACAACAACACAGAGTTACACATGGAGTAAACAACAACACAGAGTTACACATGGAGTACATGGAGTAAACAACAAACAGAGTTACACATGGAGTAAACAACAACACAGAGTTACACATGGAGTAAACAACAACACAGAGTTACACATAAACAACAACACAGAGAGTAAACAACAGAGTTACACATGGGGTAAACAACACAGAGTTACACAACAACAACAACAGAGTTACACATGGAGTAAACAACAACACAGAGTTACACATGGAGTAAACAACAACACAGAGTTACACATGGAGTAAACAACAACACAGAGTTACACATGGAGTAAACAGAGTTACACATGGAGTAAACAACAGAGTTACACATGGAGTAAACAACAACAGAGTTACACATGGAGTAAACAACAACACAGAGTTACACATGGAGTAAACAACAACACAGAGTTACACATGGAGTAAACAACAACACAGAGTTACAAGTAAACAGACAGAGTTACACAACACAGAGTTACACATGGAGTAAACAACAGAGTTACACAACAACACAGAGTTACACATGGAGTAAACAACAACACAGAGTTACACATGGAGTAAACAACAACACAGAGTTACACATGGAGTAAACAACAACACAGAGTTACACATGGAGTAAACAACAACACAGAGTTACACATGGAGTAAACAACAGAGTTACACAACAACAGAGTTACACATGGAGTAAACAACAACACAGAGTTACACATGGAGTAAACAACAACACAGAGTTACACATGGAGTAAACAACAACACAGAGTTACACATGGAGTAAACAACAACACAGAGTTACACATGGAGTAAACAACAACACAGAGTTACACATGGAGTAAACAACAACACAGAGTTACACATGGAGTAAACAACAACACAGAGTTACACATGGAGTAAACAACAACACAGAGTTACACATGGAGTAAACAACAACACAGAGTTACACATGGAGTAAACAACAACAGAGTTACACATGGAGTAATCAACAACACAGAGTTACACATGGAGTAAACAACAACACAGAGTTACACATGGAGTAAACAACAACACAGAGTTACACATGGAGTAAACAACAACACAGAGTTACACATGGAGTAAACAACAACACAGAGTTACACATGGAGTAAACAACAACACAGAGTTACACATGGAGTAAACATGGAGTAAACAACAAACAGAGTTACACATGGAGTAAACAACAAACAGAGTTACACATGGAGTAAACAACAACACAGAGTTACACATGGAGTAAACAACAACACAGAGTTACACATGGAGTAAACAACAACACAGAGTTACACATGGAGTAAACAACAACAACAGAGTTACACATGGAGTAAACAACAACACAGAGTTACACAGAGTTACACATGGTAAACAACAACAACAGAGTAAAGTAAACAACACAGAGTTACACATTGAGTAAACAACAACAACAGAGTTACACATGGAGTAAACAACAACACAGAGTTACACATGGAGTAAACAACAACACAGAGTTACACATTGAGTAAACAACAACAACAGAGTTACAGAGTTACATGGAGTAAACAACAACACAGAGTTACACATTGAGTAAACAACAACAGAGTTACACAGAGTTACACATGGAGTAAACAACAACACAGAGTTACACATGGAGTGAGTAAACAACAACATGGAGTAAACAGAGTTACACATGGAGTAAACAACAACAGAGTTACACATGGAGTAAACAACAACAGAGTTACACATGGAGTAAACAACAGAGTTACACATGGAGTAAACAACAACACAGAGTTACACATGGAGTAAACAACAACAACAGAGTTACACATGGAGTAAACAACAACACAGAGTTACACATGGAGTAAACAACAACACAGAGTTACACATGGAGTAAACAACAACAACAGAGTTACACATGGAGTAAACAACAACACAGAGTTACACATGGAGTAAACAACAACACAGAGTTACACATGGAGTAAACAACAACACAGAGTTACACATGTAAACAACAGAGTAAACAACAACACAGAGTTACACATGGAGTAAACAACAACACAGAGTTACACATTACACATGGAGTAAACAACAACACAGAGTTACACATGGAGTAAACAGACAACACAGAGTTACACATGGAGTAAACAACAACACAGAGTTACACATGGAGTTACACAACAACAACAGAGTTACACATGGAGTAAACAACAACACAGAGTTACACATGGAGTAAACAACAACACAGAGTTACACATGGAGTAAACAACAACAGAACAGAGTTACACATGGAGTAAAAACAACAACACAGAGTTACACATTGAGTAAACAACAACAACAGAGTTACACATGGAGTAAACAACAACACAGAATTACACATGGAGTAAACAACAGAGTTACACAGAGTTACACATGGAGTAAACAACAACACAGAGTTACATGGAGTAAACAACACACAGAGTTACACATGGAGTAAACAACAACACAGAGTTACACATGGAGTAAACAACAACACAGAGTTACACAGAGTTGAGTAAACAACAACACAGAGTTACACATGGAGTAAACAACAAACAGAGTTACACATGGAGTAAACAACAACACAGAGTTACACATGGAGTAAAAACAACACAGAGTTACACATGGGGTAAACAACAACACAGAGTTACACATGGAGTGGAGTAAACAACAACAACAGAGTTACACATGGAGTAAACAACAACACAGAGTTACACATGGTGTAAACAACAACACAGAGTTACACATGGAGTAAACAACAACAGAGTTACACATGGAGTAAACAACAACAACAGAGTTACACATGGAGTAAACAACAACACAGAGTTACACATGGAGTAAACAACAAACAGAGTTACACATGGAGTAAACAACAACACAGAGTTACACATGGAGTAAACAACAACACAGAGTTACACATGGAGTAAACAACAACACAGAGTTACACATGGAGTAAGTAAACAACAACACAGAGTTACACATGGAGTAAACAACAAACACAGTAAACAACAACACAGAGTTACACATGGAGTAAACAACAACACAGAGTTACACATGGAGTAAACAACAACACAGAGTTACACATGGAGTAAACAACAACACAGAGTTACACATGGAGTAAACAACAACACAGAGTTACACATGGAGTAAACAACAACACAGAGTTACACATGGAGTAAACAACAACACAGAGTTACACATGGGTAAACAACAACACAGTAAACAACAACACAGAGTTACACATGGAGTAAACAACAGAGTTACACATGGAGTAAAACACACAGAGTTACACATGGGTAAACAACAGAGTTACACATGGAGTAAACAACAACACAGAGTTACACATGGAGTAAACAACAACACAGAGTTACACATGGAGTAAACAACAACACAGAGTTACACATGGAGTAAACAACAACACAGAGTTACACATGGAGTAAAAACAACACAGAGTTACACATGGAGTAAACAACAGCACAGAGTTACACATGGAGTAAACAACAACAACAGAGTTACATGGAGTAAACAACAACAACAGAGTTACACATGGAGTAAACAACAACACAGAGTTACACATGGAGTAAACAGAGTTACACAACACAGAGTTACACATGGAGTAAACAACAACACAGAGTTACACATGGAGTAAACAACAGAGTTACACATGGAGTAAACAACAACACAGAGTTACACATGGAGTAAACAACAACACAGAGTTACACATGGAGTAAACAACAACAGAGTTACACATGGAGTAAACAACAGAGTTAACAACAACACAGAGTTACACATGGAGTAAACAACAACACAGAGTTACACATGGAGTAAACAACAACACAGAGTTACACATGGAGTAAACAACAAACACAGAGTTACACATGGAGTAAACAACAACACAGAGTTACACATGGAGTAAACAACACACAGAGTTACACATGGAGTAATAAACAACAACACAGAGTTACACATGGAGTAAACAACAACACAGAGTTACACATGGAGTAAACAACAACACAGAGTTACACATGGAGTAAACAACAACAACAGAGTTACACATTGAGTAAAAACAACACACAGAGTTACACATGGAGTAAACAACAACACAGAGTTACACATGGAGTAAACAACAACACAGAGTGGAGTACACATACACATGGAGTAGTTAAAACAACAACACAGAGTTACACATGGAGTAAACAACAACACAGAGTTACACATGGAGTAAACAACAAACAGAGTTACACATGGAGTAAACAACAACACAGAGTTAAACAACATGGAGTAAACAACAACACAGAGTTACACATTAAACAACAACACAGAGAGTAAATGGAGTAAACAACAACACAGAGTTACACATGGAGTAAACAACAACACAGAGTTACACATGGAGTAAACAACAACACAGAGTTACACATGGAGTAAACAACAACACAGAGTTACACATGGAGTAAACAACAACACAGAGTTACACATGGAGTAAACAACAACACAGAGTTACACATGGAGTAAACAACAACACAGAGTTACACATTGAGTAAACAACAACACAGAGAGTAAACAACAACAACAGAGTTACACATGGAGTAAACAACAACACAGAGTTACACATGGAGTAAACAACAACACAGAGTTACACATGGAGTAAACAACAACACAGAGTTACACATGGAGTAAACAACAACAGAGTTACACATGGAGTAATCAACAACACAGAGTTACACATGGAGTAAACAACAACACAGAGTTACACAACAACACAGAGTTACACATGGAGTAAACAACAACACAGAGTTACACATGGAGTAAACAACAACACAGAGTTACACATGGAGTAAACAACAACAACAGAGTTACACATGGAGTAAACAACAACACAGAATTACACATGGAGTAAACAACAACACAGAGTTACACATTGAGTAAACAACAACAACAGAGTTACACATTGAGTAACACATGGAGTAAACAACAACAGAGTTACACATGGAGTAAACAACAACACAGAGTTACACATTGAGTAAACAACAACAACAGAGTTACACATGGAGTAAACAACAACACAGAGTTACACATTGAGTAAACAACAACAACAGAGTTACACATGGAGTAAACAACAACACAGAGTTACACATGGAGTAAACAACAACACAGAGTTACACATTGAGTAAACAACAACACAGAGTTACACATGGAGTAAACAACAACAACAAAGAGTTACACATGGAGTAAACAACAACACAGAGTTACACATGGAGTAAACAACAACACAGAGTTACACATTGAGTAAACAACAACAACAGAGTTACACATGGAGTAAACAACAACACAGAGTTACACATGGAGTAAACAACAACACAGAGTTACACATGGAGTAAACAACATAGTTACACATGGGGTAAACAACAGAGTTACACATGGAGTAAACAACAACACAGAGTTACACATGGAGTAAACAACAACACAGAGTTACACATGGAGTAAACAACAACACAGAGTTACACATGGAGTAAACAACAACACAGAGTTACACATGGAGTAAACAACATAGTTACACATGGAGTAAACAACAGAGTTACACATGGAGTAAACAACAACACAGAGTTACACATTGAGTAAACAACAACAACAGAGTTACACATGGAGTAAACAACAACACAGAGTTACACATGGAGAAAGCTACACTTTCTTTAGATCATGGACTATATCGTTTAAACCATAAAAACCTTATTTATTGACCTGTGAAAGGCCTTTGATACAGTTGACCATTTCTTTTTTGAAATAGTGTCTCGATCAGGCTTCTTGCAATTGGCTCAATAACTATCTAACGGACAGGAAGACAACAAATGTTGGTCCCTGTTCTTCTTCACTATTTCTATAAATCATATTGATCTGTTAAAACCTCTAATGTTCATCTCCACGTTAATGACACAGGTATTTACTTCTCCTTTAGTGCAGCATAACCTTCACCACCTTACAACATCGCTTATTGATCTAATGCTAAATACGAATTAAACCAACTTTATGTTGCTCTCTAGGTCTCGTAATAGGGACCCCTGAGGACATATGTGGAGCGAGTACCACATTATAAAGTACTTGTGTATTTGGATTGGTGGTAAACTCTCTTTTAAAACACTTTGAAAAAACGGACAGATAAAGTTGAGAATTAAAATAGGTTTCTTTCATAGAAATAAGTCCTGCCTTACTTTGGAGAGTAAAATTAAAATCGGTCAAGCGTTGCTTCTCCCAGTACTTAATTATGATGATATAGTCTACATGGCAACCTCTGTTAAAAAAGAAAAACCTTTACATTCCTTTACATTCAGCATTGTGTTTCATCACTGGGGACAATTCTCGTACACATCAATGCATTTTGTATAGTTTTGTTGGCTGTCAGTCTCTGTATATAAAGTGGTTCCTCAGAGGCTGTTACAATGTAACAGTATAACTTTAGACCGTCCCCTCGACCAATACACGGGCGCGAACCAGGGACCCTCTGCACACATCAACAACAGTCACCCACGAAGCATCGTTACCCATCGCTCCACAAAAGCCGCGGCCCTGGAAGAGCAAGGGGAACCACTACTTCAAGGTCTCAGAGCAAGTGACATCACCGATTTAAATGCTATTTAGCGCGCACCGCTAACTAAGCTAGCCGTTTCACATCCGTTACACCAGCACCACCGCTAACTAAGCTAGCCGTTTCACATCCGTTACACCAGCACCACCGCTAACTAAGCTAGCCGTTTCACATCCGTTACACCAGCATCACCGCTAACTAAACTAGCCGTTTCACATCCATTACACCAGCATCACCGCTAACTAAGCTAGCCGTTTCACATCCTTTACACCAGCACCACCGCTAACTAAGCTAGCAGTTTCACATCCGTTACACTCACCCCCCTTTTGACCTTCCTCCTTTTCCGCAGCAACCAGTGATCCGGGTCAACAGCATCAATGTAACAGTAACATTATATCAGCTCACGTATATCTGGACTGGCTGGTTCTGGAGGTCCCGCAGGTCTCCACTGACCTGGGGAAGAAATGCTTTTAGTTTTTATGCCCACAGCTCATGGAAAAGCCTTCAGGCCACCTTGAAATTAGAGTTACTGGTTTCCCATGGGACAGTTCAGATGGAGGTCGTGCCGTGGGGAGGATCTTTGTGGGCTATACTCGGCCTTGTCTCGGGATAGTAAGTTGATAGTTGAAGATATCCCTCTAGTGGTGTGGGGGCTGTGCTTTGGCAAAGTGGGTGGGCTTATATTCTGCCCTGTCCGGGGGTATCGCCGGACGGGGCCACAATGTCTGCCCTGTCTCAACCTCCAGTATTTATGCTGTAGTAGTTTATGTGTCGGGGCTAGGGTCAGTCTGTTATATCTGGAGTATTTCTCCTGTATTATCCAGTGTCCTGTGTGAATTTAAGTGTGCTCATTCAAATTCTCCCTTTTCATTTCCTTTCTTTTTTTATTTTTTACTTTCTTTCTTTCTCTCGGAGGAACTGAGCCCTAGGACCATGCCTCAGGACTACCTGGCCTGATGACTCCTAGCTGTCGCCAGACCACCTGGTCGTGCTTCTGCTCCAGTTTCAACTGTTCTGCCTGCGGCTATGGAACCCTGACCTGTTCACGGGACGTGCTACCTGTCCTAGACCTGCTGTTTTCAACTCTCTAGAGACAGCAGGAGCGGTAGAAATACTCTGAATGATCGGCTATGAAAAGCCAACTGACATTTACTCCTGAGGTGCTGACCTGTTGCACCCTCTACAACCACTGTGATTATTATTATTATTTGACCCTGCTGGTCATCTATGAACATTTGAACATCTTGGCCATGTGCTCTTATAATCTCCACCCGGCACAGCCAAAAGAGGACTGGCCACCCCTCAGAGCCTGGTTCCTCTCTAGGTTTCTTCCTAGGTTTTGGCCTTTCTAGGGAGTTTTTCCTAGCCACCGTGCTTCTACACCTGCATTGCTTGCTGTTTGGGGTTTTAGGCTGGGTTTCTGTACAGCACTTTGAGATATCAGCTGATGTAAGAAGGGCTTTATAAAAACATTTGATTGATTGATGTTAAGTGAGGTGATACGTGAGAGTTGTTTTGATAAATGTTGTATTGATTGTATAGATATTATTTATTGTATGTTCATGTTCACACAGACCCTGTTGTCAATGGTGACCCATCCCGTATAAAACAAATAAATCATATCACATCACAGTCATCACAGTCATATCAGTCATATCACAGTCATATCAGTCATATCACAGTCATATCACAGTCATATCACAGTCATATCACAGTCATATCAGTCATATCATAGTCATTTCACAGTCATATCAGTCATATCACAGTCATATCAGTCATATCACAGTCATATCAGTCATATCACAGTCATATCGATCATATCACAGTCATATCAATCATATCACAGTCATATCAGTCATATCACAGTCATATCAGTCATATCACAGTCATATCACAGTCATATCAGTCATATCAGTCATATCACAGTCATATCAGTCATATCACAGTCATATCAGTCATATCACAGTCATATCACAGTCATATCAGTCATATCACAGTCATATCACAGTCATATCAGTCATATCAGTCATACCAGTCATATCACAGTCATATCAGTCATATCACAGTCATATCAGTCATATCTCAGTCATATCAGTCATATCACAGTCATATCACAGTCATATCAGTCATATCACAGTCATATCAGTCATATCACAGTCATATCACAGTCATATCGATCATATCACAGTCATATCAGTCATATCACAGTCATATCACAGTCATATCACAGTCATATCAGTCATATCACAGTCATATCACAGTCATATCGATCATATCACAGTCATATCACAGTCATATCAGTCATATCAGTCATATCTCAGTCATATCACAGTCATATCACAGTCATATCAGTCATATCACAGTCATATCAGTCATATCAGTCATATCACAGTCATATCACAGTCATATCAGTCATATCACAGTCATATCACAGTCATATCACAGTCATATCAGTCATATATCAGTCATATCAGTCATATCAGTCATATCAGTCATATCACAGTCATATATCAGTCATATCAGTCATATCAGTCATATCACAGTCATATCAGTCATATCACAATCATATCTCAGTCATATCAGTCATATCACAGTCATATCACAGTCATATCAGTCATATCAGTCATATCAGTCATATCAGTCATATCTCAGTCATATCAGTCATATCACAGTCATATCAGTCATATCACAGTCATATCACAGTCATATCAGTCATATCACAATCATATCTCAGTCATATCAGTCATATCACAGTCATATCACAGTCATATCAGTCATATCACAGTCATATCTCAGTCATATATCAGTCATATCAGTCATATCAGTCATATCACAGTCATATATCAGTCATATCAGTTATATCACAGTCATATCAGTCATATCAGTCATATCAGTCATATCAGTCATATCAGTCATATCACAGTCATATCAGTCATATCACAATCATATCTCAGTCATATCAGTCATATCACAGTCATATCACAGTCATATCACAGTCATATCAGTCATATCAGTCATATCAGTCATATCAGTCATATCTCAGTCATATCAGTCATATCACAGTCATATCAGTCATATCACAGTCATATCAGTCATATCACAGTCATATCTCAGTCATATCAGTCATATCACAGTCATATCACAGTCATATCAATCATATCACAGTCATAACTCAGTCATATATCAGTCATATCAGTCATATCAGTCATATCAGTCATATCAGTCATATCACAGTCATATCACAGTCATATCAGTCATATTACAATCATATCTCAGTCATATCAGTCATATCACAGTCATATCAGTCATATCACAGTCATATATCAGTCATATATCAGTCATATCAGTCTTATCAGTCATATCACAGTCATATATCAGTCATATCAGTCTTATCAGTCATATCACAGTCATATATCAGTCATATCAGTCATACCACAGTCATATCAGTCATATCAGTTATATCACAGTCATATCTCAGTCATATCAGTCATATCAGTTATATCAGTCATATATCAGTCATATATCAGTCATATCAGTTATATCAGTCATATCAGTCATATATCAGTCTTATCAGTCATATCAGTCATACCACAGTCATATCAGTCATATCAGTTATATCACAGTCATATCTCAGTCATATCAGTCATATATCAGTAATATCAGTCATATCAGTTATATCAGTCATATCAGTCATATCAGTCTTATCAGTCATATCAGTAATACCACAGTCATATCAGTCATATCAGTTATATCACAGTCATATCTCAGTCATATCAGTCATATATCAGTAATATCAGTCTTATCAGTCTTATCAGTCACATCAGTCATATATCAGTCATATCAGTCATATCAGTCATATATCAGTCATATCAGTCATATATCAGTCATATCAGTCATATATCAGTCATATCAGTCTTATCAGTCTTATCAGTCACATCAGTCATATATCAGTCATATCAGTCATATATCAGTCATATCAGTCATATCAGTTATATCAGTCATATCAGTCATATCAGTTATATCAGTCTTATCAGTCTTATCAGTCATATCAGTCATATCAGTTATTTCACAGTCATATCTCAGTCATATCAGTCATATCAGTCATATCAGTCATATCAGTCTTATCAGTCTTATCAGTCATATCAGTCATATCAGTTATATCACAGTCATATCTCAGTCATATCAGTCATATATCAGTCATATCAGTCATATCAGTTATATCACAGTCATATCTCAGTCATATCAGTCATATATCAGTCATATCAGTCATATCAGTTATATCACAGTCATATATCAGTCATATCAGTCATATATCAGTCATATCAGTCATATCAGTTATATCACAGTCATATATCAGTCATATCAGTCATATATCAGTCATATCAGTCATATCAGTTATATCACAGTCATATATCAGTCATATCAGTCATATATCAGTCATATCAGTCATATCAGTCATATCAGTCATATCAGTCATATATCAGTCATATCAGTTATATCAGTCATATCTCAGTCATATATCAGTCATATATCAGTCATATCACAGTCATATCACAGTCATATCAGTCATATCACAGTCATATCAGTCATATCAGTCATATCTCAGTCATATCACAGTCATATCACAGTCATATCAGTCATATCACAGTCATATCAGTCATATCACAGTCATATCAGTCATAACTCAGTCATATCACAGTCATATCACAGTCATATCAGTCATATCACAGTCATATCAGTCATATCAGTCATATCTCAGTCATATCACAGTCATATCACAGTCATATCAGTCATATATCAGTCATATCACAGTCATATCACAGTCATATCAGTCATATCACAGTCATATCAGTCATATCAGTCATATCTCAGTCATATCACAGTCATATCACAGTCATATCAGTCATATCTCAGTCATATCACAGTCATATCAGTCATATCACAGTCATATCAGTCATATCAGTCATATCACAGTCATATCAGTCATATCAGTCATATCTCAGTCATATATCAGTCATATATCAGTCATATCACAGTCATATCACAGTCATATCAGTCATATCAGTCATATCACAGTCATATCACAGTCATATCAGTCATATCACAGTCATATCAGTCATATCACAGTCATATCAGTCATATCAGTCATATCACAGTCTTATCAGTCATATCAGTCATATCACAGTCATATCAGTCATATCACACTCATATCAGTCATATCAGTTATATCACAGTCATATCTCAGTCATATCAGTCATATATCAGTCATATCAGTCATATCAGTCATATCACAGTCTTATCAGTCATATCTCAGTCATATCACAGTCATATCAGTCATATCAGTCATATCACAGTCTTATCAGTCATATCAGTCATATCACAGTCATATCAGTCATATCACAGTCATATCAGTCATATCAGTTATATCACAGTCATATCAGTCATATCACAGTCATATCAGTCATATCACAGTCATATCAGTCATATCAGTCATAGCAGTCATATCAGTCATATCAGTCATATATCAGTCATATCAGTCATATATCAGTCATATCAGTCATATCAGTCATATATCAGTCATATATCAGTCATATATCAGTCATATATCAGTCATATCACAGTCATATCACAGTCATATCAGTCATATCAGTCATATCAGTCATATCAGTCATATCAGTCATATCAGTCATATATCAGTCATATCAGTCATATCAGTTATATCAGTCATATCTCAGTCATATATCAGTCATATCAGTCATATCACAGTCATATCACAGTCATATCAGTCATATCAGTCATATCACCGTCATATCAGTCATATCACAGTCATATCAGTCATATCAGTCATATCACAGTCATATCACAGTCATATCAGTCATATCACAGTCATATCAGTCATATCAGTCATATCAGTCATATCACAGTCATATCAGTCATATCACAGTCATATCAGTCATATCAGTCATATCACAGTCATATCAGTCTTATCAGTCATATCACAGTCATATCACAGTCTTATCAGTCATATCACAGTCATATCAGTCATATCAGTCATATCAGTCATATCACAGTCTTATCAGTTATATCACAGTCATATCTCAGTCATATCAGTCATATATCAGTCATATCAGTCATATATCAGTCATATCAGTCATATCAGTCATATCAGTCATATCTCAGTCATATATCAGTCATATATCAGTCATATATCAGTCATATATCAGTCATATCACAGTCATATCACAGTCATATCAGTCATATCAGTCATATCAGTCATATCACAGTCATATCAGTCATATCAGTCATATATCAGTCATATCAGTCATATCAGTTATATCAGTCATATCTCAGTCATATATCAGTCATATCAGTCATATCAGTCATATCAGTCATATCACAGTCATATCACAGTCATATCAGTCATATCAGTCATATCACTGTCATATCAGTCATATCACAGTCATATCAGTCATATCAGTCATATCACAGTCATATCACAGTCATATCAGTCATATCACAGTCATATCAGTCATATCACAGTCATATCAGTCATATCTCAGTCATATCACAGTCATATCAGTCATATCACAGTCATATCAGTCATATCAGTCATATCACAGTCATATCAGTCATATCACAGTCATATCAGTCATATCAGTTATATCACAGTCATATCAGTCATATCACAGTCATATCAGTCATATCAGTCATATCACAGTCTTATCAGTCATATCAGTCATATCACAGTCATATCAGTCATATCAGTCATATCACAGTCATATCAGTCATATCGGGCAGCCGAGCGGAAATGGAGGAAAACTCGCCTCCCTGCGGACCTGGCATCCTTTCACTCCCTCCTCTCTACATTTTCCTCCTCTGTCTCTGCTGCTAAAGCCACTTTCTACCATTCTAAATTCCAAGCATCTGCCTCTAACCCTAGGAAGCTCTTTGCCACCTTCTCCTCCCTCCTGAATCCTCCCCCCTCCCTCCTCCTCTCTGCAGATGACTTCGTCAACCATTTTGAAAAGAAGGTCGATGACATCCGATCCTCGTTTGCTAAGTCAAACGACACCGCTGGTTCTGCTCACACTGCCCTACCCTATGCTCTGACCTCTTTCTCCCTCTCTCTCCAGATGAAATCTCGCGTCTTGTGACGGCCGGCCGCCCAACAACCTGCCCGCTTGACCCTATCCCCTCCTCTCTTCTCCAGACCATTTCCGGAGACCTTCTCCCTTACCTCACCTCGCTCATCAACTCATCCCTGACCGCTGGCTACGTCCCTCCCGTCTTCAAGAGAGCGAGAGTTGCACCCTTCTGAAAAAACCTACACTCGATCCCTCCGATGTCAACAACTACAGACCAGTATCCCTTCTCTCTTTTCTCTCCAAAACTCTTGAGCGTGCCGTCCTTGGCCAGCTCTACCGCTATCTCTCTCAGAATGACCTTCTTGATCCAAATCAGTCAGGTTTCAAGACTAGTCATTCAACTGAGACTGCTCTTCTCTGTATCACGGAGGCGCTCCGCACTGCTAAAGCTAACTCTCTCTCCTCTGCTCTCATCCTTCTAGACCTATCGGCTGCCTTCGATACTGTGAACCATCAGATCCTCCTCTCCACCCTCTCCGAGTTGGGCATCTCCGGCGCGGCCCACGCTTGGATTGCGTCCTACCTGACAGGTCGCTCCTACCAGGTGGCGTGGCGAGAATCTGTCTCCTCACCACGCGCTCTCACCACTGGTGTCCCCCAGGGCTCTGTTCTAGGCCCTCTCTTATTCTCGCTATACACCAAGTCACTTGGCTCTGTCATAACCTCACATGGTCTCTCCTATCATTGCTATGCAGACGACACACAATTAATCTTCTCCTTTCCCCCTTCTGATGACCAGGTGGCGAATCGCATCTCTGCATGTCTGGCAGACATATCAGTGTGGATGACGGATCACCACCTCAAGCTGAACCTCAGCAAGACGGAGCTCCTCTTCCTCCCGGGGAAGGACTGCCCGTTCCATGATCTCGCCATCACGGTTGACAACTCCATTGTGTCCTCCTCCCAGAGCGCTAAGAACCTTGGCGTGATCCTGGACAACACCCTGACGTTCTCAACTAACATCAAGGCGGTGTCCCGTTCCTGTAGGTTCATGCTCTACAACATCCGCAGAGTACGACCCTGCCTCACACAGGAAGCGGCGCAGGTCCTAATCCAGGCACTTGTCATCTCCCGTCTTGATTACTGCAACTCGCTGTTGGCTGGGCTCCCTGCCTGTGCCATTAAACCCCTACAACTCATCCAGAACGCCGCAGCCCGTCTGGTGTTCAACCTTCCCAAGTTCTCTCACGTCACCCCGCTCCTCCGCTCTCTCCACTGGCTTCCAGTTGAAGCTCGCATCCGCTACAAGACCATGGTGCTCGCCTACGGAGCTGTGAGGGGAACGGCACCTCAGTACCTCCAGGTTCTGATCAGGCCCTACACCCAAACAAGGGCACTGCGTTCATCCACCTCTGGCCTGCTCGCCTCCCTACCACTGAGGAAGTACAGTTCCCGCTCAGCCCAGTCAAAACTGTTCGCTGCTCTGGCCCCCAATGGTGGAACAAACTCCCTCACGACGCCAGGACAGCGGAGTCAATCACCACCTTCCGGAGACACCTGAAACCCCACCTCTTCAAGGAATACCTAGGATAGGGTAAGTAAGGGTAAGTAATCCTTCTCACCCCCCCTTCTCCCCCAACAAGATTTAGATGCAAGTGGCTGTTCCACTGGTTGTCATAAGGTGTATGCACCAATTTGTAAGTCGCTCTGGATAAGAGCGTCTGCTAAATGACTTAAATGTAAATGTAAATGTCATATCAGTCATATCAGTCATATCACAGTCTTATCAGTCATATCAGTCATATCACAGTCATATCAGTCATATCACAGTCTTATCAGTCATATCAGTCATATCACAGTCATATCACAGTCATATCAGTCATATCACAGTCATATCACAGTCATATCAGTCATATCACAGTCATATCACAGTCATATCAGTCATATCAGTCATATCAGTCATATCACAGTCATATCAGTCATATCAGTCATATCACAGTCATATCAGTCATATCAGTCATATCACAGTCATATCAGTCATATCAGTCATATCAGTCATATCAGTCATATCACAGTCATATCAGTCATATCAGTCATATCACAGTCATATCAGTCATATCAGTCATATCGGTCATATCAGTCATATCAGTCATATCAGTCATATCACAGTCATATCAGTCATATCAGTCATATCACAGTCATATCAGTCATATCAGTCATATCAGTCATATCAGTCATATCACAGTCATATCAGTCATATCAGTCATATCAGTCATATCACAGTCATATCAGTCATATCAGTCATATCACAGTCATATCAGTCATATCAGTCATATCAGTCATATCAGTCATATCACAGTCATATCAGTCATATCAGTCATATCAGTCATATCAGTCATATCAGTCATATCAGTCATATCACAGTCATATCAGTCATATCACAGTCATATCACAGTCATATCAGTCATATCAGTCATATCAGTCATATCAGTCATATCAGTCATATCACAGTCATATCAGTCATATCAGTCATATCACAGTCATATCAGTCATATCAGTCATATATCAGTCATATCAGTCATATCAGTTATATCAGTCATATCTCAGTCATATATCAGTCATATCAGTCATATCAGTCATATCAGTCATATCACAGTCATATCACAGTCATATCAGTCATATCAGTCATATCACAGTCATATCAGTCATATCAGTCATATCACAGTCATATCACAGTCATATCAGTCATATCACAGTCATATCAGTCATATCACAGTCATATCAGTCATATCTCAGTCATATCACAGTCATATCAGTCATATCACAGTCATATCAGTCATATCACAGTCATATCAGTCATATCAGTCATATCACAGTCATATCAGTCATATCAGTCATATCAGTCATATCACAGTCTTATCAGTTATATCACAGTCATATCTCAGTCATATCAGTCATATATCAGTCATATCAGTCATATATCAGTCATATCAGTCATATCAGTCATATCTCAGTCATATATCAGTCATATATCAGTCATATATCAGTCATACCACAGTCATATCACAGTCATATCAGTCATATCAGTCATATCAGTCATATCAGTCATATCAGTCATATCACAGTCATATCAGTCATATCAGTTATATCAGTCATATCTCAGTCATATATCAGTCATATCAGTCATATCAGTCATATCACAGTCATATCACAGTCATATCAGTCATATCAGTCATATCACCGTCATATCAGTCATATCACAGTCATATCAGTCATATCAGTCATATCACAGTCATATCACAGTCATATCAGTCATATCACAGTCATATCAGTCATATCTCAGTCATATATCAGTCATATCAGTCATATCACAGTCATATCACAGTCATATCAGTCATATCAGTCATATCACCGTCATATCAGTCATATCACAGTCATATCAGTCATATCAGTCATATCACAGTCATATCACAGTCATATCAGTCATATCACAGTCATATCAGTCATATCAGTCATATCAGTCATATCACAGTCATATCAGTCATATCACAGTCATATCAGTCATATCAGTCATATCACAGTCATATCAGTCATATCAGTCATATCACAGTCATATCACAGTCTTATCAGTCATATCACAGTCATATCAGTCATATCAGTCATATCAGTCATATCACAGTCTTATCAGTTATATCACAGTCATATCTCAGTCATATCAGTCATATATCAGTCATATCAGTCATATATCAGTCATATCAGTCATATCAGTCATATCAGTCATATCTCAGTCATATATCAGTCATATATCAGTCATATATCAGTCATATATCAGTCATATCACAGTCATATCACAGTCATATCAGTCATATCAGTCATATCACAGTCATATCAGTCATATCAGTCATATATCAGTCATATCAGTCATATCAGTTATATCAGTCATATCTCAGTCATATATCAGTCATATCAGTCATATCAGTCATATCAGTCATATCACAGTCATATCACAGTCATATCAGTCATATCAGTCATATCACTGTCATATCAGTCATATCACAGTCATATCAGTCATATCAATCATATCACAGTCATATCAGTCATACCAGTCATATCACAGTCATATCAGTCATATCACATTCATATCAGTCATACCAGTCATATCACAGTCATATCAGTCATATCACAGTCATATCAGTCATATCAGTCATATCACATTCATATCAGTCATATCACAGTCATATCAGTCATATCAGTTATATCACAGTCATATCAGTCATATCACAGTCATATCAGTCATATCAGTCATATCACAGTCTTATCAGTCATATCAGTCATATCACAGTCATATCAGTCATATCAGTCATATCACAGTCATATCAGTCATATCGGGCAGCCGAGCGGAAATGGAGGAAAACTCGCCTCCCTGCGGACCTGGCATCCTTTCACTCCCTCCTCTCTACATTTTCCTCCTCTGTCTCTGCTGCTAAAGCCACTTTCTACCATTCTAAATTCCAAGCATCTGCCTCTAACCCTAGGAAGCTCTTTGCCACCTTCTCCTCCCTCCTGAATCCTCCCCCTCCCTCCTCCCTCTCTGCAGATGACTTCGTCAACCATTTTGAAAAGAAGGTCGATGACATCCGATCCTCGTTTGCTAAGTCAAACGACACCGCTGGTTCTGCTCACACTGCCCTACCCTATGCTCTGACCTCTTTCTCCCCTCTCTCTCCAGATGAAATCTCGCGTCTTGTGACGGCCGGCCGCCCAACAACCTGCCCGCTTGACCCTATCCCCTCCTCTCTTCTCCAGACCATTTCCGGAGACCTTCTCCCTTACCTCACCTCGCTCATCAACTCATCCCTGACCGCTGGCTACGTCCCTCCCGTCTTCAAGAGAGCGAGAGTTGCACCCCTTCTGAAAAAACCTACACTCGATCCCTCCGATGTCAACAACTACAGACCAGTATCCCTTCTCTCTTTTCTCTCCAAAACTCTTGAGCGTGCCGTCCTTGGCCAGCTCTACCGCTATCTCTCTCAGAATGACCTTCTTGATCCAAATCAGTCAGGTTTCAAGACTAGTCATTCAACTGAGACTGCTCTTCTCTGTATCACGGAGGCGCTCCGCACTGCTAAAGCTAACTCTCTCTCCTCTGCTCTCATCCTTCTAGACCTATCGGCTGCCTTCGATACTGTGAACCATCAGATCCTCCTCTCCACCCTCTCCGAGTTGGGCATCTCCGGCGCGGCCCACGCTGGATTGCGTCCTACCTGACAGGTCGCTCCTACCAGGTGGCGTGGCGAGAATCTGTCTCCTCACCACGCGCTCTCACCACTGGTGTCCCCCAGGGCTCTGTTCTAGGCCCTCTCTTATTCTCGCTATACACCAAGTCACTTGGCTCTGTCATAACCTCACATGGTCTCTCCTATCATTGCTATGCAGACGACACACAATTAATCTTCTCCTTTCCCCCTTCTGATGACCAGGTGGCGAATCGCATCTCTGCATGTCTGGCAGACATATCAGTGTGGATGACGGATCACCACCTCAAGCTGAACCTCAGCAAGACGGAGCTCCTCTTCCTCCCGGGAAGGACTGCCCGTTCCATGATCTCGCCATCACGGTTGACAACTCCATTGTGTCCTCCTCCCAGAGCGCTAAGAACCTTGGCGTGATCCTGGACAACACCCTGACGTTCTCAACTAACATCAAGGCGGTGTCCCGTTCCTGTAGGTTCATGCTCTACAACATCCGCAGAGTACGACCCTGCCTCACACAGGAAGCGGCGCAGGTCCTAATCCAGGCACTTGTCATCTCCCGTCTTGATTACTGCAACTCGCTGTTGGCTGGGCTCCCTGCCTGTGCCATTAAACCCCTACAACTCATCCAGAACGCCGCAGCCCGTCTGGTGTTCAACCTTCCCAAGTTCTCTCACGTCACCCCGCTCCTCCGCTCTCTCCACTGGCTTCCAGTTGAAGCTCGCATCCGCTACAAGACCATGGTGCTCGCCACGGAGCTGTGAGGGGAACGGCACCTCAGTACCTCCAGGCTCTGATCAGGCCCTACACCCAAACAAGGGCACTGCGTTCATCCACCTCTGGCCTGCTCGCCTCCCTACCACTGAGGAAGTACAGTTCCCGCTCAGCCCAGTCAAAACTGTTCGCTGCTCTGGCCCCCAATGGTGGAACAAACTCCCTCACGACGCCAGGACAGCGGAGTCAATCACCACCTTCCGGAGACACCTGAAACCCCACCTCTTCAAGGAATACCTAGGATAGGGTAAGTAAGGGTAAGTAATCCTTCTCACCCCCCCCTTCTCCCCCAACAAGATTTAGATGCAAGTGGCTGTTCCACTGGTTGTCATAAGGTGTATGCACCAATTTGTAAGTCGCTCTGGATAAGAGCGTCTGCTAAATGACTTAAATGTAAATGTAAATGTCATATCAGTCATATCAGTCATATCACAGTCTTATCAGTCATATCAGTCATATCACAGTCATATCAGTCATATCACAGTCTTATCAGTCATATCAGTCATATCACAGTCATATCACAGTCATATCAGTCATATCACAGTCATATCACAGTCATATCAGTCATATCACAGTCATATCACAGTCATATCAGTCATATCAGTCAAATCAGTCATATCACAGTCATATCAGTCATATCAGTCATATCACAGTCATATCAGTCATATCAGTCATATCACAGTCATATCAGTCATATCAGTCATATCAGTCATATCAGTCATATCACAGTCATATCAGTCATATCAGTCATATCAGTCATATCACAGTCATATCAGTCATATCAGTCATATCGGTCATATCAGTCATATCAGTCATATCAGTCATATCACAGTCATATCAGTCATATCAGTCATATCACAGTCATATCAGTCATATCAGTCATATCAGTCATATCAGTCATATCACAGTCATATCAGTCATATCAGTCATATCAGTCATATCACAGTCATATCAGTCATATCAGTCATATCACAGTCATATCAGTCATATCAGTCATATCAGTCATATCAGTCATATCACAGTCATATCAGTCATATCAGTCATATCAGTCATATCAGTCATATCAGTCATATCAGTCATATCAGTCATATCACAGTCATATCAGTCATATCACAGTCATATCAGTCATATCAGTCATATCAGTCATATCAGTCATATCAGTCATATCACAGTCATATCAGTCATATCAGTCATATCACAGTCATATCAGTCATATCAGTCATATATCAGTCATATCAGTCATATCAGTTATATCAGTCATATCTCAGTCATATATCAGTCATATCAGTCATATCAGTCATATCAGTCATATCACAGTCATATCACAGTCATATCAGTCATATCTGTCATATCACAGTCATATCAGTCATATCAGTCATATCACAGTCATATCACAGTCATATCAGTCATATCACAGTCATATCAGTCATATCACAGTCATATCAGTCATATCTCAGTCATATCACAGTCATATCAGTCATATCACAGTCATATCAGTCATATCAGTCATATCACAGTCATATCAGTCATATCAGTCATATCACAGTCATATCAGTCATATCAGTCATATCAGTCATATCACAGTCTTATCAGTTATATCACAGTCATATCTCAGTCATATCAGTCATATATCAGTCATATCAGTCATATCAGTCATATCTCAGTCATATATCAGTCATATATCAGTCATATATCAGTCATACCACAGTCATATCACAGTCATATCAGTCATATCAGTCATATCAGTCATATCACAGTCATATCAGTCATATCAGTCATATCTGTCATATCACAGTCATATCAGTCATATCAGTCATATCACAGTCATATCACAGTCATATCAGTCATATCACAGTCATATCAGTCATATCACAGTCATATCAGTCATATCTCAGTCATATCACAGTCATATCAGTCATATCACAGTCATATCAGTCATATCAGTCATATCACAGTCATATCAGTCATATCAGTCATATCACAGTCATATCAGTCATATCAGTCATATCAGTCATATCACAGTCTTATCAGTTATATCACAGTCATATCTCAGTCATATCAGTCATATATCAGTCATATCAGTCATATCAGTCATATCTCAGTCATATATCAGTCATATATCAGTCATATATCAGTCATACCACAGTCATATCACAGTCATATCAGTCATATCAGTCATATCAGTCATATCACAGTCATATCAGTCATATCAGTCATATCACAGTCATATCAGTCATATCAGTCATATCAGTCATATCTCAGTCATATATCAGTCATATCAGTCATATCAGTCATATCACAGTCATATCACAGTCATATCAGTCATATCAGTCATATCACCGTCATATCAGTCATATCACAGTCATATCAGTCATATCACAGTCATATCACAGTCATATCACAGTCATATCAGTCATATCACAGTCATATCAGTCATATCGATCATATCACATTCATATCAGTCATACCAGTCATATCACAGTCATATCGATCATATCACATTCATATCAGTCATACCAGTCATATCACAGTCATATCAGTCATATCACAGTCATATCAGTCATATCGATCATATCACATTCATATCAGTCATACCAGTCATATCACAGTCATATCAGTCATACCAGTCATATCACAGTCATATCAGTCATACCAGTCATATCACAGTCATATCAGTCATATCACAGTCATACCAGTCATATCACAGTCATATCAGTCATACCAGTCATATCACAGTCTTATCAGTCATATCAGTCATATCACAGTCATATCAGTCATATCACAGTCTTATCAGTCATATCAGTCATATCACAGTCATATCACAGTCATATCAGTCATATCACAGTCATATCAGTCATATCACAGTCATATCACAGTCATATCAGTCATATCAGTCATATCAGTCATATCACAGTCATATCAGTCATATCAGTCATATCAGTCATATCAGTCATATCAGTCATATCAGTCATATCACAGTCATATCAGTCATATCAGTCATATCACAGTCATATCAGTCATATCAGTCATACCACAGTCATATCAGTCATATCAGTCATATCAGTCATATCACAGTCATATCAGTCATATCAGTCATATCAGTCATATCAGTCATATCAGTCATATCACAGTCATATCAGTCATATCAGTCATATCACAGTCATAACAGTCATATCAGTCATATCAGTCATATCAGTCATATCAGTCATATCACAGTCATATCAGTCATATCAGTCATATCAGTCATATCAGTCATATCAGTCATATCAGTCATATCACAGTCATATCAGTCATATCAGTCATATCAGTCATATCAGTCATATCATCACAGTCATCACAGTCATATCAGTCATATCACAGTCATATCACAGTCATATCACAGTCATATCACAGTCATATCACAGTCATATCAGTTATCCGTCATATACCAGCATCACCGTCTAACTAAACAGTCATTTCACATCCATTACACCAGCATCACCGCTAACTAAGCATCTAGCCGTTTCACATCCTTTACACCAGCACCACCGCTAACTAAGCTAGCAGTTTCACATCCTTTACACTCACCAGTCATTTGACCTTCCTCCTTTTCCGCAGCAACCAGTGATCCGGGTCAACAGCATCAATGTAACAGTAACATTATATCAGCTCACGTATATCTGGACTGGCTGGTTCTGGAGGTCCCGCGGGTCTCCACTGACCTGGGGAAGAAATGCTTTTAGTTTTTATGCCCACATCCCGTATAAAACAAATAAATCATATCACATCACAGTCATATCAGTCATATCACAGTCATATCACAGTCATATCACAGTCATATCACAGTCATATCACAGTCATATCAGTCATATCAGTCATATCACAGTCATATCACAGTCATATCACAGTCATATCAGTCATATCAGTCATATCACAGTCATATCACAGTCATATCACAGTCATATCACAGTCATATCACAGTCATATCAGTCATATCACAGTCATATCAGTCATATCACAGTCATATCACAGTCATATCACAGTCATATCACAGTCATATCACAGTCATATCACAGTCATATCAGTCATATCACAGTCATATCAGTCATATCAGTCATATCACAGTCATATCAGTCATATCACAGTCATATCACAGTCATATCGATCATATCACAGTCATATCAGTCATATCAGTCATATCACAGTCATATCAGTCATATCAGTCATATCACAGTCATATCACAGTCATATCAGTCATATCAGTCATATCACAGTCATATCACAGTCATATCGATCATATCACAGTCATATCACAGTCATATCAGTCATATCACAGTCATATCACAGTCATATCACAGTCATATCAGTCATATCACAGTCATATCGATCATATCACAGTCATATCACAGTCATATCAGTCATATCACAGTCATATCACAGTCATATCACAGTCATATCACAGTCATATCGATCATATCACAGTCATATCAGTCATACCAGTCATATCAGTCATATCACAGTAAAGCCATCTCCAACATATCTCTCTGAAAAGGTGTCCATACTGATTTATCTATAATAATAATAATATATGCCATTTAGCAGACGCTTTTATCCCCTCTTGTCTCTCCTCTATAGTGATGTGCAGTTGGCGAAACGATTCCTTCTTTTTTTTCCTGACTCGAGAGTCATGACTGTTTTTTTAGTGTGACTCGTTCATTTTAGTCGTTCGCTGCAACGAGTCCTAAAGCAGTGTTGATACGCGCTTCTTCAGCTCAGCGGCTCCAGAGATGTGCTCCGACCAACAACTGTCTGTCATATCGCGGTGCAGGAAAACATATCATATTGCCAGACAGTATAGATATGAAAAAAACATGTTTTAAACTAATCAATCACATGGTGCAATATTGAATGCAATTCATTAATTATTGAACGCAGCTTTGTAGAAGCAAAACATACACAGCCTATGCTCAACAAACACGAACTCGAGGGGACGAATCATTTGGTGGGCTGCAGTTCGCAAACGACATTGTGCTTATATGGATTCCGCGAAGAGTTGTTCACAATCTTGTCCGGTTGCTGCCTAAACCTCATTTAAAGTGTATAAAGAAATAATCTTATTTTGTATGACCCAGCAATCACCAATCAACAAATGTACATTATTTTAAACCACACGTTTACAAGTGTCAGTCACAAATGACAGCTCCAATAAGCTGTTGAACGACATTTGAACAAGAGGTTTGTAGAATCATCATGACTTTTTTAGTTTTCAGTTCATCGTTACTCCGGTAGGGGTCCTGTGTGCTCTGGGCATTAATGACTCAAATAAACAAAATAATTTGTTCTTTTGACTGAGCGAGTCTAAAAAAAAAGATTAGAGTCAGTTAAAAAAAAGAGCAGAACTTCTCATCGATAGTCTGTTATAACGCGAACGACCGGCCGTCTGCTTGGAGTGAAATACAGAAAATAAACAGCAGGGGGAGCTCTTTACTAACCAATACAGATGGACTCCAGCCACGTCTCAGCAAGTTAGAGCATAATTTTACTTTAATGGAAATGTGTTGAGTTACAGTTATTCTGAAATGTATATTAACATTTTTTTGAGGGGAACAAATGTTGTCGATTTTTTTCAAAACAGAGTTCACATGACACATAACTCTGTGGCCATCTTGCAAATCACTAAATGTGTTTTCAAAATGTAGTTGCCTTCTCAAAACCATTCATCTAAACCATATTATACTGTCCAAATTGCTAAAGACAATGACTTCCTGCAAAAGATTTACACAGCCATTCTTATCTTCTTTTGGGCGACAGGTAGCCTAGAGTGGTTAGAGCATTGGGCCAGTAACCGAAAGGTTGCTGGATTGAATCCCAGAGCTGTCAAGGTAAAAAAATCAATCGTTCCAACCCCGAAGGCAGTTAACCCACTGTTTCCCGGTAGGCCATCACTGTAAATAACAATTGGTTCTTAACTGACTTGCCTTCTTAAATAAAAATACAAAAACTCTTGAGTCCAAGCAGACAAAACAGAAAGTTAGTCTCTTTTAAAAATCCCAAATAGATCACACAATGTTCTATATACAGTCACTAAATCGTGACGATCAAAATTGGAAGTAAAATTATCCAAATTAGTTATGGGACATTTACTCTCCTTTTACGCATATTACACCAAACAATTTCATACTCATCGAATCAGATATTATTCCTGATATATATATATATAAAAATACACAAAAAAAAAGCACATTGTGTGCAGAATTCATTCATATCGTCACAATCCAATGCCGTTTATTCAATAGAAATGTTTGTTTTTGAAGACTTTCCAAAACAGAAACAGAAACAGAATCCCAAATAGAAATAGGGAAAGGTCAACTGATACGAATCTCTAGCAGGGATCATCAACTACATTATATGCTTGAACGCATGGTCAGGAGGCCAGAACATATTTACACATCATTTGTAGATTACAAATTGACCTCAAGAAGCCACAAACATATACCGTGTGTTTGACTAAAACATAATCATTTTAAACCTCGCTTACATTTGTATACAATCACATGTTTCTCTCATTTATGCGTAGGAATACTTGGGAACAGATTTCTTACATTTAAATCAATAAGAGCTGAGAGTTCTTGGTGGTTTTTAGGTATATTATGTCCCCCAAGTTTATTTTGCTCAGAACACTTTGCGCCAAACTCAGTTGGGGAATCCTGATGTGTTAGCTGAACTCTAAAGCAAAGCCCTATAATGGAAGGTCACACTGTCAACGATGATGGTTTAGAGGAATCCAAAGTTATTTAGAAGTTTAGGAGATCTCCAAATATCTGCAATACTGTAAAAAAAAAAATATATATATATATATATATATCTATCATTCAGACAGTCCCTGTGGCCGATGTCTTTCCATATATTTTACATGGCATGACACTGATGGGTTGATTGAGAATTTAGTGCCAGTGAACACAATCGCACACATTGCTCTTCTGACTTAAACAGTGTGCTATGTTTCCAAAAGATGATCTCTAAGATCTGCATGTCAGGTACTAAGGTAAGACAGTGATCTCTAAGATCTGCATGTCAGGTACTAAGGTAAGACAGTGATCTCTAAGATCTGCATGTCAGGTACTAAGGTAAGACAGTGATGAGAAGATCTACATGTCAGGTACTAAGGTAAGACAGTGATGAGAAGATCTACATGTCAGGTACTAAGGTAAGACAGTGATGAGAAGATCTGCATGTCAGGTACTAAGGTAAGACAGTGATCTCTAAGATCTGCATGTCAGGTACTAAGGTAAGACAGTGATCTCTAAGATCTGCATGTCAGGTACTAAGGTAAGACAGTGATGAGAAGATCTGCATGTCAGGTACTAAGGTAAGACAGTGATCTCTAAGATCTGCATGTCAGGCACTAAGGTAAGACAGTGATCTCTAAGATCTGCATGTCAGGTACTAAGGTAAGACAGTGATCTCTAAGATCTGCATGTCAGGTACTAAGGTAAGACAGTGATGAGAAGATCTGCATGTCAGGTACTAAGGTAAGACAGTGATGAGAAGATCTGCATGTCAGGTACTAAGGTAAGAAAGTGATCTCTAAGATCTGCATGTCAGGTACTAAGGTAAGACAGTGATCTCTAAGATCTGCATGTCAGGTACTAAGGTAAGACAGTGATGAGAAGATCTGCATGTCAGGTACTAAGGTAAGACAGTGATCTCTAAGATCTGCATGTCAGGTACTAAGGTAAGACAGTGATCTCTAAGATCTGCATGTCAGGTACTAAGGTAAGACAGTGATGAGAAGATCTGCATGTCAGGTACTAAGGTAAGACAGTGATCTCTAAGATCTGCATGTCAGGCACTAAGGTAAGACAGTGATCTCTAAGATCTGCATGTCAGGTACTAAGGTAAGACAGTGATCTCTAAGATCTGCATGTCAGGTACTAAGGTAAGACAGTGATGAGAAGATCTGCATGTCAGGTACTAAGGTAAGACAGTGATGAGAAGATCTGCATGTCAGGTACTAAGGTAAGAAAGTGATCTCTAAGATCTGCATGTCAGGTACTAAGGTAAGACAGTGATCTCTAAGATCTGCATGTCAGGTACTAAGGTAAGACAGTGATGAGAAGATCTGCATGTCAGGTACTAAGGTAAGACAGTGATGAGAAGTTCTGCATGTCAGGTACTAAGGTAAGACAGTGATGAGAAGATCTACATGTCAGGTACTAAGGTAAGAAAGTGATGAGAAGATCTGCATGTCAGTTACTAAGGTAAGACAGTGATGAGAAGATCTGCATGTCAGGTACTAAGGTAAGACAGTGATGAGAAGATCTACATGTCAGTTACTAAGGTAAGACAGTGATGAGAAGATCTACATGTCAGGTACTAAGGTAAGAAAGTAAGTCGCTTTGGATAAAAGCGTCTGCTAAATGGCATATATTATTATTATTATTATCTGCATGTCAGTTACTAAGGTAAGACAGTGATGAGAAGATCTGCATGTCAGGTACTAAGGTAAGAAAGTGATGAGAAGATCTGCATGTCAGTTACTAAGGTAAGAAAGTGATGAGAAGATCTGCATGTCAGTTACTAAGGTAAGACAGTGATGAGAAGATCTGCATGTCAGGTACTAAGGTAAGACAGTGATGAGAAGATCTACATGTCAGTTACTAAGGTAAGACAGTGATGAGAAGATCTACATGTCAGGTACTAAGGTAAGAAAGTGATGAGAAGATCTGCATGTCAGTTACTAAGGTAAGACAGTGATGAGAAGATCTGCATGTCAGGTACTAAGGTAAGAAAGTGATGAGAAGATCTGCATGTCAGTTACTAAGGTAAGACAGTGATGAGAAGATCTGCATGTCAGGTACTAAGGTAAGACAGTGATGAGAAGATCTACATGTCAGTTACTAAGGTAAGACAGTGATGAGAAGATCTACACGTCAGGTACTAAGGTAAGAAAGTGATGAGAAGATCTGCATGTCAGTTACTAAGGTAAGACAGTGATGAGAAGATCTGCATGTCAGGTACTAAGGTAAGAAAGTGATGAGAAGATCTGCATGTCAGTTACTAAGGTAAGACAGTGATGAGAAGATCTGCATGTCAGGTACTAAGGTAAGACAGTGATGAGAAGATCTACATGTCAGTTACTAAGGTAAGACAGTGATGAGAAGATCTACATGTCAGGTACTAAGGTAAGAAAGTGATGAGAAGATCTGCATGTCAGTTACTAAGGTAAGACAGTGATGAGAAGATCTGCATGTCAGTTACTAAGGTAAGAAAGTGATGAGAAGATCTGCATGTCAGTTACTAAGGTAAGACAGTGATGAGAAGATCTGCATGTCAGGTACTAAGGTAAGACAGTGATGAGAAGATCTACATGTCAGTTACTAAGGTAAGACAGTGATGAGAAGATCTGCATGTCAGGTACTAAGGTAAGACAGTGATGAGAAGATCTGCATGTCAGGTACTAAGGTAAGACAGTGATGAGAAGATCTGCATGTCAGGTACTAAGGTAAGACAGTGATGAGAAGATCTGCATGTCAGGCACTAAGGTAAGACAGTGATGAGAAGTTCTATAAATGTATTTCAGCATTTGCTGTTGCTACTGTAGAATTGTTTCAACACAGATCCCAAAAATGGCATAAACAGATATATAAAATCAAATCAAAGTTCATTTGTCACATGCGCTGAATACAACAGGTGTAGTAGACCTTACAGTGAAATGATTACTTACTGAACCAACAGTGCAAAAAAGGTATTAGGTGAACGATAGGTAAGTAAAGAAATAAAACAACAGTAAAAAGACTGAAAAATAACAGTAGAGAGGCTATATACAGTAGAGAGGCTATATACAGTAGAGAGACTATATACAGTAGAGAGGCTATATACAGTAGAGAGGCTATATACAGTAGAGAGACTATATACAGTAGAGAGGCTATATACAGTAGAGAGACTATATGCAGTAGAGAGGCTATATACAGTAGGGAGGCTATATGCAGTAGAGAGGCTATATGCAGTAGAGAGGCTATATACAGTAGAGAGGCTATATACAGTAGAGAGGCTATATGCAGTAGAGAGGCTATATACAGTAGAGAGGCTATATACAGTCGAGAGGCTGTATACAGTAGAGAGGCTATATAAATCAAATCAAATCAAATTTTATTTGTCACATACACATGGTTAGCAGATGTCAGTGCGAGTGTAGCGAAATGCTTGTGCTTCTAGTTCCGACAATGCAGTAATAACCAACAAGTAATCTTGCTAACAATTCCAAAACTACTACCTTATAGACACAAGTGTAAAGGGATAAAGAATATGTACATAAAGATATATGAATGAGTGATGGTACAGAGCGGCATAGGCAAGATACAGTAGATGGTATTGAGTGCAGTATATACATATGAGATGAGTATGTAAACAAAGTGGCATAGTTAAAGTGACTAGTGATACATGTATCATATAAGGATGCAGTAGATGATATAGAGTACAGTATATACGTATACATATGAGATGAATAATGTAGGGTGTGTAAACATTATATAAGGAAGCATTGTTTAAAGTGGCTAGTGATATATTTTACATAATTTCCCATCCATTCCCATTATTAAAGTGGCTGGAGTTGAGTGAGTGTGTTGACAGCAGCCACTCAATGTTAGTGGTGGCTGTTTAACAGTCTGATGGCCTTGAGATAGAAGCTGTTTTTCAGTCTCTCAGTCCCAGCTTTGATGCACCTGTACTGACCTCGCCTTCTGGATGATAGTGGGGTGAACAGGCAGTGGCTCGGGTGGTTGCTGTCCTTGATGATCTTTATGGCCTTCCTGTGACATCGGGTGGTGTAGGTGTCCTGGAGGGCAGGTAGTTTGCCCCTGGTGATGAGTTGTTGCAGACCTCACTACCCTCTGGAGAGCCTTACGGTTGTGGGCGGAGCAGTTGCCGTACCAGGCGGTGATACAGCCCGACAGGATGCTCTCGATTGTGCATCTGTAGAAGTTTGTGAGTGCTTTTGGCGACAAGCCAAATTTCTTCAGCCTCCTGAGGTTGAAGAGGCGCTGCTGCGCCTTCTTCACGATGCTGTCTGTGTGGGTGGACCAATTCAGTTTGTCTGTGATGTGTACGCCGAGGAACTTAAAAAACTTACTACCCTCTCCACTACTGTTCCATCGATGTGGATAGGGGGGTGTTCCCTCTGCTGTTTCCTGAAGTCCACAATCATCTCCTTAGTTTTGTTGACATTAAGTGTGAGGTTATTTTCCTGACACCACACTCCGAGGGCCCTCATCTCCTCCCTGTAGGCCGTCTCGTCGTTGTTGGTAATCAAGCCTACCACTGTTGTGTCGTCCGCAAACTTGATGATTGAGTTGGAAGCGTGCATGGCCACGCAGTCGTGGGTGAACAGGGAGTATAGGAGAGGGCTCAAAACGCACCCTTGTGGGGCCCCAGTGTTGAGGATCAGCGGGGTGGAGATGTTGTTGCCTACCCTCACCACCTGGGGGCGGCCCGTCAGGAATTCCAGTACCCAGTTGTACAGGGCGGGGTCGAGACCCAGGGTCTTGAGCTTGATGACGAGCTTGGAGGGCACTATGGTGTTAAATGCCGAGCTGTAGTCGATGAACAGCATTCTCACATAGGTATTCCTCTTGTCCAGATGGGTTAGGGCAGTGTGCAGTGTGGTTGAGATTGCATCGTCTGTGGACCTATTTGGGCGGTAAGCAAATTGGAGTGGGTCTATGGTGTCAGCTAGGGTGGAGGTGATATGGTCCTTGACTAGTCTCTCAAAGCACTTCATGATGACGGAAGTGAGTGCTACGGGGCGGTAGTCGTTTAGCTCAGTTACCTTAGCTTTCTTGGGAACAGGAACAATGGTGGCCCTCTTGAAGCATGTGGGAACAACAGACTGGGATAGGGATTGATTGAATATGTCCGTAAACACACCAGCCAGCTGGTCTGCGCATGCTCTGAGGGCGCGGCTGGGGATGCCGTCTGGGCCTGCAGCCTTGCGAGGGTTAACACGTTTAAATGTTTTCCTCACGTAGGCTGCAGTGAAGGAGAGTCCGCATGTTTTAGTTGCGGGCAGTGTCAGTGGCACTGTATTGTCCTCAAAGCGGGCAAAAAAGTTATTTAGTCTGCCTGGGAGCAAGACATCCTGGTCCGTGACGGTGCTGGTTTTCTTTTTGTAATCCGTGATTGACTGTAGACCCTGCCACATACCTCTTGTGTCTGAGCCGTTGAATTGAGATTCTACTTTGTCTCTATACTGACGCTTAGCTTGTTTGATTGCCTTGCGGAGGGAATAGTTACACTGTTTGTATTCGGTCATGTTTCCAGTCACCTTGCCCTGATTAAAAGCAGTGGTTTGCGCTTTCAGTTTCACGCGAATGCTGCCATCAATCCACGGTTTCTGGTTTGGGAATGTTTTAATCGTTGCTATGGGAACGACATCTTCAACGCACGTTCTAATGAACTCGCACACCGAATCAGCGTATTCGTCAATGTTGTCGTCTGACGCAATACGGAACATGTCCCAGTCCACGTGATTGAAGCAGTCTTGTAGCGTGGAATCAGATTGGTCGGACCAGCGTTGAACAGACCTCAGCGCGGGAGCTTCTTGTTTTAGTTTCTGTCTGTAGGCAGGGATCAACAAAATGGACCTTGTGGAACCTAGTCCCTATGGAGCCTGGTCAAAAGTAGTGCACTACATAAGAGATAGTGTGTAATTTACGACACAGATCACAAGCAGCTAACTTCCCTGATGCAATACAAACATAATGTCCTTGTGGATATCACCCAGCCCTAGTGGATATCAACCAGCCCCAGTGGACATCACCCAGCACTAGTGGATATCAACCAGCCATAGCCCTAGTGGACATCACCCAGCCCTAGTGGATATCACCCAGCCCTAGAGGATATCACCCAGCCCTAGTGGATATCAACCAGCCCCAGCCCTAGTGGACATCACCCAGCCCTAGTGGATATCACCCAGCCCTAGAGGACATCACCCAGCCCTAGTGGACATCACCCAGATATCAACCCTAGAGGATATCACCCAGCCCTAGTGGATATCAACCAGCCCCAGCCCTAGTGGACATCACCCAGCCCTAGTGGATATCACCCAGCCCTAGTGGATATCAACCAGCCCTAGTGGATATCAACCAGCCCCAGCCCTAGTGGACATCACCCAGCCCTAGTGGATATCACCCAGCCCTAGAGGATATCACCCAGCCCTAGTGGATATCAACCAGCCCCAGCCCTAGTGGACATCACCCAGCCCTAGTGGATATCAACCAGCCCCAGCCCTAGAGGACATCACCCAGCCCTAGAGGATATCACCCAGCCCTAGTGGATATCAACCAGCCCCAGCCCTAGTGGACATCACCCAGCCCTAGTGGATATCACCCAGCCCTAGTGGATATCAACCAGCCCCAGCCCTAGTGGATATCACTCAGCCCTAGAGGACATCACCCAGCCCTAGTGGATATCAACCAGCCCCAGCCCTAGAGGACATCACCCAGCCCTAGTGGATATCACCCAGCCCTAGTGGATATCAACCAGCCCTAGTGGATATCAACCAGCCCCAGCCCTAGTGGATATCACCCAGCCCTAGTGGATATCAACCAGCCCTAGTGGATATCAACCAGCCCCAGCCCTAGTGGACATCACCCAGCCCCAGCCCTAGAGGACATCACCCAGCCCTAGTGGATATCAACCAGCCCCAGCCCTAGAGGACATCACCCAGCCCTAGTGGATATCAACCAGCCCTAGTGGATATCACCCAGCCCTAGTGGATATCACCCAGCCCTAGTGGATATCAACCAGCCCCAGCCCTAGAGGACATCACCCAGCCCTAGTGGATATCAACCAGCCCTAGTGGATATCACCCAGCCCTAGTGGATATCAACCAGCCCTAGTGGATATCACCCAGCCCTAGTGGATATCAACCAGCCCTAGTGGATATCAACCAGCCCCAGCCCTAGAGGACATCACCCAGCCCTAGTGGATATCAACCAGCCCTAGTGGATATCACCCAGCCCTAGTGGATATCAACCAGCCCTAGTGGATATCAACCAGCCCCAGCCCTAGAGGACATCACCCAGCCCTAGTGGATATCAACCAGCCCTAGTCGTAGTGGATATCACCCAGCCCTAGTGGATATCAACCAGCCCTAGTGGATATCAACCAGCCCTAGTGGATATCACCCAGCCCTAGTGGATATCACCCAGCCCTAGTGGATATCAACCAGCCCTAGTGGATATCAACCAGCCCCAGCCCTAGTGGACATCACCCAGCCCTAGTGGATATCAACCAGCCTTAGTCGTAGTGGATATCACCCAGCCCTAGTGGATATCAACCAGCCCCAGCCCTAGTGGACATCACCCAGCCCTAGTGGATATCAACCAGCCCTAGTCGTAGTGGATATCACCCAGCCATAGTGGATATCAACGCCCTAGTGGATATCACTCAGCCCTAGTGGATATCACCAATCCCTAGTGGACATCACCCAGCCCTAGAGGACATCACCAATCCCTAGTGGATATCACCCAGTCCTAGAGGATATCACCCAGTCCAAGTGGATATCATCCAGCCCTAGTGGATATCACCCAGTTCTAGTGGACATCACCCAGTCCTAGAGGATATCACCCAGTCCTAGAGGATATCACCCAGTCCTAGTGGATATCACCCAGCCCTAGTGGATATCACCCAGTTCTAGTGGATATCACCCAGTCCTAGAGGATATCACCCAGTCCTAGAGGATATCACCCAGTCCTAGTGGATATCACCCAGCCCTAGTGGATATCACCCAGCCCTACTGGATATCACCCTTTCCTAGTGAATATCACCCAGCCCTAGTGGATATCACTCAGCCCTAGTGGATATCACCCAGCCCTAGTGGATATCACCCAGCCCTAGAGGATATCACCCAGCCCTAGTGGATATCACCCAGCCCTAGTGGATATCACCCAGCCCTAGTGGATATTCCCCTGCCCTAGTGGATATCACCCAGCCCTAGTGGATATCACCCAGCCCTAGTGGATATCACCCAGCACTAGTCCTAGTGGATATCACCCAGCCCAAGTGGATATCACCCAGCCATAGTGGATATCACCCAGCCCTAATGGATATCACCCAGCCCTAGTGGATATCACCCATCCCTAGTGGATATCACCCAGCCCTAGCTCTAGTGGATATCACCCAGCCCTAGTGGATATCACCCAGTCCTAGTGGATATCACCCAGTCCTAGTGGATATCACCTATCCCTAGTGGATATCACCCAGCCTTAACTCTAGTGGATATCACCCAGCCCTAGTGGATATCACCCAGCCCAAGACCTAGTGGATATCACCCAGCCCTAGTGGATATCACACAGTCCAAGTGGATATCACCCAGCCCTAGAGGATATCAATCAGCCCTAGTGGATATCGCCCAGCCCTAGTCCTAGTGGATCTAACCCAGCTCTAGTGGATATCACCCAGCCCTAGTTCTAGTGGATATCACCCAGCCCTAGTGGATATCCCCCAGTCTAGTCCTAGTGGATATAACCCAGCTCTAGTGGATATCACCCAGCCCTAGTCCTAGTGGATATCACCCAGCCCTAGTGGATATCCCCCAGCCCAAGTGGATATCACCCAGCCCTAGTTGATATCACCCAGTCCTAGTGGATATCACCCAGTCCTAGTGGATATGAGCCAGCCCTAGTCAGTTTGCAACATAGTATGTGCTGGGCTGAGACTGGCTCAAACAGGCCATTACACATTATGTCTGCGTTCCAAATAGCACTCCACATGTAGTGCTCTACTTTTGATCCGAGCCCTGGTCAATAGCCAACTATGTAACGTACAGGGTGCCATTTGGGACATATCCACTGTGAGGAGGGTTCATCATGTTTTAGATGAGTACACTCATAGAACTCATTACTATTAGAGAATGACTGTGTGTGTGTGTGTGTGTTTGTGTCTCTGTGTGTATGTGTGTGTAAGTGCGTGTTTCATTACTGATAGAGAATGACTGTGTGTGTGTGTGTGTTTGTGTCTCTGTGTGTATGTGTGTGTAAGGGCGTGTTTCATTACTGATAGAGAATGACTGTGTGTGTGTGTGTGTGTCTCTGTGTGTATGTGTGTGTAAGTGCGTGTTTCATTACTGATAGAGAATGACTGTGTGTGTGTGTGTGTTTGTGTCTCTGTGTGTATGTGTGTGTAAGTGCGTGTGCGTGTGGTGTGTGTGCGTGTGGTGTGTAAGTGCGTGTGCGTGTGGTGTGTGTGCGTGTTTCATTACTGATAGAGAATGACTGTGTATGTGTGTGTGTTTGTGTCTCTGTGTGTATGTGTGTGTGCGTGGTGTGTGTGTGTGTATGTGTGTGTAAGTGCGTGTTTCATTACTGATAGAGAATGACTGTGTGTGTGTGTGTGTTTGTGTCTCTGTGTGTATGTGTGTGTAAATGCGTGTTTCATTACTGATAGAGAATGACTGTGTGTATGTGTGTGTTTGTGTCTCTGTGTGTATGTGTGTGTATGTGTGTGTATGTGTGGTGTGTGTGTGTTTGTGTCTCTGTGTCTCTGTGTGTAAGTGCGTGTGCGTGTGGTGTGTGTGTTTATATATTATATTATTATTATTATATCATATTTTACCACAGCAGTCTCTCTTCATTCTGTAGTAGTAGTGGAGTAGTAGTAGTGTAGTAGTAGTGGTGGAGTAGTAGTAGTGGAGTTGTAGTAGTATAGTTGTAGTGGAGTAGTAGTGGGGTAGTAGTGGAGTAGTAGTATTGGAGTAGTAGTAGTAGTGGAGTTGTATTGGAGTAGTGGTGGAGTAGTAGTAGTGGAGTTGTAGTGGAGTTGTAGTGGAGTAGTAGTGGAGTAGTAGTAGTAGTAGTGGAGTAGTAGTAGTGGAGTAGTAGTAGTGGAGTAGTAGTGGAGTAGTAGTGGAGTAGTAGTGGAGTAGTAGTAGTGGAGTAGTAGTGGAGTAGTAGTAGTGGAGTAGCAGTAGCGGAGTAGTAGTAGTAGTGGAGTAGTAGTGGAGTAGTAGTAGTAGTGGAGTAGTAGTGGAGTAGTAGTATTGGAGTAGTAGTAGTAGTGGAGTTGTATTGGAGTAGTGGTGGAGTAGTAGTAGTGGAGTTGTAGTAGTATAGTTGTAGTGGAGTAGTAGTGGGGTAGTAGTGGAGTAGTAGTATTGGAGTAGTAGTAGTAGTGGAGTTGTATTGGAGTAGTGGTGGAGTAGTAGTAGTGGGGTTGTAGTGGAGTAGTAGTGGAGTAGTAGTGGAGTAGTAGTGGAGTAGTAGTAGTGGAGTAGTAGTATTGGAGTAGTAGTAGTGGAGTAGCATTGGAGTAGCAGTAGTGGAGTAGTAGTGGAGTAGTAGTAGTGGAGTAAGAGTGCAGTAGTAGTGGAGTAGTAGTAGTGGAGTAGTAGTGGAGTAGTGGTAGTGGAGTACTAGTAGTGGAGTAGTAGTGGAGTAGTAGTAGTGGAGTAGTAGTGGAGTAGTAGTAGTGGAGTTGTATTGGAGTAGTAGTGGAGTAGTAGTAGTGGAGTAGTAGTAGTGGAGTAGTAGTAGTGGAGTAGTAGTAGTGGAGTTGTAGTGGAGTAGTAGTAGTGTAGTAGTAGTGGAGTAGTAGTAGTGGAGTAGTAGTGGAGTAGTAGTAGTGGAGTAGCAGTAGTGGAGTAGTAGTAGTGTAGTAGTAGTAGTGGAGTAGTAGTAGTGGAGTAGTAGTGGAGTAGTAGTGGAGTAGTAGTAGTGGAGTAGTAGTGGAGTAGTAGTAGTGGAGTAGTAGTAGTGGAGTAGTAGTGGAGTAGTAGTAGTGGAGTAGCAGTAGCGGAGTAGTAGTGGAGTAGTAGTAGTGAAGTAGTGGTGGAGTAGTAGTAGTGGAGTAGCAGTAGCGGAGTAGTAGTGGAGTAGCAGTAGCGGAGTAGTAGTGGAGTAGTAGTAGTGGAGTAGTAGTAGTGAAGTAGTGGTGGAGTAGTAGTAGTGGAGTAGCAGTAGCGGAGTAGTAGTGGAGTAGCAGTAGCGGAGTAGTAGTGGAGTAGTAGTAGTGGAGTAGTAGTAGTGGAGTAGTAGTAGTGGAGTAGTAGTGGAGTAGTAGTAGTGGAGTAGTAGTGGAGTAGTAGTAGTGGAGTAGTAGTGGGAGTGGTAGTGGAGTAGTAGTAGTGGAGTAGTAGTGGAGTAGTAGTAGTGGAGTAGTAGTGGAGTAGTAGTGGAGTAGTAGTAGTGGAGTAGTAGTAGTGGAGTGGAGTAGTAGTAGTGGAGTAGTAGTGGAGTAGTAGTAGTGTAGTAGTAGTGGAGTAGTAGTAGTGGAGTAGCAGTAGCGGAGTAGTAGTGGAGTAGTAGTAGTGAAGTAGTGGTGGAGTAGTATTAGTGGAGTAGCAGTAGCGGAGTAGTAGTGGAGTAGTAGTAGTGGAGTAGTAGTGGAGTAGCAGTAGCGGAGTAGTAGTGGAGTAGTAGTAGTGGAGTAGTAGTGGAGTAGTAGTAGTGGAGTAGCAGTAGCGGAGTAGTAGTGGAGTAGTAGTAGTGAAGTAGTGGTGGAGTAGTAGTAGTGGAGTAGTGGTGGAGTAGTAGTAGTGGAGTTGTAACAGTAGTGGAGTAGTAGTTGAGTAGTAGTGGAGTAGAAGTAGTGTAGTAGTAGTAGTAGTGGAGCAGTAGTGGAGTAGTAGTAGTGGAGTAGTAGTGGAGTTGTATTGGGAGTGGCGGATATAATTTTATTGGAGTAGCCAGCAGTGCATAACATTGTTATTCTCTTATGAGTCAGACCTTGTTCTTCCTAAATGTCGCCCTCTTCCCTATGGAGCTCATTACATTTGACCAGAGCCCTTTGGGAGAGAGAAAGATAAGAGTATCATGTCTTACTGAGAGAGGGAAGTTTAGTTGGTTGCACATTTAAATACTGTACTGTAAGAGAAGTGGTTAATGGATGGTTATGTATGTTCCGACTCAGCTCCCAGCGCTCCTCTGAGTTAGGGACATGATCTACAGAGCCTTCAGAACGTATTCACACCCCTTGACTTTTTACACATTCTGTTACAGCCTGAATTTAAAATTGATTAAATATATGTTTTCTCACCCATCTACGCACAATACCTCATAATGTCAAAGCAGAATTATGTTTTTTATTTTTTTATTTTACAAATGAACAAAAAAACGAAAAGCTGAAATGTCTTGAGTTAACAAGTATTCAACACCTTTGTTATAGTAAGCCTAAATACTGTTCACGAGTCAAAATGTGCTTATTAAAAAGTCACAGTATAAATTGCATGGACTCACTCTGTGTGCAAAAATAGTGTTGAACATGATTTTTTAATGACTCCCTCATCTCTGTACCCCACACCTACAATTATCTGTAAGGTCCCTCAGTTGAGCAGTGAATATCAAACACAGATTCAACCACAGAGATGAGAGAGGTTTTCCAATGCCTCACAAAGAAGGGCACATTTTGATTGGTGGTCAACAAAAAAAAACAGATATTGAATATTTATTTTGAGCATGGTGAAGTTATTAAATTACACTTTGGATGGTGTATCATTACACCCAGTCACTACAAAGATACAGGCGTATCAATACACCCAGGCACTACAAAGATACAGGTGTATCAATACACCCAGGCACTACAAAGATACATGCGTACTTCCTAACTCAGTTGCCGGAGAGGAAAGAAACCACTCAGGGATTTCACCATGAGGCCAATGGTGACTTTAAAACAGTTACAGAGTTTAATGGCTGTGATAGGAGAAAACTGAGGATGGATCAAGAACATTGTAGCTACACCCAGTCACTACAAAGATACAGGCGTCCTTCCTAACTCAGTTGCCGGAGAGGAAAGAAACCACTCAGGGATTTCACCATGAGGCCAATGGTGACTTTAAATGGATGGATACTTGGATGGATCCATTTAAATGCAGAGTAACTACAATGTTGTTGATCCATCCTCAGTGTTCTCCTATCACGGCCATTAAACTCTGTCATTTAGGTTAGTATTGTGGAGTAACGACAATGTTGTTGATCCATCCTCAGTGTTCTCCTATCACAGCCATTAAACTCTGTCATTTAGGTTAGTATTGAGGAGTAACTACAATGTTGTTGATCCATCCTCAGTGTTCTCCTATCACAGCCATTAAACTCTGTCATTTAGGTTAGTATTGTGGAGTAACTACAATGTTGTTGATCCATCCTCAGTGTTCTCCTATCACAGCCATTAAACTCTGTCATTTAGGTTAGTATTGTGGAGTAACTACAATGTTGTTGATCCATCCTCAGTGTTCTCCTATCACAGCCATTAAACTCTGTCATTTAGGTTAGTATTGTGGCCATTAAAGTAACTACAATGTTGATGATCCATCCTCAGTGTTCCTATCACAGCCATTAAACTCTGTCATTTAGGTTAGTATTGTGGAGTAACTACAATGTTGATGATCCATCCTCAGTGTTCTCCTATCACAGCCATTAAACTCTGTCATTTAGGTTAGTATTGTGGAGTAACGACAATGTTGTTGATCCATCCTCAGTGTTCTCCTATCACAGCCATTAAACTCTGTCATTTAGGTTAGTATTGTGGAGTAACTACAATGTTGTTGATCCATCCTCAGTGTTCTCCTATCACAGCCATTAAACTCTGTCATTTAGGTTAGTATTGTGGAGTAACGACAATGTTGTTGATCCATCCTCAGTGTTCTCCTATCACGGCCATTAAACTCTGTCATTTAGGTTAGTATTGTGGAGTAACTACAATGTTGATGATCCATCCTCAGTGTTCTCCTATCACAGCCATTAAACTCTGTCATTTAGGTTAGTATTGAGGAGTAACTACAGTGTTGTTGATCCATCCTCAGTGTTCTCCTATCACAGCCATTAAACTCTGTCATTTAGGTTAGTATTGTGGAGTAACTACAATGTTGTTGATCCATCCTCAGTGTTCTCCTATCACAGCCATTAAACTCTGTCATTTAGGTTAGTATTGTGGAGTAACTACCATGTTGTTCATCCATCCTTAGTTTTCTCCTATCACAGCCATTAAACTCTGTCCTTTAGGTTAGTATTGTGGAGTAACTACCATGTTGTTCATCCATCCTCAGTGTCTCTGTCATTTAGGTTAGTCATCCACAGCCTATTAAACTCTGTCATTTAGGTTCTCCTATCACAGCCATTAAACTCTGTCATTTATTGTGGAGTAACTACAATGTTGTTGATCCATCCTCAGTGTTCTCCTATCACAGCCATTAAACTCTGTCATTTAGGTTAGTATTGTGGAGTAACTACCATGTTGTTCATCCATCCTTAGTTTTCTCCTATCACAGCCATTAAACTCTGTCATTTAGGTTAGTATTGTGGAGTAACTACAATGTTGTTGATCCATCCTCAGTGTTCTCCTATCACAGCCATTAAACTCTGTCATTTAGGTTAGTATTGTGGAGTAACTACAATGTTGATGATCCATCCTCAGTGTTCTCCCATCACAGCCATTAAACTCTGTCATTTAGGTTAGTATTGTGGAGTAACTACAATGTTGATGATCCATCCTCAGTGTTCTCCTATCACAGCCATTAAACTCTGTCATTTAGGTTAGTATTGTGGAGTAACTACAATGTTGTTGATCCATCCTCAGTGTTCTCCTATCACAGCCATTAAACTCTGTCATTTAGGTTAGTATTGTGGAGTAACTACAATGTTGATGATCCATCCTCAGTGTTCTCCTATCACAGCCATTAAACTCTGTCATTTAGGTTAGTATTGAGGAGTAACTACAATGTTGTTGATCCAACTGTTTTAAAGTCACCATTGGCCTCATGGTGAAATCCCAGAGTGGTTTCCTTCTTCTCCGGCAACTGAGTTAGGAAGGACGCCTGTATCTTTGTAGTGACTGGGTGTAGCTACAATGTTGTTGATCCATCCAATACTAACCTAAAGGACAGAGTGAAAAGAAGGAAGCCTGTACAGAATAAAAAATATTCCAAAACATGCATCCTGTTTGCAACAAGGCGCTAAAGTAAAACTGCAGAAAATGTGACAAGAAATTAACGTTTTACCTGAATACAAGCATTTTGTTTGGGGCAAATCCAACACAACACATCATTAAGTATCACTCTTCATATTTTCAAGCATGGTGGTGGCTGGTACACTTTCATCCAACACAAGCATGGTGGTGGCTGCATCATGTCATGGCTATGCTTGTCATCGGCAAAGACTGGTTCAGTCTGCTTTCCAACAGACACCGCAAGACAAAATTCACCTTTCAGCAGGACAATAACCTAAAACACAAGGCCAACTATACACTGGAGATATCATTGAATATTCCTGAAGTGGCCTAGCTACAGTTTTGATTTAAATTGGCTTGAAAATCTATGGCAAGACCTGAAAATGACTGTCTAGTGTTTATCAACAACCAACATGACAGAGCTTGAAGAATTTCATAAAGTAATCATGTACAAATGTTGTACAATCCAGGTGTGCAAAGCTCTTAAAGACTTACCCAGAAATTGGATTTTAATATGTATTGACTCAGGGGTGTGAATACTTATGTAAATGAGATATTTCTGTATTACATTTTCAATAAATGTGCCCCCAAAAATAATCTCAAAAACATGTTTTCACTTTCTCATTTTGGGGTTATTGTGTGTAGATGGGGTGAGAAAGAAAAAATAAATAATCCATTTTGAATTCAGGCTGTTAGACAACATGTGGAATGAATACCTTCTGAAGGCACTGTAGTATAAGTCTATCCGGGAGGCAGCACAGCATCCGGACAGGGACAGACAGGAGAGGGTAGAGATAGAGAGACATTACAGCTGCTTAGTCAAGCCGGCAGGCGTACGGCACTGTGTGGTGTGGCCTGGTGCTGTCTCAGGCATTTACAAGCACTGCAAGTGGGGAGCAGAGTGTGGAAGAGGTGCTCGGAGGGGGGAAGAGTGAAGAGGATGCTGGGAGGGTTAAATCACACCATTGGAGCACTACAGGTGAGGGAGGAGTGGTTGAAAAAGAGGCTTGGGGAGGGGGGGCTCAGCGGCTGTGCAGCAGGGGTGTAGGAAGAGGATCTACCTGTTATCCTTCCACCATTATATTCACTGCAGGTACAGAGCATAAAGTGCAGAGGGACATAGTCAGAGGAGTTCAGGAAGGGTATCTACCTAACACATCCCTTACTGGAGATGCTATAATCTCAGCATTAGAGCACTGCAGGCAAGGGTCATAGGTCGCAGAATAGGTGCAGAGAGGCACAGAGGAGTGGGACTACCTACCTGTGTCTCAGAGCCTTAATTCTCTGCCCTCCCGGTGGTGATTTAATCACCTCATTAGAGTGCTGTAGGTGTAGAGAGTATGACGGGGTTCAGAGGTGTTCCTCAGGAGGGGGGTCAGAGGTGTTCCTCAGGGGAGGGGGGTTCAGGTCGAGACACACGTACAGTACCTCTCTGCCCCTGGGAGCACAACTGCTGAGAGGGAGATTAGTATCTTCTACTGAGCCGCTCTCCTTCTCAGCAGGTGTGCTTCCAGTACAGAGTGAACATGTCCTGCCCTGTGGCTCTGACGAGCAGATCCCCAGCCACCTGTCTTTCAAGTCCTCCGCTAAGTACAGACAGTAGAGAGAGTCTGAACCCCCCCGCATTTAAAATGAGTTTCAGAGTAAGAGTGCTGATCTAGGTCATAATGAATCATATTATACGGACTAGGACGACCTGATTCCTAGATCAACACAACCTGTGATAACAGGGCCCAAATGTCTGTTACTGTATGTATCTATCAGCCTTAACGGACATTGAATGAGACTGGTGAGGTGGATAATAAATGATTTACAAAAGCTATTTATGAAGGATCCCCGTGGGGTTCTGGTGACACTTTTATCCAACGCAAATATTTGTAGTCAAAATGTTTTGTAGTTAAAAATATTTTGTAGTTTAAATGTAATGAAGTTGAAATATTTGTTGTTAAAATGTAGGATGTTAGATGTACGTAGGTATAATGTTTTGTAGTTTAAATGTATTTAGTTAAAATGTTTTGTAGTTAATATGTTTGTAGTTAAAATGTTTGTTGTTAAATGTTTGTAGTTAAATGTTTGTACTTTAAATGTTTGTAGTTAAATGTTTGTAGTTAAAGTGTTTGTAGTTTAAATGTTTGTAGTTTAAATGTTTGTAGTTAAAATGTTTGTTAAATGTATGTACTGTAGTTCTGTCCTGGAGCTGTTCTTGTCCATTAATGTTGTGTATTATGTTATGTTCTGTGTGGACGCCAGGAAGAGTAGCTTCTGTTTAAGCACTAGCTAATGGGGATCCTAATCAAATACTGAATACTAAAATCCACGACTGACCTGTCCTCTCAGCTCAGCTCATGTTCGACAAAAAATACCTGCGATAGCAATCAAACACACTTCAGATATAGTCCCTATGCAAACACGCACACACGCACACACACACACACACGCACACGCACACACACACACACACACACACACACACACACACACACACACACACACACACACACACACACACACACACACACACACACACACACACACACACACACACACACACACACTATTCAGACAGAGTCCCCCTACACCTTGAGTAGGGCTGAGTGAGTCGTTGCACGTAACGCACACAGTGTCACTACTATAGTCGTCCTCAGTGAGTGTCAGATCGTCAGAGAGTAACAAGGCACGGATCATCGACTGGGTTCAGCCGCGGGACAATTTATTTATTATTGAGCGGGTTGCTTGGGGTGTTGGAACATATCAAATTAAAACGTAAACTACAAATTGATCGCAAGAAGCCTAAACAGATATATTATTCAATATAGTTTTCAAACCTCGATTACACTTGGGAACATTGTCCTGCGTCGGCTTCCGTCTTTCGGATGGGACGTCAAAACAACACTGGTGTCATGACTCTCTGTAGTCGTTCATAATCCCATGATGCTGTACGTAAGAGTAAGGGGAGTTCAACACTGGTGTCATGACTCTCTGTAGTCGTTCATAATCCCATGATGCTGTACGTAAGAGTAAGGGGAGTTCAACCGGTGTCATGACTCTCTGTAGTCGTTCATAATCCCATGATGCTGTACGTAAGAGTAAGGGGAGTTCAACCCGGTGTCATGACTCTCTGTAGTCGTTCATAATCCCATGACGTTTACCGTAAGAGTAAGGGGAGTTCAACACTGGTGTCATGACTCTCTGTAGTCGTTCATAATCCCATGACGTTTACCGTAAGAGTAAGGGGAGTTCAACCCGGTGTCATGACTCTCTGTAGTCGTTCATAATCCCATGATGCTGTACGTAAGAGTAAGGGGAGTTCAACCCGGTGTCATGACTCTCTGTAGTCGTTCATAATCCCATGACGTTTACCGTAAGAGTAAGGGGAGTTCAACACTGGTGTCATGACTCTCTGTAGTCGTTCATAATCCCATGATGCTGTACGTAAGAGTAAGGGGAGTTCAACCCGGTGTCATGACTCTCTGTAGTCGTTCATAATCCCATGATGCTGTACGTAAGAGTAAGGGGAGTTCAACCCGGTGTCATGACTCTCTGTAGTCGTTCATAATCCCATGATGCTGTACGTAAGAGTAAGGGGAGTTCAACCCGGTGTCATGACTCTCTGTAGTCGTTCATAATCCCATGATGCTGTACGTAAGAGTAAGGGGAGTTCAACCCGGTGTCATGACTCTCTGTAGTCGTTCATAATCCCATGATGCTGTACGTAAGAGTAAGGGAGTTCAACCCGGTGTCATGACTCTCTGTAGTCGTTCATAATCCCATGATGCTGTACGTAAGAGTAAGGGAGTTCAACCCGGTGTCATGACTCTCTGTAGTCGTTCATAATCCCATGATGCTGTACGTAAGAGTAAGGGGAGTTCAACCCGGTGTCATGACTCTCTGTAGTCGTTCATAATCCCATGATGCTGTACGTAAGAGTAAGGGGAGTTCAACCCGGTGTCATGACTCTCTGTAGTCGTTCATAATCCCATGACGTTTACCGTAAGAGTAAGGGGAGTTCAACCCGGTGTCATGACTCTCTGTAGTCGTTCATAATCCCATGATGCTGTACGTAAGAGTAAGGGGAGTTCAACCCGGTGTCATGACTCTCTGTAGTCGTTCATAATCCCATGATGCTGTACGTAAGAGTAAGGGGTGTTCAACCCGGTGTCATGACTCTCTGTAGTCGTTCATAATCCCATGACGTTTACCGTAAGAGTAAGGGGAGTTCAACCCGGTGTCATGACTCTCTGTAGTCGTTCATAATCCCATGATGCTGTACGTAAGAGTAAGGGGTGTTCAACCCGGTGTCATGACTCTCTGTAGTCGTTCATAATCCCATGATGCTGTACGTAAGAGTAAGGGGAGTTCAACCCGGTGTCATGACTCTCTGTAGTCGTTCATAATCCCATGACGTTTACCGTAAGAGTAAGGGGAGTTCAACCCGGTGTCATGACTCTCTGTAGTCGTTCATAATCCCATGACGTTTACCGTAAGAGTAAGGGGAGTTCAACCCGGTGTCATGACTCTCTGTAGTCGTTCATAATCCCATGATGCTGTACGTAAGAGTAAGGGGAGTTCAACCCGGTGTCATGACTCTCTGTAGTCGTTCATAATCCCATGATGCTGTACGTAAGAGTAAGGGGAGTTCAACCCGGTGTCATGACTCTCTGTAGTCGTTCATAATCCCATGATGCTGAACGTAAGAGTAAGGGGAGTTCAACCCGGTGTCATGACTCTCTGTAGTCGTTCATAATCCCATGATGCTGTACGTAAGAGTAAGGGGAGTTCAACCCGGTGTCATGACTCTCTGTAGTCGTTCATAATCCCATGATGTTTACCGTAAGAGTAAGGGGAGTTCAACCCGGTGTCATGACTCTCTGTAGTCGTTCATAATCCCATGATGCTGTACGTAAGAGTAAGGGGAGTTCAACCCGGTGTCATGACTCTCTGTAGTCGTTCATAATCCCATGATGCTGTACGTAAGAGTAAGGGAGTTCAACCCGGTGTCATGACTCTCTGTAGTCGTTCATAATCCCATGATGCTGAACGTAAGAGTAAGGGGAGTTCAACCCGGTGTCATGACTCTCTGTAGTCGTTCATAATCCCATGATGCTGTACGTAAGAGTAAGGGGAGTTCAACCCGGTGTCATGACTCTCTGTAGTCGTTCATAATCCCATGACGTTTACCGTAAGAGTAAGGGAGTTCAACCCGGTGTCATGACTCTCTGTAGTCGTTCATAATCCCATGATGCTGTACGTAAGAGTAAGGGGAGTTCAACCCGGTGTCATGACTCTCTGTAGTCGTTCATAATCCCATGACGTTTACCGTAAGAGTAAGGGGAGTTCAACACTGGTGTCATGACTCTCTGTAGTCGTTCATAATCCCATGACGTTTACCGTAAGAGTAAGGGGAGTTCAACCCGGTGTCATGACTCTCTGTAGTCGTTCATAATCCCATGATGCTGTACGTAAGAGTAAGGGGAGTTCAACCCGGTGTCATGACTCTCTGTAGTCGTTCATAATCCCATGACGTTTACCGTAAGAGTAAGGGGAGTTCAACACTGGTGTCATGACTCTCTGTAGTCGTTCATAATCCCATGATGCTGTACGTAAGAGTAAGGGGAGTTCAACCCGGTGTCATGACTCTCTGTAGTCGTTCATAATCCCATGATGCTGTACGTAAGAGTAAGGGGAGTTCAACCCGGTGTCATGACTCTCTGTAGTCGTTCATAATCCCATGATGCTGTACGTAAGAGTAAGGGGAGTTCAACCCGGTGTCATGACTCTCTGTAGTCGTTCATAATCCCATGATGCTGTACGTAAGAGTAAGGGGAGTTCAACCCGGTGTCATGACTCTCTGTAGTCGTTCATAATCCCATGATGCTGTACGTAAGAGTAAGGGGAGTTCAACCCGGTGTCATGACTCTCTGTAGTCGTTCATAATCCCATGATGCTGTACGTAAGAGTAAGGGGAGTTCAACCCGGTGTCATGACTCTCTGTAGTCGTTCATAATCCCATGATGCTGTACGTAAGAGTAAGGGGAGTTCAACCCGGTGTCATGACTCTCTGTAGTCGTTCATAATCCCATGATGCTGTACGTAAGAGTAAGGGGAGTTCAACCCGGTGTCATGACTCTCTGTAGTCGTTCATAATCCCATGACGTTTACCGTAAGAGTAAGGGGAGTTCAACCCGGTGTCATGACTCTCTGTAGTCGTTCATAATCCCATGATGCTGTACGTAAGAGTAAGGGGAGTTCAACCCGGTGTCATGACTCTCTGTAGTCGTTCATAATCCCATGATGCTGTACGTAAGAGTAAGGGGTGTTCAACCCGGTGTCATGACTCTCTGTAGTCGTTCATAATCCCATGACGTTTACCGTAAGAGTAAGGGGAGTTCAACCCGGTGTCATGACTCTCTGTAGTCGTTCATAATCCCATGATGCTGTACGTAAGAGTAAGGGGTGTTCAACCCGGTGTCATGACTCTCTGTAGTCGTTCATAATCCCATGATGCTGTACGTAAGAGTAAGGGGAGTTCAACCCGGTGTCATGACTCTCTGTAGTCGTTCATAATCCCATGACGTTTACCGTAAGAGTAAGGGGAGTTCAACCCGGTGTCATGACTCTCTGTAGTCGTTCATAATCCCATGACGTTTACCGTAAGAGTAAGGGGAGTTCAACCCGGTGTCATGACTCTCTGTAGTCGTTCATAATCCCATGATGCTGTACGTAAGAGTAAGGGGAGTTCAACCCGGTGTCATGACTCTCTGTAGTCGTTCATAATCCCATGATGCTGTACGTAAGAGTAAGGGGAGTTCAACCCGGTGTCATGACTCTCTGTAGTCGTTCATAATCCCATGATGCTGAACGTAAGAGTAAGGGGAGTTCAACCCGGTGTCATGACTCTCTGTAGTCGTTCATAATCCCATGATGCTGTACGTAAGAGTAAGGGGAGTTCAACCCGGTGTCATGACTCTCTGTAGTCGTTCATAATCCCATGATGTTTACCGTAAGAGTAAGGGGAGTTCAACCCGGTGTCATGACTCTCTGTAGTCGTTCATAATCCCATGATGCTGTACGTAAGAGTAAGGGGAGTTCAACCCGGTGTCATGACTCTCTGTAGTCGTTCATAATCCCATGATGCTGTACGTAAGAGTAAGGGGAGTTCAACCCGGTGTCATGACTCTCTGTAGTCGTTCATAATCCCATGATGCTGAACGTAAGAGTAAGGGGAGTTCAACCCGGTGTCATGACTCTCTGTAGTCGTTCATAATCCCATGATGCTGTACGTAAGAGTAAGGGGAGTTCAACCCGGTGTCATGACTCTCTGTAGTCGTTCATAATCCCATGACGTTTACCGTAAGAGTAAGGGGAGTTCAACCCGGTGTCATGACTCTCTGTAGTCGTTCATAATCCCATGACGTTTACCGTAAGAGTAAGGGGAGTTCAACCCGGTGTCATGACTCTCTGTAGTCGTTCATAATCCCATGACGTTTACCGTAAGAGTAAGGGGAGTTCAACCCGGTGTCATGACTCTCTGTAGTCGTTCATAATCCCATGATGCTGTACGTAAGAGTAAGGGGAGTTCAACACTGGTGTAATGACTCTCTGTAGTCGTTCATAATCCCATGATGCTGTACGTAAGAGTAAGGGGAGTTCAACCCGGTGTCATGACTCTCTGTAGTCGTTCATAATCCCATGATGCTGTACGTAAGAGTAAGGGGAGTTCAACCCGGTGTCATGACTCTCTGTAGTCGTTCATAATCCCATGATGCTGTACGTAAGAGTAAGGGGAGTTCAACCCGTGTCATGACTCTCTGTAGTCGTTCATAATCCCATGATGCTGTACGTAAGAGTAAGGGGAGTTCAACCCGGTGTCATGACTCTCTGTAGTCGTTCATAATCCCATGATGCTGTACGTAAGAGTAAGGGGAGTTCAACCCGGTGTCATGACTCTCTGTAGTCGTTCATAATCCCATGATGCTGTACGTAAGAGTAAGGGGAGTTCAACCCGGTGTCATGACTCTCTGTAGTCGTTCATAATCCCATGACGTTTACCGTAAGAGTAACGGGAGTTCAACCCGGTGTCATGACTCTCTGTAGTCGTTCATAATCCCATGACGTTTACCGTAAGAGTAAGGGGAGTTCAACCCGGTGTCATGACTCTCTGTAGTCGTTCATAATCCCATGATGCTGTACGTAAGAGTAAGGGGAGTTCAACCCGGTGTCATGACTCTCTGTAGTCGTTCATAATCCCATGACGTTTACCGTAAGAGTAAGGGGAGTTCAACCCGGTGTCATGACTCTCTGTAGTCGTTCATAATCCCATGACGTTTACCGTAAGAGTAAGGGGAGTTCAACCCGGTGTCATGACTCTCTGTAGTCGTTCATAATCCCATGACGTTTACCGTAAGAGTAAGGGGAGTTCAACACTGGTGTCATGACTCTCTGTAGTCGTTCATAATCCCATGACGTTTACCGTAAGAGTAAGGGGAGTTCAACACTGGTGTCATGACTCTCTGTAGTCGTTCATAATCCCATGACGTTTACCGTAAGAGTAAGGGGAGTTCAACCCGGTGTCATGACTCTCTGTAGTCGTTCATAATCCCATGACGTTTACCGTAAGAGTAAGGGGAGTTCAACCCGGTGTCATGACTCTCTGTAGTCGTTCATAATCCCATGATGCTGTACGTAAGAGTAAGGGGAGTTCAACCCGGTGTCATGACTCTCTGTAGTCGTTCATAATCCCATGATGCTGTACGTAAGAGTAAGGGGAGTTCAACCCGGTGTCATGACTCTCTGTAGTCGTTCATAATCCCATGATGCTGTACGTAAGAGTAAGGGGAGTTCAACCCGGTGTCATGACTCTCTGTAGTCGTTCATAATCCCATGATGCTGTACGTAAGAGTAAGGGGAGTTCAACCCGGTGTCATGACTCTCTGTAGTCGTTCATAATCCCATGATGCTGTACGTAAGAGTAAGGGGAGTTCAACCCGGTGTCATGACTCTCTGTAGTCGTTCATAATCCCATGATGCTGTACGTAAGAGTAAGGGGAGTTCAACCCGGTGTCATGACTCTCTGTAGTCGTTCATAATCCCATGACGTTTACCGTAAGAGTAAGGGGAGTTCAACACTGGTGTCATGACTCTCTGTAGTCGTTCATAATCCCATGACGTTTACCGTAAGAGTAAGGGGAGTTCAACCCGGTGTCATGACTCTCTGTAGTCGTTCATAATCCCATGATGCTGTACGTAAGAGTAAGGGGAGTTCAACCCGGTGTCATGACTCTCTGTAGTCGTTCATAATCCCATGACGTTTACCGTAAGAGTAAGGGGAGTTCAACACTGGTGTCATGACTCTCTGTAGTCGTTCATAATCCCATGATGCTGTACGTAAGAGTAAGGGGAGTTCAACCCGGTGTCATGACTCTCTGTAGTCGTTCATAATCCCATGATGCTGTACGTAAGAGTAAGGGAGTTCAACCCGGTGTCATGACTCTCTGTAGTCGTTCATAATCCCATGATGCTGAACGTAAGAGTAAGGGGAGTTCAACCCGGTGTCATGACTCTCTGTAGTCGTTCATAATCCCATGATGCTGTACGTAAGAGTAAGGGGGAGTTCAACCCGGTGTCATGACTCTCTGTAGTCGTTCATAATCCCATGATGATTACCGTAAGAGTAAGGGGAGTTCAACCCGGTGTCATGACTCTCTGTAGTCGTTCATAATCCCATGATGCTGTACGTAAGAGTAAGGGGAGTTCAACCCGGTGTCATGACTCTCTGTAGTCGTTCATAATCCCATGACGTTTACCGTAAGAGTAAGGGGAGTTCAACCCGGTGTCATGACTCTCTGTAGTCGTTCATAATCCCATGATGCTGTACGTAAGAGTAAGGGGAGTTCAACCCGGTGTCATGACTCTCTGTAGTCGTTCATAATCCCATGACGTTTACCGTAAGAGTAAGGGGAGTTCAACCCGGTGTCATGACTCTCTGTAGTCGTTCATAATCCCATGACGTTTACCGTAAGAGTAAGGGAGTTCAACCCGGTGTCATGACTCTCTGTAGTCGTTCATAATCCCATGATGCTGTACGTAAGAGTAAGGGGAGTTCAACCCGGTGTCATGACTCTCTGTAGTCGTTCATAATCCCATGATGCTGTACGTAAGAGTAAGGGGAGTTCAACCCGGTGTCATGACTCTCTGTAGTCGTTCATAATCCCATGATGCTGTACGTAAGAGTAAGGGGAGTTCAACCCGGTGTCATGACTCTCTGTAGTCGTTCATAATCCCATGATGCTGTACGTAAGAGTAAGGGGAGTTCAACCCGGTGTCATGACTCTCTGTAGTCGTTCATAATCCCATGACGCTTACCGTAAGAGTAAGGGGAGTTCAACCTCTGTAGTGTCATGACTACGTAAGAGTAAGGGGAGTTCGGTGTCAGTCGTTCATAATCCCATGATGCTGTACGTAAGAGTAAGGGGAGTTCAACCCGGTGTCATGACTCTCTGTAGTCGTTCATAATCCCATGATGCTGTACGTAAGAGTAAGGGGAGTTCAACCCGGTGTCATGACTCTCTGTAGTCGTTCATAATCCCATGATGCTGTACGTAAGAGTAAGGGGAGTTCAACCCGGTGTCATGACTCTCTGTAGTCGTTCATAATCCCATGATGCTGTACGTAAGAGTAAGGGGAGTTCAACCCGGTGTCATGACTCTCTGTAGTCGTTCATAATCCCATGACGTTTACCGTAAGAGTAAGGGGAGTTCAACCCGGTGTCATGACTCTCTGTAGTCGTTCATAATCCCATGATGCTGTACGTAAGAGTAAGGGGAGTTCAACCCGGTGTCATGACTCTCTGTAGTCGTTCATAATCCCATGATGCTGAACGTAAGAGTAAGGGGAGTTCAACCCGGTGTCATGACTCTCTGTAGTCGTTCATAATCCCATGATGCTGTACGTAAGAGTAAGGGGAGTTCAACCCGGTGTCATGACTCTCTGTAGTCGTTCATAATCCCATGATGCTGAACGTAAGAGTAAGGGGAGTTCAACCCGGTGTCATGACTCTCTGTAGTCGTTCATAATCCCATGATGTTTACCGTAAGAGTAAGGGGAGTTCAACCCGGTGTCATGACTCTCTGTAGTCGTTCATAATCCCATGATGCTGTACGTAAGAGTAAGGGGGAGTTCAACCCGGTGTCATGACTCTCTGTAGTCGTTCATAATCCCATGATGCTGTACGTAATCCCAGAGTAAGGGGAGTTCAACCCGGTGTCATGACTCTCTGTAGTCGTTCATAATCCCATGATGCTGTACGTAAGAGTAAGGGGAGTTCAACACTGGTGTCATGACTCTCTGTAGTCGTTCATAATCCCATGATGCTGTACGTAAGAGTAAGGGGAGTTCAACCGGGTGTCATGACTAACTTCCCAACCTGGCCACATTCCATCACGGCCACCTAATCATCCCCCTCATTCCCAATTGGCATATATCACTCCTCACCTCTCTCCACCTGATAGCTGTTGTGTGGTGAGTTCTGGCACAAAATGGCCGCTGTGCATCACTGAGGTGGGTGCTACACATTGATGGGTGATGGGTGAGTTTCCCCCTACTATGTAAAGCCCTTTAAGTACCTCAGTTAGTAGAAGGGTGATATATATAAATCCAAATTATTATGAATTCATAAAAAAAAAAGCAGAATGTACTGTGTGTAGGAAACAGGGTGTTGTGTAGTTAGACCAACCTCTTCTTAAAGGGGATGGGGAAAGCAAAATGTACTGTGTGTAGGAAACAGGGTGTTGTGTAGTTAGACCAACCTCTTCTTAAAGGGGATGGGGAAAGCAGAATGTACTGTGTGTAGGAAACAGGGTGTTGTGTAGTTAGACCAACCTCTTCTTAAAGGGGATGGGGAAAGCAAAATGTACTGTGTAGGAAACAGGGTGTTGTGTAGTTAGACCAACCTTAAAGGGGATGGGGAAAGCAGAATGTACTGTGTGTAGGAAACTTCTTAGGAAAAGGGGATGGGGAAAGCAGAATGGGGACCAACCTCTTCTTAAAGGGGATGGGGAAAGCAGAATGTACTGTGTGTAGGAAACAGGGTGTTGAGTAGTTAGACCAACCTCTTCTTAAAGGGGATGGGGAAAGCAGAATGTACTGTGTGTAGGAAACAGGGTGTTGTGTAGTTAGAAAGCAGAATAAAGGGGATGGGGAAAGCAGAATGTACTGTGTGTAGGAAACAGGGTGTTGTGTAGTTAGACCAACCTCTTCTTAAAGGGGATGGGGATGGGGAAAGCAGGTGTTGTGTAGACCAACCCTCTTCTTAAAGGGGATGGGGAAAGCAGAATGTACTGTGTGTAGGAAACAGGGTGTTGTGTAGTTAGACCAACCTCTTCTTAAAGGGGATGGGGAAAGCAAAATGTTCTCTTCTACTTATTCTATTGCCAAGTTTCTTATTGCTTGAGTATACACACTGATTATGATCACAGTTGATACACACGTACTCTGATCACATATTTCTACTGTTCAGACAGTATATTGACCATGTGAAGGACGGTGTTGTGTTATTATATTGGTAACACCACAGGGGTAGGTAGGTTAGTGTTATTATATTGATCGTGAACACCACAGTGTTGTGATATGGGGGGGTTAGTGTTATTATATTGATCGTTAACACCACAGTGTTGTGATATGGGGGGGTTAGTGTTATTATATTGATCGTAAACACCACAGTGTTGTGATATTTGGGAAGTGGGGGGTTAGTGTTATTATATTGATCGTTAACACCACAGTGTTGTGATATGGGGGTGGGTTAGTGTTATTATATTGATCGTAAACACCACAGTGTTGTGATATTGGGGGGGTTATTATATTGGATCGTGAACACCACAGTGTTGATGGGGGTTAGTGGGTGTTATTATATTGATCGTTAACACCACAGTGTTGTGATATGGGGGGTTAGTGTTATTATATTGAAACACCACAGTGTTGTGATATTGTTATTATATTGATCGTTAACACCACAGTGTTGTGATATGGGGGGGGTTAGTGTTATTATATTGATCGTAAACACCACAGTGTTGTGATAACACCACATTTGGGGGGGGTTAGTGTTATTATATTGATCGTTATTATATTGAAACACACCACAGTGTTGTGATATTTGGGGGGTTAGTGTTATTATATTGATCGTAAACACCACAGTGTTGTGATAGTAGGTTGTGTTATTATATTATTAAACACCACAGTGTTGTGATAGGGGGGTTAGTGTTATTATATTGATCGTTAACACCACAGTGTTGTGATATTTGGGGGGGGGGGGTTAGTGTTATTATATTGATCGTAAACACCACAGTGTTGTGATATTTGGGGGGGGGTTAGTGTTATTATATTGGTTAACACCACAGTGTTGTTATTTGGGGGGTTAGTGTTATTATATTGATCGTAAACACCACAGTGTTGTGATATTTGGGGGTAGGTTAGTGTTATTATATTGTGTAAACACCATAGTGTTGTGATATTTGGGGAGGGGGGGGGGGGGTTAGTGTTATTATCTTGATCGTTAACACCACAGTGTTGTGATATGGGGGGGGGGTAGGTTAGTGTTATTATATTGATCGTAAACACCACAGTGTTGTGATATTGGGGGTAGGTTAGTGTTAGCACACAGTTAGGCAATACACTTCCACTCTCCAACCCCAGGTGGCAATACCAACCGGGTCAAGGACAGTTCTCTGCCAGGAAGCCTTGATAAAAGCACGTCGGTTGCAGACATTTATGGTGCTTGTCAGTCAGACTGTTATCCTGCATAGGCGTGAGGCTGCTGTTTGTTTAGTGGCCAGGAGGCTTTTTCGGTTGGGAATGTCTTGTTTTGTTTTGAAGTTTTCTGTTTAGTGTCGTCATCATCTGGACAACGAATAATCCGCTTGGACTGGCCGACCAACAGGTCAAGAAGGAGCCGACCCTGGACCCGGTAAGTTTCTTGGACATATGTACATACACTCAGATTATGACGCACGACTCAGGGGGGGGGACGGGGGGGGGACAGAGATTCACTAGTAGAAAATCACACAAATGGTCTCTGGGAGAAAACATGGTCTACATTACACTACTGGGGCGGCAGGGTAGCCTAGTGGTTAGAGTGTTCGACTAGGAACCGGAAGGTTGCAAGTTCAGACCCCCAAGCTGACAAGGCACAAATCTGTCGTTCTGCCCCTGAACAGGCAGTTAACCCACTGTTCCCTTGGCCGTCATTGAAAATAAGAATGTGTTCTTTAACTGACTTGCCTGGTTAAATAAAGGTTTTAAAAAAAACTGTAAACACCTTTGTTTCCTACGTCTGAATCAGCCCCTACAAGCAGAAACAAACATTTGTTTTTAAAGTGGTCCAAACACTTAACACTGTAGTGGTACCCTGTTAGGTACATCCTTTGTACCATTAGTTACAGGTACGTCATTGTACCCTTGCCGTTCGTACCTTTAAAAGAGCCACTAGTGGACCTTAAGGGGACAAGATTGTACAGGTACAAAACCCTTCCTCTCGAAAAGGTACACATTTGCCTTTTTAGGTGACTATCACAGTGACAAAGCCATTTGTTCCTTTTATGTGGGACAATTTTACCTCTAAAATGTTTTTTTTTTTTAGGTGTCGTTTTAACACTGTAGGGTGTAAAGCCTTATTTGCATATTTCCCAGGGTGCCTTTCAAGTTAATTTTAGAGTTAATAATAATAATATATAATAATATATAATATATGCCATTTAGCAGACGCTTTTATCCAAAGCGACTTACAGTCAGTCATGTGTGCATACATTCTACGTATGGGTGGTCCCGGGAATCGAACCCACTACCCTGGCGTTACAAGCGCCATGCTCTACCAACTGAGCTACAGAAGGACCACCCAGGACTGCATATGCAAGTGACAGAGACATGGTTGTTGCATCCAATGGTGTTCAGTGCTGTAGCCTTCACCAACTTCCTATTCCTTCCAACTTCCTATGTGAAATATTAATTTATCATTGAAATTCAACTCTCTATGACCGTACATTACATACATGTAGTAAGTAAGCAGCCTTGTACAAGTGAGCCGGATCGGCTCATAGGAGCAGATCTCCTGTGTCTACACCCCCTGGACAGGACACTAGTCTATCTCCTCAGTACACCTCCTGGACAGGACACTAGTCTATCTCCTCAGTACACCCCCTGGACAGGACATTAGTCTATCACCTCAGTACACCCCCTGGACAGGACACTAGTCTATCTCCTCAGTACACCTCCTGGACAGGACACTAGTCTATCTCCTCAGTACACCCCCTGGACAGGACATTAGTCTATCACCTCAGTACACCCCCTGGACAGGACATTAGTCTATCACCTCAGTACACCCCCTGGACAGGACACTAGTCTATCACCTCAGTACACCCCCTGGACAGGACACTAGTCTATCACCTCAGTACACCCCCTGGACAGGACACTAGTCTATCACCTCAGTACACCCCCTGGACAGGACACTAGTCTATCTCCTCAGTACACCCCCTGGACAGGACACTAGTCTATCTCCTCAGTACACCCCCTGGACAGGACACTAGTCTATCACCTCAGTACACCCCTGGACAGGACACTAGTCTATCACCTCAGTACACCCCTGGACAGGACACTAGTCTATCTCCTCAGTACACCCCCTGGACAGGACACTAGTCTATCTCCTCAGTACACCTCCTGGACAGGACACTAGTCTATTTCCTCAGTACACCCCCTGGACAGGACATTAGTCTATCTCCTCAGTACACCCCCTGGACAGGACACTAGTCTATCACCTCAGTACACCCCCTGGACAGGACATTAGTCTATCTCCTCAGTACACCCCCTGGACAGGACACTAGTCTATCACCTCAGTACACCCCCTGGACAGGACACTAGTCTATCTCCTCAGTACACCCCCTGGACAGGACACTAGTCTATCACCTCAGTACACCCCCTGGACAGGACATTAGTCTATCACCTCAGTACACCCCCTGGACAGGACACTAGTCTATCTCCTCAGTACACCCCCTGGACAGGACACTAGTCTATCTCCTCAGTACACCCCCTGGACAGGACATTAGTCTATCTCCTCAGTACACCCCCTGGACAGGACACTAGTCTATCTCCTCAGTACACCCCCTGGACAGGACACTAGTCTATCTCCTCAGTACACCCCCTGGACAGGACACTAGTCTATCTCCTCAGTACACCCCCTGGACAGGACACTAGTCTATCACCTCAGTACACCCCCTGGACAGGACACTAGTCTATCTCCTCAGTACACCCCCTGGACAGGACACTAGTCTATCTCCTCAGTACACCCCCTGGACAGGACACTAGTCTATCACCTCAGTACACCCCCTGGACAGGACACTAGTCTATCTCCTCAGTACACCCCCTGGACAGGACACTAGTCTATCTCCTCAGTACACCCCCTGGACAGGACACTAGTCTATCTCCTCAGTACACCCCCTGGACAGGACACTAGTCTATCTCCTCAGTACACCCCCTGGACAGGACACTAGTCTATCACCTTAGTACACCCCCTGGACAGGACACTAGTCTATCTCCTCAGTACACCCCCTGGACAGGACACTTGTCTGTCTCCTGTTTCTGTAGTGTGAGGCAGGACACAAGTCTATCTCCTGTTTCTGTAGTGTGAGGCAGGACACTAGTCTATCTCCTGCTTCTGTAGTGTGAGACAGGACACTAGTCTATCTCCTGTTTCTGTAGTGTGAGGCAGGACACTAGTCTATCTCCTGTTTCACCATCCCTGAGACAGGACACTAGTCTATCTCCTGTTTCTGTAGTGTGAGACAGGACAGGAAACTAGTATATCTTGTTTCTGTACACCCCTGAGACAGGACACTAGTCTATCTCCTGTTTCTGTAGTGTGAGGCAGGACACTAGTATATCTCTTGTTTCACCTCCTGGCAGGACACTAGTCTATCTCCTGTTTCTGTAGTGTGAGGCAGGGGTCTATCTCCTGTTTCTGTAGTGTGAGGCAGGAGTCTATCTCCTGTTTCTGTAGTGTGAGACAGGACACTAGTCTATCTCCTGTTTCTGTAGTCTGAGACAGGACACTAGTCTATCTCCTGTTTCTGTAGTGTGAGGCAGGACACTAGTATATCTCTTGTTTCTGTAGTGTGAGGCAGGACACTAGTCTATCTCCTGTTTCTGTAGTCTGAGACAGGACACTGTCTATCTCCTGTTTCTGTAGTGTGAGGCAGGAGTCTATCTCCTGTTTCTGTAGTGTGAGGCAGGAGTCTATCTCCTGTTTCTGTACTGTGAAGCAGCTTGTTGTACAATTCGTCCATCCCCCCCATTGGACAGGACACGAGTCTATCGCGGGGCCTTACCCCAAATCTATCTCCTTAATGCTGAGTGCCAAGCAGAGACACATCGGGTCCCATTCTTACAGTCTTTGGTATGACTCAGCTAGGGATCAAACTCCCAACCTCAGAATAGACACTCTAACCACAAGGACATTGATGCACATTGTATATTTAAGCAATAAGGTGTGCCTTGTTAAAAGTTAATTTGTGGAATATCTTTCCTTCTTAATGTGTTTGAGCCAATCAGTTGTGTTGTGACTAGGTAGGGGTTGGTATACAGAAGATATAACTATTTGGTAAAATACCAAGTCCATATTATGGCAACAACAGCTCAAATAAGCAAAGAGAAACGACAGTCCATCGTTACTTTACGACACGAAGGTCAGTCAATACGGAACATTTCAAGAACTTTGAAAGTTTCCTCAAGTGCAGTCCTCAAAAACCATCAAGCTGTCACGGTTCTCTTGACTTGAAGGAGAGTCAGACCAGAATGCGGCGTGGCTGGTTGAGATTCATGTTTAATGAAAACAAAGTAAACACCAATCAAATACAAAAACAATAAACGAACCATGAAAACCGAAAACAGCCTAATACTGGTGCAAAGTAACACAGACAGGAACAAGGACAATCACCCACAAAACCCAACACCAAACAGCCTAATACTGGTGCAAAGTAACACAGCAGACAGGAACAATCACCCACAAACACACAGTGAAACCCAGGCTACCTAAGTATAATTCTCAATCAGAGACAACTTATGACACCTGCCTCTGATTGAGAACCATACTAGGCCGAAACATAGAAATACCCCAAAACATAGAAAAACAAACATAGACTGCCCACCCAACTCACGCCATGACCATACTAAATAATGACAAAACAAAGGAAATAAAGGTCAGAACGTGACACAAGCGCTATGATGAATCTGGCTCTCATGAGGACCGCCACAGGAAAGGAAGACCCAGAGTTACATCTGCTGCTGAGCATACGTTCATTAGAGTTACCAGCCTCAGAAATGCCAGCCCAAATAAATGCTTCACAGAGTTCAAGTAACAGACACATCTCAACATCAACTGTTCAGAGGAGTCTTGCTTCAATCAGGCCTTCATGATTGAATTGCTACAAAGAAACCACTACTAAAGGACATCAATAAGAAGAGACTTGCTTGGGCCAAGAAACAGGAGCAATGGACATTCGATCAGTGGAAATCTGTCCTTTGGTCTAATGAGTCCAAATTTGAGATTTTTGGATGACCTGGCCTCCACAATCCCCCAACCTCAACCCAATTGAGAAGGTTTGGGATGAGTTGGACCGCAGAGTGAAAGAAAAGAAGCCAACAAGTGCTCAGCATATGTGGGAACTCCTTCAAGACTGTTGGAAAAGCATTCCAGGTGAAGCTGGTGGAGAGAATGCAGAGTGTGCAAAACTGTCATCAAGGCAAAGAGTGGCTACTTTGAAGAATATTTTGATTTGTTTAACACTTTTTTTGGTTACTACATGATTCCATATGTTGTTATTTCATCGTTTTGATGTCTTCACTATTATTTTACAATGCAGAAAATAGTCAGATTAAACAAAAACCCTTGAATGAGTAGGTGTGTCAGGTACAGTATATTTAAATATCCTGCATGTACATATAAGGCTTAAACATATATTTAGATGTCTGTAATTTGCATATTTGTTGATATAAAAAATGTCAATATAAAAAAAAACTTACGAAGGGGTAAAAAACATTTTTTTGTTTTAAGAGCTTCTTCCCTCCTGACTGACATCTCAAAATGGTTATTTCAGTTAATCTAAACTAGAGAGGACGAGACGAGTAGATCATCTTATGTTAATCTAAACTAGAGAGGGAGAGACGAGTAGATCATTTTATGTTAATCTAAACTAGAGAGGGAGAGACGAGTAGATCATTTTATGTTAATCTAAACTAGAGAGGAGAGACGAGTAGATCATCTTAGTTAATCTAAACTCGAGTAGATCATCTTATGTTAATCTAAACTAGAGAGGACGAGACGAGTAGATCATTTTATGTTAATCTAAACTAGAGAGGGAGAGACGAGTAGATCATCTTATGTTAATCTAAACTAGAGAGGACGAGACGAGTAGATCATCTTACGTTAATCTAAACTAGAGAGGGAGAGACGAGTAGATCATCTTATGTTAATCTAAACTAGAGAGGACGAGACGAGTAGATCATTTTATGTTAATCTAAACTAGAGAGGACGAGACGAGTAGATCATCTTATGTTAATCTAAACTAGAGAGGACGAGACGAGTAGATCATCTTACGTTAATCTAAACTAGAGAGGGAGAGACGAGTAGATCATTTTATGTTAATCTAAACTAGAGAGGACGAGACAAGTAGATCATCTTACGTTAATCTAAACTAGAGAGGACGAGACGAGTAGATCATCTTACGTTAATCTAAACTAGAGAGGGAGAGACGAGTAGATCATCTTATGTTAATCTAAACTAGAGAGGACGAGACGAGTAGATCATTTTATGTTAATCTAAACTAGAGAGGACGAGACGAGTAGATCATCTTATGTTAATCTAAACTAGAGAGGACGAGACGAGTAGATCATCTTACGTTAATCTAAACTAGAGAGGGAGAGACGAGTAGATCATCTTATGTTAATCTAAACTAGAGAGGGAGAGACGAGTAGATCATTTTATGTTAATCTAAACTAGAGAGGACGAGACGAGTAGATCATCTTATGTTAATCTAAACTAGAGAGGACGAGACGAGTAGATCATCTTATGGCCTTGACCTTGTGTTTAGCTGAGATGACAGCAGCTAGTCATCAAATCTATATGAATGCGTGTAGACACACATACACACACAGCTAATGTTGTGTTGAACAACTAGTCACTTTCTCACTCTATATTTAAATAAATTCTACCGGTAGAATTTAAACCAGATCAGCTAAGAATGATATGTAGAGCAGTAGATATAGTATATTAGAGAACGCTTTGTTAAGAATCCAGTGTATACATAAATATGCAGTAGAACTATTTTGATGAGCTCTGTTGGCGATATTTGTATTTAAAACTAGAGTGAGAAAGTGACTAGTTGTTCAACACAACATTAGCTGTGTGTGTATGTGTGCGTGTATGTGTGTGTGTGTGTGTATATGTGTGTGTGTGTGTGTGTGTTTGCAAGTATGAGGTGTGTGTGTGTGTACATGTTTGTTAGGTCACTACATGTTCCCACCCTGAAGCATGTTTGTTAGGTCACTACATGATTCCGAATGTGTTATTTCATAGTTTTGATGTCTTCACTATTACTCTACAACAATTGAATGAGTAGGTGTGTCCCAAACTTTTGACGGAGACTGTATATACGTACATCCTACACACACACACACACACACACACACACACACACACACACACACACACACACACACACACACACACACACACACACACACACACACACACACACACACACACACACACACACACACACGCTACCCACAGCACAGTAGTACCATAGCCAGAATAATGGATAACAACAGCTACTCATATGACCTTAACCACATTCTAGGGTTTCATAGATTTTTCCTGACACAACAAAATCTCACAATCCAAAAAGGAGTTTCATTTTATCGCTTGGCTCAAAGAGGATTGGCATCCAGCCAAGTGAACAGGGAAAACCACAATTGTGTGTGTGCGTGTGTGTGTGTGTGTGTGTGTGTGTGTGTGTGTGTGTGTGTGTGTGCGTGTGTGTGTGTGCGTGTGTACTACTGGTGATACGGCTGAGGTCCACTCTAATACAGCTCCTAGACACAGCTTCGTCTCAAATGGCACCCTGTTCCCTTTCGAAGTGCACTACTTTTGACCAGAGCCCTACGCTCTGCATTGGGAATGCACAATGTAACATAGGGAATAGGGTGCCATTTGAAATGCAGACACACTTCACACCCTAATGGAGAGGCCTCTCCTGTCTCCTTCAATGAGACCTGCTTGGGACTGGAGATGGTTTGAGTGAAAGCCTTCTGTTCTGTTCAGACTGCAGACTGGTGGCGTAGTGGGCTTTCTTCTCCTCGTCACACAGTTGGGCTGGAGTGGCTTTATTGTCTTGTCTGTGGTGCTCTGCTGCCCCCCCCCCCCCCACGCCACCACCTCACCCCCACCATTTGTTTTGGCTTGTGCTGTCTCGTTTGGGTTTTGTCCTCGTTCTGATTACTTGTGTACCTGACAGGGAGCATATGACAGTTATGACTGGAGATGGTTAGAGGGACAATCCTTCTGTTCTATTCAGGCTGGAGACACTCTGGAGTGGCTCACATCGTGTTTGGTGTATGGCTTTGTATGGACGGGAGATGGATGATGGAGTGGCTCACATCGTGTTTGGTTAATGGCTTTGTATGGACGGGAGACTGATGATGGAGTGGCTCACATCGTGTTTGGTGTATGGCTTTGTATGGACGTGTTTGGTTAATGGGAGACATGATGATGGATCGTGTTTGGTTAATGGCTTTGTGGCTCACATCGTGTTTGGTGTATGGCTTTGTATGGACGGGAGACTGATGATGGAGTGGCTCACATCGTGTTTGGATGGCTTTGTATGGACAGGAGACTGATGATGGAGTGGCTTACATCGTGTTTGGTGTATGGCTTTGTATGGACGGGAGACTGATGATGGAGTGGCTCACATCGTGTTTGGTGTATGGCTTTGTATGGACGGGTCAGTGTTTGCTTTTGTTGCTTGTGTGCCATTATTGCTGACTAGACCATGGCAAAGACGTGTTCTGATTGGTCTGTCTATTTGATCAGGCTTGTGATTGGATTGTAGATAGAACCTTATAGAACCAAGTTTTCAACAACAAAAAAATCTAACTTCACAGATGTGAATAACCATCTAAATATCAATTATACGTGACAAACATTTTTTTTATTTTTATATTTTATTTTTTTACAAACATTTCAGATAGAACTTTAGAGTCCCAAGGTGTCTATTTGTTATCTGTCTGCAAAAGCATTGCACATCATACACATGGCAGAACACTCACTATTGTCTTGCCTGGGTGGGTTTGTATAGGGAACGTGTTGACAGAAGAAGTGTAGCCATGCTCTACGAGAATCTTCCAGAACTCGTAACATAATGTTGTCTCATGTGACAGAGAAATATGTAGCTGGCCAGAAAAGCCTCGGGGTTTGGTTCTGGGTGATGAGATTATATGCTAGGCTATCAATGCAGTGTAGCAGATTGGCTTTTTATCAAGACAGATATGAATTTTACAAGAAAGACAATGGTGTTTGCATACTGTTGTTTAGCCAGCATGTTAGCATAGGGAATCAGAGCAGAGAGCCTCCTCATGGAGAGCAGAGCAGACCATGAGCCTCCTCATGGATTTGAAAGGAATTAGTTGGAGTGGGACATATGGTGGAAAGTCCCTCTCGGCCATATGCATGTTATCATCCACTGTGGGGAAGTGAACCATTGCTGAATTCAAGGGAAGTGGTAGGGGAAGGCAGCACAGGTCTACAGAGTCGGAGTTGTACTCCACATAATTGGGCAAGGTTTGAGCAGTATTAAGTTCATTTCACAATGTATCCCTGCCAAGATTTGTCAGAGGGCAGAGGCAACATAATGTGAGAGAAGAAAAGAGCTTGCATTATAATGTTGCTCCTCAGTCTGCTGAATGTTGCTCATTAGAATGTTGTTCCTCAGTCTGCTGAATGTTGCTCATTAGAATGTTGTTCCTCAGTCTGCTGAATGTTCCTCATTAGAATGTTGCTCCTCAGTCTGCTGAATGTTCCTCATTAGAATGTTGCTCCTCAGTCTGCTGAATGTTCCTCATTAGAATGTTCTTCCTCAGTCTGCTGAATGTTCCTCATTAGAATGTTGCTCCTCAGTCTGCTGAATGTTCCTCATTAGAATGTTGCTCCTCAGTCTGCTGAATGTTCCTCATTAGAATGTTGCTCCTCAGTCTGCTGAATGTTCCTCATTAGAATGTTGCTCCTCAGTCTGCTGAATGTTCCTCATTAGAATGTTCTTCCTCAGTCTGCTGAATGTTCCTCACTAGAATGTTCTTCCTCAGTCTGCTGAATGTTCCTCATTAGAATGTTGCTCCTCAGTCTGCTGAATGTTCCTCATTAGAATGTTGCTCCTGTGTTGAATCTTCTACATTAGAATGTTGCTCCTTTGTTGCTAGGCTTGGAAGTATGTGGACACTGCTTTTCGAACATCTCATTCCAAAATCATTGGCATTAATATGGAGTTGGTCCCCCCTTTGGTGCTATAACAGCCTCCACTCTTATGGGAAAGCTTTCCACTAGATGTTGGGACATTGCTGTGGAGACTTGCTTCCATTCAGCCACAAGAGCATTAGTGAGGTCGGGCACTGATGTTGGGCGATTAGGCCTGGCTCACAGTCAGCGTTCCAATTCATCCCAAAAGTGTTCGATGGGGTTGAGGTCAGGGCCCTGTGCAGGCCAGTCAAGTTCTTCCCCAGCGATCTCGACAAACCATTTCTGTATGGACAATGCTTCGTGCACAGGGGCATTGTCAGGAAAGGACCTTCCCCAAACTCTTGCCTCAAAGTTGGAAGCACAGAATCGTCTAGAATATCATTGTATGCTGTAGCGCTAAGACTTTCCTTCACTGGAACTAAAGGGCCTAGCCCAAACCCTGAAAAACAGTCCCAGACCATTATTCCTCCTCCACAAACCGTACAGTTGGCTCTATTCCCGGGTCAGCTCTAGCAGAGCAGAAATATGACGAACTGACTTGTTGGAAAGGTGGCCCATTGAAAGTCACTGAGCTCTTCAGTGATGCCATTCTACTGTCAATGTTTGTCTTTGGAGATAGCATGGCAGTGAATGGGGTGTCCACATACTTTTGTATATACTGTATATAGTGTATACTTAAACAGTATCCTTATCTGTTGTTTTTCAAACAGGAAGTGAATATGTCTAACGACCTTTAGTAACCAAATCTCTGTCTTTTTAAGCCACATGTAGCTACAGTAGTCCACAGTAGAGTTAGTGTAGCTCTTTTTCTCTCTCCCAATTCAATTTATATTTCAATTTAAGGGCTTTATTGGCATGGGAAACATGTTAACTTTGCCAAAACAAGTGAACTAGATTAACAAAAGTGAAATGAACAACAAAAATGACCAGTAAACATTACTCACAAGTTCCAAAAGAAAATACATTTAAAATGTCATCTATATACAGTGTTGTAACGATGTGCAAAGAGTTAAAGTACAAAAGGGAAAATAAATAAGCATAAATATGGCTAGTATTTACAATGTTGTTTGTTCTTCACTGGTTGCTCTTTTCTTGTGGCAACAGGCCATAAATCTTTCTGCTGTGATGTCACACTGTGGAATTTCACCAAATAGATATGGGAGTTTATCAAGATTGGGTTTGTTTTCAAAGTCATTGTGGATCAGTGTAATCTGAGGGAGATACAGTGGCTTGCCAAAGAATTCACCCCCTTTGGAATTTGTCCTATTTTTGTTGCCTTACAACCTGCAATTAAAAGTGATTTGAGGAGTTTGATTTACACAACATGCCCGCCACTTTGAAGATGCAAAATATTTGTTTAATTTTGCAGCAAATAGGACAAAAATACAGAACTTGAGCGTGCTTAATAACTATTCACCCCCCAAAAGTGAATACTTTGTAGAGAAGATGCAAAATGATTATAATATAATTACAATAGAGCCACCTTTTGCAGCAATTAAAGCTACATGTCTCTTGGGGTATGTCTCTATAAGCTTGGCACATCTAGCCACTGGGAATTTGCCCTTTCTTCAAGGCAAAACTGCTCCAGCTCCTTCAAGTTGGATGGGTTCTGCTGGTGTACAGCAATCTTTAAGTCATACCACATATTATCAATTGGATTGAGGTCTGGGATTTGACCAGGCCATTCCAAGACATTTAAGTATTTCCCCTTAAACCAATCAAGTGTTGCTTTAGCAGTATGCTTAGGGTCATTGTTCTGCTGGAAGATGAACCTCCGTCCCAGTCTCAGATCTCTGGAAGACTGAAATAGGTTTCCCTCAGAAATGTCCCTGTATTTAGCGCCATCCATTATTCATTTTCCAGTTTCCCAGTCCCTGCCGATGAAAAACATCTCCACAACATGATGCTGCCACCACCAAGCTTCACTGTGGGGATGGTGTTCTCGGGGTGATGAGAGGTGTTGGGTTTGCGTGTTACGCACACCTCTAGGAAGGGGGAACGCAACACCCTGCTACAACGCAACTCCCCATGGTGTGAAAGAGGTATGGGACTGTAGACATAGCGTTTTCCTTGATGGCCAAAAAGCAACATTTTAGTCTCATCTGACCAGAGTACCTTCTTCCATATGTTTGGGGAGTCTCCCACATGCCTTTTGGCAAACACCAAATGTGTTTGCTTATTTTTTTCTTTAAGCAATGGCTTTTTTCTGGCCACTCTTCCGTAAAGCCCAGCTCTGTGGAGTGTACGGCTTAAAGTCGTCCTATGGACAGATATTCCAATCTCCGCTGTGGAGCTTTGCAGCTCCTTCAGGGTTATCTTTGCTCTCTTTGTTGCCTCTCTGATTAATGCCCTCCTTGCCTGGTCTGTGAGTTTTGGTGGGCGGCCCTCTCTTGGCAGGTTTGTTGTGGTGCCATATTCTTTCCATTTTTAATAATGGATTTAATGGTGCTCTGTGGGATGTTCAAAGTTTTTGATATTTTTTTATAACCCAACCCTGATCTGTACTTCTCCACAACTCTGTCCCTGACCTGTTTGGAGAGCTCCTTGGTCTTCGTAGTGCTGCTTGCTTAGTGGTGGTGCAGATTTAGGGGTTTCACAGCAAAGGGGGTGAATACATATGCACGCACCACTTTTCCATGTTTATTTGTATATAGTATATATACACTCAGATCATGTGACACAAAAATAAAGTCCACCTATGTATAATCTAACTAATTATGTGACTTCTGAAGGTAATTGGTTGCACCAGATCTTATTTAAGGGCTTCACAGCAAAGGGGAGGGGCTTCATAGCAAAGGGGAGGGGCTTCATAGCAAAGGGGGTGAATACATATACACACACCACTTTTCAGTTTTTATTTTCATTGCCCTTCACCAATTTGGACTGTGTCCATCCATTACATGGAATCCAAATAAAAATCCATACAAATTACAGGTTGTAATGCAACTAAATAGGAAAAAAACACCACGAGAGATAAATACTTTTGCGAGGCACTGTATGTGTTTCTAATATGGTCATACATTGGGCAGGAGGTTAGGAAGTGCAGCTCAGTTTCCGTCTCATTTTATGGGCAGTGTGCACATAGCCTGTCTTCTCTTGAGAGCCATGTCTGCCTATGGCGGCCTTTCTCAATAGCAAGGCTATGCTCACTGAGTCTGTACATAGTCAAAGCTTTCCTTAAGTTTGCGTCAGTCACAGTGGTCAGGTATTCTGCCACGGTGTACTCACTGCTTAGGGCCAAATAGTATTCTAGTATGCTTAGTTTTTTGTTAATTCTTTCCAATGCGTCAAGTAATTATCTTTTTGTTTTCTCATGATTTGGTTGGTCTCGCTTGCTCTCTCTCTCGCTCTTCTCTCTCGGTTTCTCTCTCTCTCTCGCTCTCGCTTCTCTCGCTTCTCTCTCACTCACTCTCCTCCTATCTCCCCCCTCTCCCATCCCCCTCCTCCCCTCCCCCCTTCTAATTCACTGTGTTCTTAATCTAAGACTCAAAATAGTTAATCAGTCGCTGAGCTGAGACTGCTGAGGTTCCCACGTGCAGGAACACACACACCACATACAGCTCGGCTCCTCTCCACTAAGCCATGTCTGACAGCTCTGAAAGCCATCCAGTCAGTAGTGAGACTCAGCTCTGAAAGCCTTCCAGTCAGTAGTGAGACTCAGCTCTGAAAGCCTTCCAGTCAGTAGTGAGACTCAGCTCTGAAAGCCTTCCAGACACTAGTGAGACTCAGCTCTGAAAGCCTTCCAGTCAGTAGTGAGACTCAGCTCTGAAAGCCTTCCAGTCAGTAGTGAGACTCAGCTCTGAAAGCCTTCCAGACACTAGTGAGACTCAGCTCTGAAAGCCTTCCAGTCAGTAGTGAGACTCAGCTCTGAAAGCCTTCCAGACACTAGTGAGACTCAGCTCTGAAAGCCTTCCAGTCAGTAGTGAGACTCAGCTCTGAAAGCCTTCCAGTCAGTAGTGAGACTCAGCTCTGAAAGCCTTCCAGACACTAGTGAGACTCAGCTCTGAAAGCCTTCCAGTCAGTAGTGAGACTCAGCTCTGAAAGCCTTCCAGACAGTAGTGAGACTCAGCTCTGAAAGTCTTCCAGTCAGTAGTGAGACTCAGCTCTGAAAGCCTTCCAGTCAGTAGTGAGACTCAGCTCTGAAAGCCTTCCAGTCAGTAGTGAGTCTAGTGAGACTCAGCTCTGAAAGCTCTGAAAGTCTATTGAGACTCTACTCTGACATTTCCCTCTCTCTCTCTGCTCTCTCTTTTAAATGATAAAACCTCAAGCAGAACTGTGTGTCCCTCCCCTGAAAACATTGTTTAAATAATAACCTCCAGGGGAACTAAGAGCACTGAGCTCTTCCACAATGACCTGATTTACATCTGTTCACAGAGCCATGGGCCCAGGGGCCCAAAGAGGCCCCTAGAGAGATGATACAGAAGGGGCTGGGGGGAGAGAGAGAGGAATGGTAAAGGATGGCTGTCACATTCTGACCTTAGTTCCTTTGTTTGGTCCTTGTTTTAGTATGGTCAGGGCGTGACTTGGGGTGGGCAGTCTATGTTTGTTTTTCTATGTTGGTTTCTGATTGAGCCTTTTTCCACCTGGGTTTGGTGGGTGTTTATTTCCTGTTTAGTGTTTTGTCATTCACCTTACGGTTCTGTTCGTTTGTTGTTTATTGTTTTTGTTCAGTGTTCATTTTGCTTCATTAATTTACGGACACTTACCACGCTGCGTTTTGGTCCTCCGATCCTTCTGGCTTCTCCTCCTCAGAAGAGGAGGATGAGATCCCTCACAATGGTGGAGAGGGAGGGGGAAGGGGGATACCGAGTCAGTTGAATCAGAGAGTTGTGGAGGGCTGCTCCTTTGCCAGCTCATCCACAGTTGCTGATATCAAATTTACAGAAATACAGAACAGCTTTACTGTAAATTAAATATATGTACATACAATGACAGATTCACATCCTTGATATATACTGTACAGATTAATGTCCAGGGTATATACAGTACATATTAAAATTATTTGTATATACAGTATAGATTAATGTCCAGGATATATACAGTACAGATTACAATTCTTTGTCTATACAGTATAGATCAATGTCCAGGGTATATAGAGTACAGATTAAAATTCTTGGTGTATATACAGACAGATTCATGTCCAGGGTATATAGAGTACAGATTAAAATTCTTGGTGTATATACAGTACCGATTCATGTCCAGGGTATATACAGTTCAGATTCTTTAGTCTACACAGTAACCACACCAAGCATTTCGGGGCTACTTTCCTGGTTCACAACGTAAACATTAACCTGAGTGTCTGGTCACTGTAGTTGTTTTATGAGGTGAGACAGAGGGCAAGAGGCCTGGGGATTCAATTGGCCATTAGCGCATTAAAACTGTCTTAGAACACTTGGTCATTGGCTGCTGTTGTTCTGGTCATTGGTTGCTGTTGTTCTGGCCATTGGTTGCTGTTGTTCTGGCCATTGGTTGCTGTTGTTCTGGCCATTGGTTGCTGTTGTTCTGGCCATTGGTTGCTGTTGTTCTGGTCATTGGCTGCTGTTGTTCTGGCCATTGGCTGCTGTTGTTCTGGCCATTGGCTGCTGTTGTTCTGGCCATTGGCTTCTGTTGTTCTGGTCATTGGCTTCTGTTGTTCTGGTCATTGGCTTCTGTTGTTCTGGTCATTGGTTGCTGTTGTTCTGGCCATTGGTTGCTGTTGTTCTGGCCATTGGCTTCTGTTGTTCTGGTCATTGGCTGCTGTTGTTCTGGCCATTGGCTGCTGTTGTTCTGGCCATTGGCTTCTGTTGTTCTGGTCATTGGCTGCTGGGCAGCCGAGCGGAAATGGAGGAAAACTCGCCTCCCTGCGGACCTGGCATTCTTTCACTCCCTCCTTTCTACATTTTCCTCCTCTGTCTCTGCTGCTAAAGCCATTTTCTACCACTCTAAATTCCAAGCATCTGCCTCTAACCCTAGGAAGCTCTTTGCCACCTTCTCCTCCCTCCTGAATCCTCCTCCCCCTCCCCACCCCTCCTCCCTCTCTGCAGATGACTTCGTCAACCACTTTGAAAAGAAGGTCGACGACATCCGATCCTCGTTTGCTAAGTCAAACGGCACCGCTGGTTCTGCTCACACTGCCCTACCCTGTGCTCTGACCTCTTTCTCCCCTATCTCTCCAGATGAAATCTCGCGTCTTGTGACGGCCGGCCGCCCAACAACCTGCCCGCTTGACCCTATCCCCTCCTCTCTTCTCCAGACCATTTCCGGAGACCTTCTCCCTTACCTCACCTCGCTCATCAACTCATCCCTGACCGCTGGCTACGTCCCTTCCGTCTTCAAGAGAGCGAGAGTTGCACCCCTTCTGAAAAAAACTACACTCGATCCCTCCGATGTCAACAACTACAGACCAGTATCCCTTCTTTCTTTTCTCTCCAAAACTCTTGAATGTGCCGTCCTTGGCCAGCTCTCCCGCTATCTCTCTCTGAATGACCTTCTCGATCCAAATCAGTCAGGTTTCAAGACTAGTCATTCAACTGAGACTGCTCTTCTCTGTATCACGGAGGCGCTCCGCACCGCTAAAGCTAACTCTCTCTCCTCTGCTCTCATCCTTCTAGACCTATCGGCTGCCTTCGATACTGTGAACCATCAGATCCTCCTCTCCACCCTCTCCGAGTTGGGCATCTCCGGCGCGGCCCACGCTTGGATTGCGTCCTACCTGTCAGGTCGCTCCTACCAGGTGGCGTGGCGAGAATCTGTCTCCTCACCACGCGCTCTCACCACTGGTGTCCCCCAGGGCTCTGTTCTAGGCCCTCTCCTATTCTCGCTATACACCAAGTCACTTGGCTCTGTCATAACCTCACATGGTCTCTCCTATCATTGCTATGCAGACGACACACAATTAATCTTCTCCTTTCCCCCTTCTGATGACCAGGTGGCGAATCGCATCTCTGCATGTCTGGCAGACATATCAGTGTGGATGACGGATCACCACCTCAAGCTGAACCTCGGCAAGACGGAGCTGCTCTTCCTCCCGGGGAAGGACTGCCCGTTCCATGATCTCGCCATCACGGTTGACAACTCCATTGTGTCCTCCTCCCAGAGCGCTAAGAACCTTGGCGTGATCCTGGACAACACCCTGTCGTTCTCAACTAACATCAAGGCGGTGGCCCGTTCCTGTAGGTTCATGCTCTACAACATCCGCAGAGTTCGACCCTGCCTCACACAGGAAGCGGCGCAGGTCCTAATCCAGGCACTTGTCATCTCCCGTCTGGATTACTGCAACTCGCTGTTGGCTGGGCTCCCTGCCTGTGCCATTAAACCCCTACAACTCATCCAGAACGCCGCAGCCCGTCTGGTGTTCAACCTTCCCAAGTTCTCTCCGTCACCCCGCTCCTCCGCTCTCTCCACTGGCTTCCAGTTGAAGCTCGCATCCGCTACAAGACCATGGTGCTTGCCTACGGAGCTGTGAGGGGAACGGCACCTCAGTACCTCCAGGCTCTGATCAGGCCCTACACCCAAACAAGGGCACTGCGTTCATCCACCTCTGGCCTGCTCGCCTCCCTACCACTGAGGAAGTACAGTTCCCGCTCAGCCCAGTCAAAACTGTTCACTGCTCTGGCCCCCAATGGTGGAACAAACTCCCTCACGACGCCAGGACAGCGGAGTCAATCACCACCTTCCGGAGACACCTGAAACCCCACCTCTTTAAGGAATACCTAGGATAGGATAAGTAATCCTTCTCACCCCCCCCCCCTTTAAGATTTAGATGCACTATTGTAAAGTGACTGTTCTACTGGATGTCATAAGGTGAATGCACCAATTTGTAAGTCGCTCTGGATAAGAGCGTCTGCTAAATGACTTAAATGTAAATGTAAATGTAAATGGTCATTGGCTGCTGTTGTTCTGGTCATTGGCTTCTGTTGTTCTGGCCATTGGCTTCTGTTGTTCTGGCCATTGGCTTCTGTTGTTCTGGTCATTGGCTGCTGTTGTTCTGGTCATTGGCTGCTGTTGTTCTGGTCATTGGCTGCTGTTGTTCTGGTCATTGGCTGCTGTTGTTCTGGTCATTGGCTTCTGTTGTTCTGGTCATTGGCTTCTGTTGTTCTGGTCATTGGCTTCTGTTGTTCTGGCCATTGGCTGCTGTTGTTCTGGCCATTGGCTTCTGTTGTTCTGGTCATTGGCTGCTGTTGTTCTGGTCATTGGCTGCTGTTGTTCTGGCCATTGGCTGCTGTTGTTCTGGCTATTGGCTGTTGTTGTTCTGGCCATTGGCTTCTGTTGTTCTGGTCATTGGCTGCTGTTGTTCTGGTCATTGGCTGCTGTTGTTCTGGTCATTGGCTTCTGTTGTTCTGGTCATTGGCTGCTGTTGTTCTGGTCATTGGCTTCTGTTGTTCTGGCCATTGGCTTCTGTTGTTCTGGTCATTGGCTGATGTTGTTCTGGCCATTGGCTTCTGTTGTTCTGGCCATTGGCTGCTGTTGTTCTGGTCATTGGCTGCTGTTGTTCTGGTCATTGGCTTCTGTTGTTCTGGCCATTGGCTTCTGTTGTTCTGGTCATTGGCTGCTGTTGTTCTGGCCATTGGCTTCTGTTGTTCTGGCCATTGGCTTCTGTTGTTCTGGTCATTGGCTGATGTTGTTCTGGCCATTGGCTTCTGTTGTTCTGGCCATTGGCTGCTGTTGTTCTGGTCATTGGCTGCTGTTGTTCTGGTCATTGGCTGCTGTTGTTCTGGTCATTGGCTGCTGTTGTTCTGGTCATTGGCTGATGTTGTTCTGGTCATTGGATGCTGTTGTTCTGGTCATTGGCTGATGTTGTTCTGGCCATTGGATTCTGTTGTTCTGGCCATTGGCTGATGTAGTTCTGGTCATTGGATGCTGTTTTTCTGGTCATTGGCTGATGTAGTTCTGGCCATTGGCTGATGTTGTTCTGGTCATTGGCTGATGTTGTTCTGCTCCTTCCTAGAGGTAGCAGTACCCTCATCGTTTCTTTTCTGGCCTTCTTGACAGATCTCAAATACAGTGCATGAGATCCCCCACACACCCCACACACACACACACACACACACACACACACACACACACACACACACACACACACACACACACACACACACTCTGTTGTTACGTTTCAGAACACACACACACACACACACACACACACACACACACACACACACACACGGATGGAAGGACATTTTTCCTCTTGACTCACACTTATCCTTTCCTGGTTCCTAGCGTGTGTTAGTGGGACTGAAATAACTGGTATTATGGTCATCACAGTGTAGCACATCCCACGTTTCTTCTCTGTTGTTACGTTTCAGAACAGTTCTCTGTTGTTACGTTTCAGAACAGTTCTCTGTTGTTACGTGTCAGAACAGTTCTCTGTTGTTACGTTTCAGAACAGTTCTCTGTTGTTACGTTTCAGAACAGTTCTCTGTTGTTACGTGTCAGAACAGTTCTCTGTTGTTACGTTTCAGAACAGTTCTCTGTTGTTACGTTTCAGAACAGTTCTCTGTTGTTAGGTGTCAGAACAGTTCTCTGTTGTTACGTTTCAGAACAGTTCTCTGTTGTTACGTTTCAGAACAGTTCTCTGTTGTTACGTTTCAGAACAGTTCTCTGTTGTTACGTTTCAGAACAGTTCTCTGTTGTTACGTTTCAGAACAGTTCTCTGTTGTTACGTTTCAGAACAGTTCTCTGTTGTTACGTTTCAGAACAGTTCTCTGTTGGTACGTTTCAGAACAGTTCCCTGTTGTTACGTTTCAGAACAGTTCTCTGTTGTTACGTTTCAGAACACTTCTCTGTTGTTACGTTTCAGAACACTTCTCTGTTGTTACGTTTCAGAACACTTCTCTGTTGTTACGTTTCAGAACACTTCTCTGTTGTTACGTTTCAGAACAGTTCTCCGTTGTTACGTTTCAGAACAGTTCTCTGTTGTTACGTTTCAGAACAGTTCTCTGTTGTTACGTTTCAGAACACTTCTCTGTTGTTACGTGTCAGAACACTTCTCTGTTGTTACGTTTCAGAACAGTTCTCTGTTGTTACGTTTCAGAACAGTTCTCTGTTGTTACGTTTCAGAACAGTTCTCTGTTGTTACGTTTCAGAACAGTTCTCTGTTGTTACGTTTCAGAACAGTTCTCTGTTTTTACGTTTCAGAACAGTTCTCTGTTGGTACGTTTCAGAACAGTTCCCTGTTGTTACGTTTCAGAACAGTTCTCTGTTGTTACGTTTCACAACAGTTCTCTGTTGTTACGTTTCAGAACACTTCTCTGTTGTTACGTTTCAGAACACTTCTCTGTTGTTACGTTTCAGAACAGTTCTCTGTTGTTACGTTTTAGAACAGTTCTCTGTTGTTACATGTCAGAACAGTTCTCTGTTGTTACGTTTCAGAACAGTTCTCTGTTGTTACGTTTCAGAACAGTTCTCTGCTACGTTTCAGAACAGTTCTCTGTTGTTACGTGTCAGAACAGTTCTCTGTTACGTTTCAGAACAGTTCTCTGCTACGTTTCAGAACAGTTCTCTGTTACGCGTCAGAACATTGCATTGCATCTGAAACTACCCACGATGATTTCATGTACTAACCAGCTTTAAAAGCACCACTACATGAATATCCAGCGACAGAGAAGTGAGTGAACCTTGTTCCAGCACAGAAACGTGCTTCTGCCTCCCTTTTTAAAGTGCTGTAGCTAGAAACAGGGTTGTGCTGTGAAGTTATGATGCTGCTCAGACAGACTGTTTTTTTAAAGTGGATGTATGAACTGGTACTTGAAAGGGACAGTTCTCCCTTAAGTCACAATGTAAACTCAGCTTGACTTCAGACTACTTCTAAGGTTTGAAAATGTCTGAAATTGAATTGCCCTGTCTCTTTAAGCATCATTAGCTCTGTATAAGCTGGGGGATGGGGTGGGTTGACTTGGGTGTGTTTTGATATGTAAATCCTTCAGGGACCCCTAGGGGGAGCTGTGTCATTGAGAAACACTCCTCAACCGCTTCCTCTTTACCAGAACAATTCCCTGCGAGTGGAAATTAAATCCACAGATTCAGGGATCCTCTCCTCTCCTCTCCTCTCCTCTCCTCTCCTCTCCTCTCCTCTCCTCTCCTCTCCTCTCCTCTCCTCTCCTCTTCTCTTCTCTTCTCTTCTCTTCTCTTCTCTTCTCTTCTCTTCTCTTCTCTTCTCTTCTCTTCTCTTCTCTTCCCTTCCCCTTCCCCTCCCCTCTCCTCTCCTCTCCTCTCCTCTCCTCTTCCCTTCCCCTCCCCTCCCCTCCCCTCTCCTCTGTCTAAAAGACATGACATACTGAGAGTTCAACCTGGCTCCCTATTCCCTATTTAGTGCACTACTTGTAACCAGGGCCCATAGAGCTCTGGTTACAAGTAGTGCACTAAATAGGGAATAGGGAGACATTTGGAACACAGTAATAGACTACTGGCACAGCAAAGTGCCCCTGAAAGAAAGGAGGAAGGCTTAAAAATAAAAAAAAAGTCAAACCCCTAAATCATCTGAGCCAATGGGTAGAAAGCTTTTCGTTCTCCATCCCAAATAGCAGAAGTCAATTCCTGAAACTGAAACCTTGATTCAACACCAAGCGCCTAGGAGATGGCTCAGAGGCTTATTTCTCAGTTATCTACCATTCCAAACTAATGTCATTGACGTGTGTGTGTGTGTGTGTGTGTGTGTGTGTGTGTGTGTGTGTGTGTGCGTGCGTGCGTGCGTGCGTGTGTGTGTGCGTGCACGTAAAAGATGCATACAGCGAAAGAAAACAAGTAGTGAGAAATGAGGGAGCGTTGAGCAGCGAGATGGGGAAGGAAAAAGACAACCATATTTTCTGCTTCTAATGCAATGCAGACTTAATTCCCCCATGAAAGCCCCAGTAATTGCCCAAACATTGTTATTGTCTGACAATCATCATAGAACAAAGCATAAAATTGCAAGGGATTTTAATCAGGGGATAATTTCTGCAAGAAGCCTGACAAGTTAAGATAATTAAAATAAATATATATTTTTTAAAGTAGGTTTTTGTTAGCATGTCTGGATTACATATCCCCTGTTCTCTGATTTTCCTCTTCTCCTATCTCTGTTTCGCTGTCAGTCTGTCACTCTGTCTATCTCTCTCCTCCCTCCATCTCAGCTTGAACCCAAACCATTTAGATTGAAGCTAAATTTAACTAACTTAACTGCTGTTATGTGTAGGAGACATTCAAAGCTAAAGAGACACATTTCCCTCTTCAATACTAAACAAGTGGAAAATCCCCCAAAACAGTTTTCACTATGTAAAAACATCTGCCAGTAAAACAAGTGAGATAATCTGTAAAAAAAAAAAAAATAGTATTAAACGACAGCGTACATTAAGGACATTAGACTAATCTCAATGCGTTTTTAAACAGTTGTTGTATTCATTCAATTTTACTTTCCACTCTTAGCTAGTCTGAGGTTCAATCTTTCAGTGCTCTCTTTCCAACTAAACTCCTTATGGAATTGTCATGTTAAACGGACCTGGGACCTGATTCTGGAGGACATGACTGAACCTTTTCATTCTGAAAACCAAATTTTAGTAATCTGATCAACTCTGCCTGTCTGAGTTAGCGACCTATCGTTAGATACATTCACAGTAAATACAACGAGACAATCTTCAGTTCGATAAAACGAGGCAATCTTCAGTTCGACAAAACGAGGCAATCTTCAGTTCGACAAAACGAGGCAAATTTCAGTTCGACAAAACGAGCCAATATTCAGTTCGACAAAACGAGGCAATCTTCAGTTCGACAAAACGAGGCAATCTTCAGTTCGACAAAACGAGGCAATCTTCAGTTAGATAAAACGAGGCAATCTTCAGATCGATAAAACGAGGCAATCTTCAGCAGACTAACACCTTACCTCTCTCTCTGTCTCTCATTATGTCAGTCACTGTCAGTCACTCTGTCAGTCATTCTGTCTCTCTTTCTGTCAGTCATTCTCTCTCATTCTGTCAGTCATTCTGTCTCTCATTCTGTCAGTCACTCTGTCAGTCATTCTGTCTCTCATTCTGTCAGTCACTCTGTCAGTCACTCTGTCTCTCATTCTGTCTCTCTTTCTGTCAGTCATTCTGTCTCTCATTCTGTCTGTCATTCTGTCTCTCTTTCTGTCAGTCATTCTGTCTCTCATTCTGTCTGTCATGCTGTCTCTCATTCTGTCAGTCATTCTGTCTCTTTCTGTCAGTCATTCTGTCTCTCATTCTGTCAGTCATTCTGTCTCTCATTCTGTCAGTCATTCTGTCTCTCATTCTGTCTCTCATTCTGTCTCTTTCTGTCAGTCATTCTGTCTCTCATTCTGTCAGTCATTCTGTCTCTCATTCTGTCTCTCATTCTGTCTCTTTCTGTTAGTCATTCTGTCTCTCATTCTGTCAGTCATTCTGTCTCTCATTCTGTCTCTCATTCTGTCTGTCATGCTGTCTCTCATTCTGTCTCTCATTCTGTCAGTCATTCTGTCTCTCATTCTGTCTCTCATTCTGTCTGTCATGCTGTCTCTCATTCTGTCAGTCATTCTGTCTCTCATTCTGTCTGTCATGCTGTCTCTCATTCTGTCAGTCATTCTGTCTCTCATTCTGTCTGTCATGCTGTCTCTCATTCTGTCAGTCACTCTGTCAGTCATTCTGTCTCTCATTCTGTCAGTCACTCTGTCAGTCACTCTGTCTCTCATTCTGTCTCTCTTTCTGTCAGTCATTCTGTCTCTCATTCTGTCTGTCATTCTGTCTCTCTTTCTGTCAGTCATTCTGTCTCTCATTCTGTCTGTCATGCTGTCTCTCATTCTGTCAGTCATTCTGTCTCTTTCTGTCAGTCATTCTGTCTCTCATTCTGTCAGTCATTCTGTCTCTCATTCTGTCAGTCATTCTGTCTCTCATTCTGTCTCTCATTCTGTCTCTTTCTGTCAGTCATTCTGTCTCTCATTCTGTCAGTCATTCTGTCTCTCATTCTGTCTCTCATTCTGTCTCTTTCTGTTAGTCATTCTGTCTCTCATTCTGTCAGTCATTCTGTCTCTCATTCTGTCTCTCATTCTGTCTGTCATGCTGTCTCTCATTCTGTCTCTCATTCTGTCAGTCATTCTGTCTCTCATTCTGTCTCTCATTCTGTCTGTCATGCTGTCTCTCATTCTGTCAGTCATTCTGTCTCTCATTCTGTCTGTCATGCTGTCTCTCATTCTGTCAGTCATTCTGTCTCTCATTCTGTCTGTCATGCTGTCTCTCATTCTGTCAGTCATTCTGTCTCTCATTCTGTCTCTCATTCTGTCAGGTTCCGTGTGTGTTTGTGAGTCTCAGATTCTCATAGATGGAATGGGTCACAATAGTTTGTAGCTCAAACCATTTGGACTGGAAGTTTTTTGGTAAGAAGACCCAGCCCCGGAACACTTCGGGATCCGCCCCTGTTTACTACCCAGTCTAATGGTTCGTATCTACGGAGGCAGAATAAATAGACAAACCAAATGATACCCAGAAGTCTGTATCTGAAACACAGCACTTATTGCGCCAGCAGGACGGTGGGGCTGTTAACAAACACACACAGTGGGAGAGGAGGACGTGGGAGAGAGGAGGAAGTGAGAGAGAGGAGGAAGTGGGAGAGAGGAGGAAGTGAGAGAGAGGAGGAAGTGAGAAAGAGGAGGAAGTGGGAGAGAGGAGGAAGTGGGAGAGAGGAGGAAGTGGGAGAGAGGAGGAATTGGGAGAGAGGAGGAAGTGGGAGAGAAGAGGAAGTGGGAGAGAGGAGGAAGTGAGAGAGAGGAGGAAGTGGGAGAGAGGAGGAAGTGGGAGAGAGGAGGACGTGAGAGAGAGGAGGAAGTGAGAGAGAGGAGGGAGTGGGAGAGAGGAGGAAGTGAGAGGGTGGAGGAAGTGAGAGAGAGGACGGAGTGGGAGAGAGGAGGAAGTGAGAGAGAGGAGGGAGTGGGAGAGAGGAGGAAGTGAGAGAGAGGAGGAAGTGGGAGAGAGGAGGAAGTGGGAGAGAGGAGGAAGTGAGAGAGAGGAGGGAGTGGGAGAGAGGAGGAAGTGAGAGAGAGGAGGAAGTGGGAGAGAGGAGGAAGTGAGAGAGAGGAGGAAGTGGGAGAGAGGAGGAAGCGAGAGAGAGGAGGGAGTGGGAGAGAGGAGGAAGTGAGAGAGAGGAGGGAGTGGGAGAGAGGAGGAAGTGAGAAAGAGGAGGAAGTGGGAGAGAGGAGGAAGTGAGAGAGAGGAGGGAGTGGGAGAGAGGAGGAAGTGAGAGAGAGGAGGAAGTGAGAGAGAGGAGGGAGTGGGAGAGAGGAGGAAGTGAGAGAGAGGAGGGAGTGGGAGAGAGGAGGAAGTGAGAAAGAGGAGGAAGTGAGAGGGTGGAGGAAGCCATTCCAAATGACAACAGAGTTAATGCCTTTACATCATCATCCTTGGCATTTTTTGGGGAGGGAGGGGGTGGGTTAATCAGCTTTAATGTTGCAGATAGATTGCAGACAGATTGCAGATAGATTGACTTCTATAAATGTAGTAGTCGGGATAATTTTCAATCGCCCATTTATTACTTAAAATGTAATTCGTTATTTGTATTGAATAATTTTTCCCTAAACCTACCACCCCTCCCCTAATTGAAGTAACCTAATGGACAACAACACTTAGGCTTTTACTTCCTGTTTTCTACATACTATACTCTCTCTCTCTCTCTCTCATTTTATCTCTCTCTCTCTCTCCTTGTATCTCTCTCTCTCTCTCTCTCATTTTATCTCTCTCTCTCTCTCCTTGTATCTCTCTCTCTCTCTCTCTCATTTTATCTCTCTCTCTCCTTTTATCTCTCTCTCTCTATCTCATTTTATCTCTCTCTCTCTCTCATTTTATCTCTCTCTCTCTCATTTTATCTCTCTCTCTCATTTTATCTCTCTCTCTCATTTTATCTCTCTCTCTCTCATTTTATCTCTCTCTCTCTCATTTTATCTCTCTCTCTCTCATTTTATCTCTCTCTCTCCTTTTATCTCTCTCTCTCTCTCTCCTTGTATCTCTCTCTCTCATTTTATCTCTCTCTCTCCTTTTATCTCTCTCTCTCTCTCTCTCTCATTTTATCTCTCTCTCTCTCTCTCATTTTATCTCTCTCTCTCCTTTTATCTCTCTCTCCTTTTATCTCTCTCTCTCTCCTTCATCCTACATCACCTTTATTTAAAGGCAGACTCAGTGTCTTGGTGTAATACAATGGCTAGTCATGCTTTATGGGGATTGTCTGGGTGTTTAGCGGTTGTAAATTTGATGCCAGTCAGTTGGCCGGCGCATTGGGCCAGCTCCTGCAGCCAATAGCAGGAACCCGGCTGTGTCTAACCGTGCTTAATTACCTGCCAGCTGCATCTACCTGAAAATTGATCTTAGTTTCCTCCCTTCTCTCCCCATCTTTCTTTACCCCTGTCATTCAATGTCATACAGCTTTTTATTTCTCAAGGTACAATGACCCTCTCTCTGTCTCTCTCTCTCTGTCTCTTTGTCTCTCTCTCTGTCTCTCTCTCTCTCAATTCAATTCAATTCAATTCAAGGGCTG
>NC_068430.1:4679341-4799341 GCF_023373465.1 Oncorhynchus keta | reverse complement strand
GGTAATAATTAAGTAAAAAAATACAATATTTTGGGGTTATGGAGGAGATATTTCATGACAGTTTAGATGGTAAAATGATTCTCTACATTATACTTGCTTATTTTGTCACATAAACTAAAATTAGGCAAACTATTAGAAGTTTTGCAACCAGGAAATGGTTATAAGATTTCAGCATAGTGCAACTTTAATGTAAAAAGTGTGGTGATTGGTCAGGGTGGATGGGTAGGCATATAACGCAACATCTAACAACGCAAAGGTTTGTCGTGTTATAATCTCACCAAGGACAACATTTGAGATAATTATCAACTTTGCAGCTACTTAGAATGTTAGCTAATCGTTCCCTAAACCCTAACCTAACCTTAAACCTAACTCCTAACCTAACCTAACCTAACCTTAAACCGAACCCTAACCTAACCTAACTCCTAACCTAACCTTAAACCTAACTCCTGACCCTAATCTTAAACCTAACCTATAACACCTAACCCTAACCTAACCTATACACCTAACCCTAACCTAACCTTAACACCTAACCCTAACCTAACCTTATCACCTAACCCTAACCTAACCTTATCACCTAACCCTAACCTAAACACCTAACTCATAACCCTAACCTTAAACCTAACTCCTGACCCTAACCTTAAACCTAACCTTAACACCTAACCCTAACCTAACCTTAACACCTAACTCCTAACCCTAACCTTGAACCTAACTCCTAACCCTAACCTTAAACCTAACCTAACCTAACCTAACCTAACCTAACCTAAACACCTAACCCTAACCCTTTAACCTAACTCCTAACCCTAACCTTAAACCTAACCTTAAACCTTAACCTTAAACCTAACCCTAACCCTAACCTTAACTTCTTCGATATAGGGGGCGCTCTTTTAATTTTTGGATAAAAAAACGTTCCCGTTTTAAACAAGATATTTTGTCGCGAAAAGATGCTCGACTATGCGTGTAATTGACAGCTTTGGAAAGAAAACACTGACGTTTCCAAAACTGCAAAGATATTATCTGTGAGTGCCACAGAACTAATGCTACAGGCGAAACCAAGATGAAATTTCATACAGGAAGTGCCCCAGATTTTGAATGCCATGTGTTCCAATGTCTCCTTATATGGCTGTGAATGCTCCAGGAATGAGCCTACACTTTCTGCCGTTTCCCCAAGGTGTCTGCAGCATTGTGACGTATTTGTAGGCATATCATTGGAAGATTGACCAAAAGAGACTACATTTACCTAACCCTAACCTTAAACCTAACCTAACCTTAAACCTAACTCCAAGCTCTAACCTTAAATCTGACCTAACCTTAAGACCTAGTCCCTAGCCTAGCTAGCGTTAGTCACCTAGCTAACGATAACCACAAACAAATTACAATTCGTAAAATATTATACGCTTTGCAAATTCTGAACGTATCATACAAAATGTAATTTGTAAAATATAATACGAAATGGAGGAAATTAATGCATGCCATATGAAACGTAACATATAGTAATTGGGGTGTTCTGGATTTACTTTTACTATTTTACGTCTACCTCTGAGTTCCAAGTTGTGTAGCAGAGAGAAGAGTGTCTTCGACATAGTAACACTGTTGCCAGGGTGACAGATTCAGCCGATAACATTTTTATAAGTGCACGTTGTCCCCACAGTGACTGTACGTACACACCCCAACCAGAAGCCATGGATTAGCGGCAACATCCGCACTGAGCTAAAGGGTAGAGCTGCCACTTTCAAGGAGCCAGACGCTAATCCAGAAGCTTATAATATATTCTGCTATGACCTCCGACGAACCATCAGACAGTCAAAACATCAATACAGGACTAAGATCAAATCCTACTACGCCAGCTCTGATACTATTCGGATGTGGCAGGGCTTGCAAACTATCACTGAATACAAAAGGAAACCCAGGCGCAAGCTGCCCAGTGACACAAGCCTACCAGACAAGCTAGAGAGAGAGCAGGTCAGTGACCTGGCAGTGTGGTACCTGAACAACAACCTCTCCCTCAACATCAGCATGACAAGAATCTGATTGTGGACTAAAGAAAACAGAGGGCCCAGCATGGCCCCATTTTTATTTATTTATTTTTATTTCACCTTTATTTAACCAGGTAGGCTAGTTGAGAACAAGTTCACATTTACAACTGCGACCTGGCCAAGATAAAGCATAGCAGTGTGAACAGATAACAACAGAGAGTTACACATGGAGTAAACAATTAACAAGTCAATAACACAGTAGAATTAAAAAAAATATACAGGTAATATACATTGTGTGCAAAAGGCATGAGGAGGTAGGCGAATAATTACAATTTTGCAGATAAACACTGGAGTGATAAATGATTAGATGGTCATGTGCAGGTAGAGATACTGGTGTGCAAAAGAGCAGAAAAGTAAATAAATAAAAACAGTATGGGGATGAGGTAGGTAAATTGGGTGGGCTATTTACCAATGGACTATGTACAGCTGCAGCGATCGGTTAGCTGGTCAGATAGCATATGTTTAAAGTTGGTGAGGGAGATAAAAGTCTCCAACTTCAGCAATTTTTGCAATTCGTTCCAGTCACAGGCAGCAGACAACTGGAAGGAAAGGCGGCCAAATGAGGTGTTGGCTTTAGGGATGATCAGTGAGATACACCTGCTGGAGCGCGAGCTGCGGGTGGGTGTTGCCATCGTGATCAGTGAACTGAGATAAGGCGGAGCTTTACCTAGCATGGACTTGTAGATGACCTGGAGCCAGTGGGTCTGGCGACGAATATGTAACGAGGGCCAGCCGACTAGAGCATACAGGTCGCAGTGGTGGGTGGTATAAGGTGCTTTAGTAACAAAACGGATGGCACTGTGATAAACTGCATCCAGTTTGCTGAGTAGAGTATTGGAAGCTATTTTGTAGATGACATCGCCGAAGTCGAGGATCGGTAGGATAAGTCAGTTTTACTAGGGTAAGTTTGGCGGCGTGAGTGAAGGAGGCTTTGTTGCGGAATAGAAAGCCGACTCTAGATTTGATTTTAGATTGGAGATGTTTGATATGAGTGTGGAAGGAGAGTTTACAGTCTTGCCAGACACCTAGGTACTTATAGATGTCCACATAGATGTCCACATATTCTAGGTCGGAACCATCCAGGGTGGTGATGCTAGTCGGGCGTGCGGGTGCAGGCAGCGAACGGTTGAAAAGCACTTGGTTTTACTAGCATTTAAGAGCAGTTGATGGGGCTGTAATGGAGCAGGTCAAGACCTTCAGTGCTTAAGTTGTAAATCAGGAGGTGACAGAACAAAAATTGAGTGGGAGAGGTGTGACCTGCGGGGCTCTGAGGTCCGGAATGGATACATAGAAATTATCTTTATTAGAAAGTAGTGCATGCATATCCTCTCTACAAAAGTTCCACACATGAGGCATTTTTTTTCACTTGGGTCCAGACACATTTCATGCAATTTTATATAATTATATGCAACTGGAGACTTTAGTATAATATTTTTTAATACCTCACAAATGATTGAAATGTTTATTTTCTTTATTCAACTAGGCAAGTCAGTTAAGAACAAATATGTATTTACAATGATGACCAAAAAGGCAAAAGGAGGCCTCCTGCCGGGGCAGGGATTTAACATAAAAAATAAATAAAATATGAATATAAAGGACAAAACACACATCATGACGAAAGACACCACAACACTACATAAAGAGAGGCCTAAGAAAACAACATAGAAGGGCAGCAACACAACATGGTAGCAACACAACTTAACAACAACATGGTAGCAACACAACTTAACAACAACATGGTAGCAACACAACTTAACAACAACATGGTAGTAACACAACATGATAACAACATGGTAGCAACACAATATAACAACAACATGGTAGCAACACAACATGACAACAACATGGTAGCAACACAATATGACAACAACATGGTAGCAACATGACAACAACATATAACAACAACATGGTAGCAACACAACTTAACAACAACATGGTAGCAACACAACTTAACAACAACATGGTAGTAACACAACATGGTACAAACTTTATTGGGCACAGACAACAGCACGAAGGGCAAGAAGGTAGAGACAACAATACATCATGCAAAGCAGCCACAACTGTCAGTAAGAGCGTCCATGATTGAGTCTTTGAATTAAGAGATTGAGATAAAACTGTCCAATTTGAGTGTTTGTTGCAGCTCGTTTCAGTCACTAGCTGAAGCGAATTGAAAAGAGGAGCGACACAGGGATGTTTGTGCTTTGGGGACCTTAACCTGTTAGGCCGCCCCATCCCGGATCCGGGATTGTGACTACAGCCTCAAGCTCATTACCATAACGCAACATTAGCGATTTCTGAAAATTGCAAAATAAATGAAATAAATATGCCTGTCCTCAAGCTTATCCTTTTCTTAACAATCCTGTCGTCTCAGATTTTCAAAATATGCTTTAGAACCAGAGAAAATCAATAATTTGTGTAAGAGTGGTGATAGCTAGCTTAGCATTTAGCGTTAGCATTTAGGCACTAACATTTTATAAAAACCAGCAAAGGGATCAAATAAAATAATTTACCTTTGAAGAACTTCAGATGTTTCAATGAGGAGACTCTCAGTTACATAGCAGATGTCCAGTTTTTCCTGAAAGATGCTTGTCTAGGACTGCAACGTTCCGTGTTGTTACTATGCATTTGGCTACCGAAACTAACCGAAAATTCAGTCACCTAAACGTGGGAACTTTTTTCATTAACTCCATAATATCGACTGAAACATGGAAAACGTTGTTTGAATCAATCCTCAAGGTGTTTTGTCATATATCTCTTCATTGAAATGCCAGTCCTAGAAGCGTGCATTCTTCTCTGATTCGGATGGAAAAATACTGGGACCTGACTTTGCGCACCAAACCCGCAGACACCATCGGGACACTTGGTAATTGTAGGCTCTTATGGCCAATCTTCCAATGATATGCCTACAAATACGTCACAATGCTGCAGACACCTGGGGAAACGATAGGAAGTGTCCGTTCATTCCTGTGGCATTCACAGCCATATAAGGAGATCATGGAAAACGTGCCTTCAGAAATCCTGTTGATTTCCTGGTCACTCAAACATCTTGGTTTTGCCTGTAGATATTGTTCTATGGCACTCACAGTGAAAATCTTTGCAGTTCTGGAAACGTCAGAGTGTCTTCTTTCCAAAACTATCAATTCCAAGCATAGTCGAGCATCTTTTCGTGACAAAATATCGCGCTAAAAACGGGCACGTCTTTTTATCCAAAAATGAAATACTGCCCCTAGAGTTCTAACAGGGTTAGGGTTAGAATGTGACTGGCAGAACATGTATTGGATGTGGAGGAGGAGGGCTGCAGTAGATATCTCAGATAGGGGAAGGGAGGCCTAAGAGGGTTTTATAAATAAGCATCAACCAGTGGGTCTTGCGATGGGTATACAGAGATGACCAGTTTACAGAGGATTATAGAGTGCAGTGATGTGTCCTATAAGAAGTATAGGTGGCAAATCTGTTGGCCAAATGGTAAAGAACATCTAGCTGCTCGAGAGCACTCTTATCTGCCGATCTATAAATTATATCTCCGTAATCTAGCATGGGAAGGATGGTCATCTGAATCCGGATAAGTTTGGCAGCTGGGGTGATAGAGGAAACCAAGTCTAGATTTAACTTTAGCCTGCAGCCTTGATATGTGCTGAGAGAAGGACAGTGTACCATCTAGCCATACTCCCAAGTACTTGTATGAGGTGACTACCTAAAGCTCTAAACCCTCAGAGGTAGTAATCACAACTGTGGGGAGAAGGGCATTCTTCTTACCAACCTACATGGACGTGAGAGCTTCCTACTGCCTGAGCTATGTTGCTGTAAATTGAAAAGAGTGTGGGGCCTAGGATCGAGCTTTGGGGTACTCCCTTGGTGGCAGGCAGTGGCTGAGACAGCAGATCTTCTTACTTTATACACTGCACTCTTTGAGAGAGGTAGTTAGCAAACCAGGCCAAAGACCCCTCAGAGACACCAATACTCCTTATCCGGCCCACAATAATGTAATGGTCTACCGTATCAAAAGCTTTGGCCAAGTCAATAAAAATAGCAGCACAACATTTCTTAAACTAAAGGGCAATGGTGACATCATTGAGGACTTTAAGATTGCAGTGACACATCCATAACCTGAATGGAAAACAGATTGCATACCAGAGAGAATACATATATACATCAAGAAAGATAGTCGGTTGATTCATTTGTTTCATTGAGCAGCCATTACAAACACAGGCTGTAAAACAGTGATCACTAAGGTCATTACAGAACACACCAGACTGATACATAATCAGGATTATTTGTGAGGAAAACATTGAGGAGAGTAGCCTTTTCTGGGTGTTTGGAGTCATACCTAGTGGTATTGCTGATAATCTGAGAAAGATGTAGGGAGTCCCGTTACTTTAGGACTTGGTCAGGTGGTTTAAGCATGTCCCAGTTTAGGTCACCTAGCAGGACAAATTCAGACTTAGTGTTAGGGGCCAGGAGTTAGTTTAGGGCAGGTAGGGTACAGTCTGGTGCTGATGGAGGACGATAGCAACCAGCAGCAGTCAACAAATAGCTATTTGAAAGTTTAATTCTTAAACCAGTACTGTATATCAAATTGTTTGGGGACAGACTTGGTGGAGACAACCAAGCACTGAAGGTGATCCTTCGTAAAAATTGCAATTCCCCCACCTTTGGAAGATCTGTCTTGTCGGAAAGGTTATTCAAAACCCTTTTCCTTAACCACGTCTCAGTAATAACCAACACACCTGGATTGGAGCTGTGAACTTTCAATTGATACATTTGAGGTTATATGCTTCCAGTGTTAACATGCAGAAACCCCTTTTACGAGAGCGGAAATCAGTGAATCTACTTTGACACTGAGAATCTAAGATCAATAAAAGCAACCTAATCTTGAATCCATCAATAGCCTAGGTGTTCGGCGATACAGTAGGTTCTGAATCAACTAGGTGTTCGGCGATACAGTAGGTCCTGAATCAACTAGGTGTTCGGCGATACAGTAGGTTCTGAATCAACTAGGTGTTTGGAGATACAGTAGGTTCTGAATCAACTAGGTGTTCGGCGATACAGTAGGTTCTGAATCAACTAGGTGTTCGGCGATACAGTAGGTTCTGAATCAACTAGGTGTTCGGCGATACAGTAGGTCCTGAATCAACTAGGTGTTCGGCGATACAGTAGGTTCTGAATCAACTAGGTGTTTGGAGATACAGTAGGTTCTGAATCAACTAGGTGTTCGGCGATACAGTAGGTTCTGAATCAACTAGGTGTTCGGCGATACAGTAGGTTCTGAATCAACTAGGTGTTCGGCGATACAGTAGGTCCTGAATCAACTAGGTGTTCGGCGATACAGTAGGTTCTGAATCAACTAGGTGTTTGGAGATACAGTAGGTTCTGAATCAACTAGGTGTTCGGCGATACAGTAGGTTCTGAATCAACTAGGTGTTTGGAGATACAGTAGGTTCTGAATCAACTAGGTGTTTGGAGATACAGTAGGTTCTGAATCAACTAGGTGTTCGGCGATACAGTAGGTTCTGAATCAACTAGGTGTTCGGCGATACAGTAGGTTCTGAATCAACTAGGTGTTTGGAGATACAGTTGAAGTCGGAAGTTTACATACACCTTAGCCAAATACATTTAAACTCAGTTTTTCACAATTCCTGACATTTAATACAAGTAAAAATCCCTGTTTTAGGTCAGTTTATTTTATTTTAAGAATGTGAAAAGTCAGAATAATAGTAGAGAGAATGAGTTATTTCAGCTTTTATTTCTTTCATCACATTCCCAGTGGGTCAGAAGTTTACATACACTCAATTAGTATTTGGTAGCGTTGCCTTTAAATTGTTAAACTTGGGTCAAACTTTTCAGGCAGCCTTCCACAATCTTCCCACAATAAGTTGGGTGAATTTTTCTTGACAGAGCTGGTGTAACTGAGTCAGGTTTGTAGTCCTCCTTGCTCGCACACGCTGTTTCAGTTGTGCCCACAAATTATCTATAAGATTGAGGTGAAGATTAAAATGGTAGAAATGGCAGCAGTTATACGAGCGCCCAACCAATTGTGCTATTATGTTTAAAAAATTTTTTTACATAATGTCTCTGCAACTGTATCTTACGGCAAAGAAGAGCTTCTGGAAATCAGCATAGCGATCACTCAGCTCGGATTAGACAAAGAGCTTCTGGAAATCAGCATAGCGATCACTCAGCTCGGATTAAACAAAGATTTTTTCTTCAACCAGCAGGATGCACAGGACGTTCTCCGAACACCCTACAAGGCCAACATCCCAGTTATTGGCAAGAGGAAGCGACACAGGTACAGAGGACACAGAGCGGGGGGCCCCGTAAGGATTCGCAGAAGCCGAGTAGGAAAACTTCCATTACCATTAATATTACTCGCCAACGTGCAATCATTGGATAATAAATTAGACGAGGTACGATCACGTATATCCTACCAGCAGGACATCAAAAACTGTAATATCTTACGTTTCACAGAATCTTGGCTGAATGATGACATGGGGGGCGGGCGGTCTGTGCATATTTGTAAACAACAACTGGTGCACAGAATCTAGGGAAGTCTCTCGATTTTGCCCGCCTGGAGTAGAGTATCTTGTGATAAAATTCAGACCACACTACTTGCCTAGAGTGTTTCCAGCTATACTTTTCATGGCTGTTTATTTACCACCACAGACAGATGCTGGCACTAAGACTGCAGTCAGACAGCTATATGAGGAAATAAGCAAACAGGAATCACTCACCCAGAGGCGGCGCTCCTAGTGGCCGGAGACTTTAATGCAGGGAAACTTAAATCTACTTATCTACCTAATTTTTATCAACATGTTAAATGTGCAACCAGAGGGAAAAAAGCATTCTAGATCACCTGTACTCCACACCCAGAGAAGCGTACAAAGCTCTCCCTCGCCCTCCGTTTGGTAAATCTGACCACAACTCTATCCTCCGGATTCCTGCTTAAAATCAAAAATTAAAGCAGGAAGCACCAGTGACTCGGTCTATAAAAAAGTGGTCAGATGAAGCAGAAACTTCAGGACTGTTTTGCACCACAGACTGGAACGTGTTCTGGGATTCTTCCGCTGGCATCAGTCACTGGCTCTATCAATAAGTGCATCAATGACGTCGTCCCCACAGTGTCCGTACATATATACCCCAACCAGAAGCCATGGATTACAGGCAACATTCGCACTGAGCTAAAGGGTAGAGCTGCCACTTTCAAGGTGCAGGACTCTAACCCGGAAGCTTATAAGAAATCCTGCTATGCCCTCAGACGAACCATCAAACAGGCAAAGCGTCAATTCAGGGCTAAGATTGAATCATACTACACCGGCTCTGACGCTTGTCTCATGTGGCAGGGCTTGCAAACTATTACAGACTACAAAGGGAAGCACAGCCACGAGCCTACCAGACGAGCTAAATCACTTCTATTCTCGCTTTAAGGCAAGCAACACTGAGGCATGCATGAGAGTTCCGCTGTTCCGGACGACTGTGTGATCACCCTTTCCATAGCCAACGTGAGTAAGACCTTTAAACAGGTCAACATTCACAAGGTTTCAGGGCCAGACGGATTGCCAGGACGTGTGCTCTGAGCATGTGCTGACCAACTGGCAGGTGTCTTCACTGACATTTTCAACATGTTCCTGATTGAATCTTTAATACCAACATGTTTCAAGCAGACCACCATAGTCCCATGATTTGGAAAGGGACACACCTGTCTATATAAGGTCCTACAGATGACAGTGCATGTCAGAGCAAAACCCAAGCCATGAAGATGAAGCAATTGTCTGTATAGCTCTGAGACAGAATTGTGTCGAGGAACAGATTTGGTGAAGGTTACCAAAAAATGTCCTCATCATTGAAGGTCACCGAGTACATTAATTGGAAGAAGTTTGCACCCACCAAGACTTTTCCTAGAGCTGGCCGCATGGTCAGGGAGGTCACCAAGAACCCGATGGTCACTCTGACAGAGCTCCAAGGTTCTCCAGGAAGAACCTTCCAGAAGGACAACTATCTCTGCAGCACTCCATCAGGCCTTCATGTTACAGTGGCCAGATGGAAGCCACTCCTCAGTAAAAGGCACATGAGATTGGCAAAAGACACCTAAAGGACACCTAGACAATGAGAAACAAGATTCTCTGTTCAGAAGAAACCAAGATTGAACACTTTGGCCTGAATGCCATGTGTCACGTCTGAAGGAAACCTGAAACCTGGCACCATCACTACGGTGAATCATGTTGGTGGCAGCATCAAGCTGTGGGAATGTTTTTCAGTGGGAGGGACTGTGAGACTAGTCAGGATCGAGGGAAAGAATAACGGAGCAAAGTATAGAGAGATCCTTCATGAAAACCTGCTCCAGAGCGCTCCAGAGAGCTCAGGACCTCAGACTTGGGAGAAGGTTCACCATCCAACAGGACAACAACCCTAAGCAGACAGCCAAGACATCGCAGCAGTGGCATCTGGACAAGTCTTTGAATGTCCTTGAGAGTCCCGGCCAGATTCCGGACTTGAACCCAATCGAACATCTCTGGAGAGATATGAAAATAGCTGTGCAGCAACGTTCCCCATCCAACCCGACAGAGAAGATCTGCAGAGAAGAATGAATCAAATACAGGTGTGCCTTGTAGCGTCATACCTAAAAATAACTGAAGCTCTAATTGCTGCCAAAATTGCTTCAACAAAGTACTGAGTAAAGGGTCTGAATACATATGATAAATGTTATATTTCTGTTTTTTTTATTATATGTTTTTGCTTTGTCATTATGTGTTTAGATTGATGAGGGAAAACAACTATTTATTCCATTTTAGAACAAGGCTGTAACGTAACAAAATGTTGAAAAAAGTCCATGGGTCTGAATACTTTCCGAATGCAATGACCTCGTACCCCCTGCACATCGACTCGGTACTGGTACCCAGTGTATATAGGCAATTTATCGTTACTCATTCTACCTCGGTCTTCAACAGAGTAATACTGGAGCCAGGATGAGAGAGGAGATGAGGGAAGCACCAGGGAAATTAATGTGTGATATTTTTTTTTATATTCTAGTTCAGTGTGTGTGTGTGTGTGTGTGTGTGTGTGTGTAATACTATAATGCTATTATTCCAGGCTTTCTGTAAACATTAAACTTTTTTTATTATGGGACCAAATGTAGGCTTATTTCAAACTAGTAAGAATTCCGTCTCTCACAGACCTGTTAGTTTTACTTTAAGAAGCCCTCCTGTTCTTCACTCATTACCTGTATTAACTGCACCGGTTTGAACTCGTTACCTGTATAAAAGACACCTGTCCACACACTCAATCAAACAGACTCCAACCTCTCCACAGTGGCCAAGACCAGCACTGTGTGAGGACATCAGGGAAAAAATTGTAGCCCTGCACAAGGCTGGGATGGGCTACAGGACAATAGGCAAGCAGCTTGGTGAGAAGGCAACAACTGTTGGCGCAATTATTAGAAAATGGAAGAAGTTCAAGATGACGGTCAATCACCCTCGTTCTGGGGCTCCATGCAAGATCTCACCTTGTGGGGCATCAATGATCATGAGGAAGTTGAGGGATCAGCCAAAAACTACACGGCTGGACCTGGTCAATGACCTGAAGAGAGCTGGGACCACAGTCTAGAAAAAAAACATTAGTAACACACTACGCCGTCATGGATTAAAATCCTGCAGCGCACGCAAGGTCCCCCTGCTCAAGCCAGCGCATGTCCAGGCCCGTCTGAAGTTTGCCAATGACCATCTGGATGATCCAGAGAAGGAATGGGAGAAGGTCATGTGGTCTGATGAGACAAAAATAGAGCTTTTTCACCTGCTACACTGTACATGTCACCAATTAAACACTAAGAGTGTTTTAGTTCTCTCTCTCTCTCCCTCCCTTTTTCATTCTTCTCATATTTTCTCTCCTCCCTTTTTCTTCATCCTTATCTCTGGGCTCTCCCTAAGTTCTCTTTCAAATGACAAGCTTCTTTCTTTTCTGTGTCGTCGTCCAATGAAGGATCTGACCAAAGCACAGTAAGTGTTCATGGTTTTTCTTAACAACTGAACACTAGAACAAAGTGCAAACCGAAACAGTCCTGTCAGGCGCAGACCACTAAAACAGAAAACAACTACCCACAAAACACAGGTGGGAAAAGGCTACATAAGTATGGTTCCCAATCAGAGACAACGATAGACAGCTGCCTCTGATTGAGAACCACACCCGGCCAAAACAAAGAAATACAAAACATAGAAAAATGAACATAGAATGCCCACACAAATCACACCCTGACCAAACCAAAATAGAGACATGAAATGCTCTCTAAGGTCAGGGCGTGACCTTCTGCCACAAGCTGGTAGTGAAACACAAAAGCAACCTTTTTTCGTGTTCAGAACTTGACAACTTTTGTTCTCCTACATTCTCAATAAAACAAAGATGCAACTGACCTTCTAGCCTGTGGCTTCTTCAAAGGAAAGCAGAGTTATGTTGTGATTGGCCGTGTGGCTTCTTCAAAGGAAAGCAGAGTTATGTTGTGATTGGCCGTGTGGCTTCTTCAAAGGAAAGCAGAGTTATGTTGTGATTGGCCGTGTGGCTTCTTCAAAGGAAAGCAGAGTTATGTTGTGATTGGCCGTGTGGCTTCTTCAAAGGAAAGCAGAGTTATGTTGTGATTGGCCTTGTGGCTTGTTCAAAGTAAATTAGAGGTCTGTTGTGATTGGCCTTGTGGCTTGTTCATAGTAAATCAGAGGTCTGTTGTGATTGGCCTTGTGTCTTGTTCATAGTAAATCAGAAGTCTGTTGTGATTGGCCTTGTGGCTTGTTCAATCTAAATCAGAGGTCTCAGATGGAATGTTTTGGGCATGTACATAAAATGCAAATTAATTACTTAAAAATCATACAATGTGATTTTCTGGATTTTTGTTTTAGATTCTGTCTCTCACAGTTGAAGTGCACAGTTGAAGTGTCCTTCTGTGGCTCAGTTGGTAGAGCATGGCGCTTGTAACGCCAGGGTAGTGGGTTCGATTCCCGGGACCACCCATACGTAGAATGTATGCACACATGACTGTAAGTCGCTTTGGATAAAAAGCGTCAGCTAAATGGCATATATTATTATTATTATTATATATACCTATGATACAAATGTACAGATCTCTACATGCTTTGTAAGTAGGAAAACCTGCAAAATCGGCAGTGTATCAAATACTTGTTATCCCCACTGTATAACACCAGGTGTTGCAGGAAGGCCAAGAAGATCATCAGGGACCCCAGCCACCACAATGCTCTGTTCTCCCTGCTTCCATCACTCAGACGTGGGCAGGGACCCCAGCCATCCCCCTTTATTGCTAACTTTAGAAGCATTTTTAAACCTTTGGGAAAAAAACTACAATTTAAATCATCTGTGACAACAGCGTGATCAAATTAACATAGTATGCCTGTATCAGAAAAACACCTGCAGATTGTACGCATTTATTATAAGGCCCAAGCGCTGATGAACGTTATCAAGAGAGGTTAAATCAAGTGTGACACCACAGGAACCCCAGGGTCACAGGGGTTGGTCACAGGATCCCCAGGGTCACAGGGGGTGGTCACAGGATCCCCAGGGTCACAGGGGTTGGTCACAGGATCCCCAGGGTCACAGGGGTTGGTCACAGGATCCCCAGGGTCACAGGGGTTGGTCACAGGATCCCCAGGGTCACAGGGGTTGGTCACAGGATCCCCAGGGTCACAGGGGTTGGTCACAGGATCCACAGGGTCACAGGGTTGGTCACATGATTCCCAGGGTCACAGGGGTTGGTCACATGATTCCCAGGGTCACAGGGGTTGATCAATGTGGCGTGGATCTGTTTTTTTCTAAAGTATTTATATTTACTACGGATCTGGAATCCCTCAACTGAAGCTAGCCAGCTAACCAGCTACCAGCTATCAGTCAGCAAACCACTGCTAGCGGTCATCAGCTAACCTTTAGCTTGGAAAGATCTCTCCAGTTCGTACAACTTGACTCAATCCAGAGTATAACGGACCTATTTTTTTTCTATCCATATCCCCGGTTTTCTACCGCAAACTCTGAACAATTTCATCTGGATCTTCACAACAAAGATATCGTTTCCAAGCACCAATTAGCCTGAAGCTAGCCTGGCCAGGGCTCCTGGGCTACCACCGAAGCCCACTCCTGGGCTATATTATCCGGACCCCTTCTGCTGCCGGTATGGGGCACGAAACCCTGCCGTTCCTCTACGACTGGTATTCCGACATAATCTCCCCAGGATTCCAACAGGTCCCTCAGGCGCGACGTCCACTGAAGACCCATTCTGCTAACCACGGCCTGCTAGCTACCTAGAGCTACTTGGAAACCTACTAATCCACGACTTGCCTATCGACGTCACCGCACGAAGAGGTAAAAACTGACTTACCTCCATCGCGATGTCCCCCAAAGGCCCTTCTGCTAACTTGCTAGCCCCGGTCTGCTAACTGCTTGCTTGCTACTATGTCTGCTAACTGCTAGCTTGTTGGCCCCCGCCTACTAACTGCTAGCTTATTGGCCCTGGCCTACTATCTGTTCTGAATCGCCATGTTCCCAGTCAGCCCAACCACTCACTGGACTCATATGTTCACATGGCTATGCATGCCTCTCTCTAATATCAAAATGCCTCGTCCAGATACCTGCTCCTTTTACTCTCTGTTCCGAACATAGTAGACAGCCAGTTCGTATAGTCTTTAGCCGTACACTTATCCTACTTCTCCTCTGTTCCTCTGGTGATGTGGAGGTTAATCCAGGTCCTGCAGTGCCTAGCTCCACTCCCACTCCCCTGGTGCTATCATTTGTTGACTTCTGTAACCGTAAAAGCCTTGGTTTCATGCATGTTAACATTAGAAGCCTACTCCCTAAGTTTGTTTTACTCACTGCTTTAGCACACTCTGCCAACCTGGATGTCTTAGCCGTGTCCTGACATCTCCATCGCTAACTATAACATTTTCCGGCAAGTTAGAACTGTCAAAGGGGGAGGTGTTGAAATCTACTGCAAAGATTGCCTGCAGAGTTCTGTATTACTATTCAAGTCTGTACCCAAACAATTCGAGCGTCTACTTCTAAAAATGTGCCTTTCCAGAAACAAGTCTCTCACTGTTGCCTCTTGCTATAGACCTCCCTCTGCCCCCAGCTGTGCCCTCGACACCATATGTGAACTGATTAACCCCCATCTATCTTCAGAGCTCGTGCTGCTAGGTGACCTAAACTGGGACATGCTTAACACCCCGGCCATCCTACAATCTAAGCTTGATGCCCTCAATCTCACACAAATGATCAATGAACCTACCAGGTACAACCCCAAATCCATAAACACGGGCACCCTCATAGATATCATCCAAACTAACTCGCCCACCAAATACACCTCTGCTGTTTTCAATCAAGATCTCAGGGATCACTGCCTCATTGCCTGCATTCATAATGGGTCTGCGGTCAAAAGACCACACCTCATCGATGTCAAACTCTCCCTAAAACACTTCTGTGAGCAGGCCTTTCTAATCGACCTGGCCGGGGTATCTTGGAATGACATTGACCTCATCCCGTCTCATCTCATTCCTCACGATCTTCAATAAGCATGCCCCATTCAACAAATTTAGAACTAGGAATAGATATAGTCCTTGGTTCCCTCCAGACCCGTCTGACCAGCACAAAAACCAGCACAAAAACATCATGTGGCGTTCTGCATTAGCATCGAATAGCCCCCGTGATATGCAATGGGTCCAGGGTGTCTGGGATGATGGTGTTGATGTGAACCATTACCAGCCTTTCAAAGCATTTCATGGCAACAGATGTGAGTGCTACTGGGTTATAGTCATTGAGGCAGGTTACCTTGGCATTCTTCAGCACAGGGACTATGGTCGTCTGCTTGAAACAAGTTGGTACTACAGACCAAGTTAAGGATAGATTGAAAATGTCAGTGAAGACACTTGCCAGCTGGTCAGTGCATGCTCTGAGTATGCGTCCTGGTATTCCGTCTGGCCCCGCGGTCTTGCGAATGTTAACCTGTTTAAAGGTCTTACATTGGCTATGGAGAGTGAGATCACACAGTCGTCCGGAACAGCTGGTGCTCTCATACATGGTTCAGTGTTGCTTGACTCGAGGCGAGCATAGAAGACATTTAGCTCATCCGGGTTTCCCTTTGTATTCCTTGATAGTGTGCAAGCCTTGGCACATCCGTCGAGCATCAGAGCCCGCTTAGTAGAATTCGATCTTAATCCTTTATTGATGCTTTGCCTGTTTGATGACTCATCGGCGGTCATAACGGTACATCTTATGAGCATCCGGGATTAGTGTATCACTCCTTGAAAGCAGCAGCTCTAGCCTTTAGCTCAGTACAGATGTTGCCTGTAAATCCATGGCTTCTGGTTGGGGTATGTATGTACAGTCACTCTGTGAACTACAGCGTCAATGCATTTATTAATGAAGCCGATGACTGATGTTGTAAACTCCTCAATGGTATAGGATGAATCCCGGGAACATATTTCAGTTTTTCTGGTTTGCTTATGGCCCTATATAGATTGCATCGGTTTGTGGGGGTAAATAGACAGCTATGAAACATACAGATGAGACACTCTCTTGATAAATAGTATGGACTGCAACTTATCAGAAGGTTTTCTAACTCATGTGGGCAAAACCTTGAGACTTCCTTAACATACATAAGGGAAGAATTCGGCAGTACCTGTATGGTTAGTGAGAAAGTCCATATTGCAAATGTACGGTCCCTTACTAGACGTCCGAAATCGTTTGTAAAATTCGCGGACGGCGTCGGGCAGCGGCAGGGCCGGACCTACCAGGAAGTCATCAAATGAACGTTGTCGGACATTCGGTTTCCGTTTTACAAAAATAATAAGATTTATGTCATTTTTCCCATGTCCCGGAAATTCCCACAAGAGGGCATAAGCAATCATATGGCTATTGCTACAAAACATCACGATTCACGACGGGGCCTTATCTCGAAAACTGAAAATATTTAGAAGCCGAAACTCGGTGAGCGTAGGGGCGGCATAATGGGCAGTTGGCCCCGAACAAGATGGCGTCTAGGCCTCAACGGTTTTTGAGTTATGGCCATTTATCTGGGATTAAAGGTCCAAAATGAAAATAGAGAAATTATTTTTCCACTTCACGTCAAAGTCAAGGAGCCTCCGGTGTCAATAAAAAAAAGAACCAGCCATTTATCTATCGTCATTTAAGAGAAATCGTACAACGACACCTTGGTGATGTTCACGGATAGGTGTTTTTTTTTTTTCAACGGTTACAGATCCAGTTGCAGGTTGTTCTTACGAATCTTTTTAAAGTGTGCTGCGGAGCTCTGCGAGATTTCTGTGATTTTCTATGATTTTCTGAAATAACACACACTCACTAAACCCTCCGTAAATAACTCAGTTCTTAACGTAAAGACTTAAAACTCAGGATTCTGTAAAGGCATACCCCAATCATGATATGAGTTTATTTATAGCTTCCTGTGCCAACCGGAAGTGCCTTTAATGGTGTCACAGTGGCAGTTTCCATGGGTTAAAAAGGTCAGATCTTTTCAAAACTTCATATGTGTGACTAGGTAACCCTCATGAACTGTAAATCAGTCATTTCTCCCAACAGATGTCAAAGAAAAGCTCTCACACGCACACACAGCAAGGATGGAGTGAAAAGTGCGGTTCTCAAAGACACAGAGAGCAGGCAATGGCATAAACATAATAATCTCTAGGCCGTGCCGAGTTCAACGAGATATCCCGCTTGACCGTAGCTCGCTCGGTCTAAGCGCAGCGACCATTAGAAAATTAGGCCCAAAATGAAGCCTGCCCCACAACGTCATTTGCTTTTGGGTGACAGTGAGAGAACCGTTAGGGTGAGAAGCACAATTCGACCTCAGGTACGTTCCTAAGGTCCTTCCGATCCGTGCAAGCCTAACGTTGACCGTGTGGCATTAACCCTTAATAGTTAAAAGAAGGTGTTTACTTCAAAGAGTTTGCATTGACTTCTCTCCCCATAGGAATACATTGCCTTTACCCCTAAATTCAACCTGAAGTCTATATGGGTTATGAATGCCGTATGAACCTGTCTTTGGTAACAGTCCATCAGGCCAGTGTGAGGTCTACCTGTGTTGATTCTAAGCTTCCTGGACCAACCGGAAGTGGTTAAAATCACCCTAAAAGTGTTTTTCCATTACCTGCCTGCAGTTTGATAGACATAGTGCATTCAACCCTGTGTAAATCAGTCAATTCTTAACGTAAGGACTTAAAACTCAGGATTCTGTAAAAGCATCGCCCAGTGAGGATATGTGTTGACTTATAGCTTCCTGTGACAACCGGAAGTGCCTTAATTGGTGTCTCAGGGGCTGTTTCGAGGGGTTAAAAAGTCAGATCTGTCCAAAACTTCATATGTGTGATTAGGCAACCCCCATGAACTGTAAATCAGTCATTTTTCCCATAAAATTTCAAAGGAAAACTAAATCACACAGACACACAACTTGGAAGGAGGGACGTATTGGGGTTTGTAGAGACAGACAGTGCCTCCAATAGTTAGCTTTGTTCGAGCTAAAAAGAACCGTCAGACCTAGAGTTCCGAAACTTTAGAAACCTGTTCTAGACCTCGGGTCGATAGTGCGTGGTGAGTTAGGTGGCTCTAGAAGGTTCTCGGACCGAGAAATAGCCTCGTACATTTGCAATGACTTCAATTCATTTTGACCATTACGAAAATGGCGACATTTAGAAAAGTCTCAGAGACACAAGACTAGGTGCATTGGAACCGGCTCGGCCCATAGAGACGGACCCCAACGTTTCGGTCCGATAGCTCATTCAAGGACCCCATAGCAAGGCATGGAAAAAGTGGATTTTCAGCACCAATTAGGGTTTTACTCGGGCACCGAAGGACCTATCGAGCCGAAACTCGGGATTCGGGGTCGCCTCACATAGGCCTTCACATAATGTCTGACCTGGACCCGCAGCTAGAACGTAACTATGTGTTTTACGTTTTTATTATGTTTTAAACTAAAGGCGCTGTGAATTATGGGCCTGCTCTGACATATATGATAGTTGGCTTCTAAATGAGTTGGAAAAAGTGGGTTTGGTGTCAATTGGTATCAGTTTGGTGTCAAAATGACATCTAATTGACTGATGGACACTGACTTGCTAGTTGACTTTTGTACATTAGCAATATGTTTAAACGGAGAGGGACCATCACCAAAAGTGACATTCTGAAATCAACCCTAACGAGCCATGGAGATGAACCAGAATCACTGCCCAGCTATCCCGAGTTCATCGGGCCAGTCAATTTCACATTCCTGCAGGATTTTTATAGCATGACAAATTCGTGATGGTACCTGCCCATTGAACCATATTGCAAATGCACAGTGACTTTGCAAAAGTGAGAAAACATAAACAAATGGACATGATGAAATCAACACAACGAGTGATGGAAATGTACAACTATCACTGCTCGGCCATCCTGTGTTCATCAGACCAGTCAATTTTGCATTTTTGAGCATGTCAAATTTCATATGGTAAATGCACATTGAAACATATTGCAAATGCACGTGCACTTACAATATGATTCTATAGTGAAAAAAAATCACCTAACGGAGATAATGAAATCAACACAACGAGTGATGGAAATGTACAACTATCACTGCTCGGCCATCCTGTGTTCATCAGACCAGTCAATTTTGCATTTTTGAGCATGTCAAATTTCATATGGTAAATGCACATTGAAACATATTGCAAATGCACGTGCACTTACAATATGATTCTATAGTGAAAAAAAATCACCTAACGGAGATAATGAAATCAACACAACGAGTGATGGAAATGTACAACTATCACTGCTCAGCCATCCTGTGTTCATCAGACCAGTCAATTTTGCATTTTTGAGCATGTCAAATTTCATATGGTAAATGCACATTGAAACATATTGCAAATGCGCGTGCACTTGCAATATGATTCTATAGTGTAAAAACATCACCTAATGGACATGATGAAATCAACACAACGAGTGATGGAAATGTACAACTATCACTGCCCGGCCATCCTGTGTTCCCATAGCGAGCATTAATATCAGAATGACCGGTAAATGCATTTACAACCATATTTTTATTTTTGGGTTACCAGTTGCACAACAATGCACGTGCATTTGCAATATGATTCTATAGTGAAAAACATCACCTAATGGACATGATGAAATCAACACAACGAGTGATGAAATGTACAACTATCACTGCTCGGCCATCCTGTGTCCATCAGACCAGTCAATTTTGCATTTTTGAGCATGTCAAATTTCATATGGTAAATGCACATTGAAACATATTGCAAATGCGCGTGCACTTGCAATATGATTCTATAATGAAAAAACATCAACTAATGGACATGATGAAATCAACACAACGAGTGATGGAAATGTACAACTATCACTGCTCAGCCATCCTGTGTTCATCAGACCAGTCAATTTTGCATTTTTGAGCATGTCAAATTTCATATGGTAAATGCACATTGAAACATATTGCAAATGCGCGTGCACTTGCAATATGATTCTATAGTGTAAAAACATCACCTAATGGACATGATGAAATCAACACAACGAGTGATGGAAATGTACAACTATCACTGCCCGGCCATCCTGTGTTCCCATAGCGGGCATTAATATCAGAATGACCGGTAAATGCATTCACAACCATATTTTCATTTTTGGGTCACCAGGTGCCTATTTTCAATCACCAGTTGCACAACAATGCGTATCCATCAGAATATTTTAAACAGTCCATAAAGCACTCAGGACGGACTCCATAGATAGAGGGCCGTAGTAGGGTACTCCCCTAGCGGGCATGGATAATAGGAGTCCCGGTAAATGCATTTACAACCATATTTTAATTTTTGGGTTACCAGTTGCACAACAATGCACGTGCATTTGCAATATGATTCTATAGTGAAAAAACATCACCTAATGGACATGATGAAATCAACACAACAAGTGATGGAAATGTACAACTATCACTGCTCGGCCATCCTGTGTTCATCAGACCAGTCAATTTCACATTCCTGCAGGATTTTTATAGCATGACAAATTCGTGATGGTACCTGCCCATTGAACCATATTGCAAATGCACAGTGACTTTGCAAAAGTGAGAAAACATAAACAAATGGACATGATGAAATCAACACAACGAGTGATGAAATGTACAACTATCACTGCTCAGCCATCCTGTGTTCATCAGACCAGTCAATTTTGCATTTTTGAGCATGTCAAATTTCATATGGTAAATGCACATTGAAACATATTGCAAATGCACGTGCACTTACAATATGATTCTATAGTGAAAAACATCACCTAATGGACATGATGAAATCAACACAACGAGTGATGGAAATGTACAACTATCACTGCTCAGCCATCCTGTGTTCATCAGACCAGTCAATTTTGCATTTTTGAGCATGTCAAATTTCATATGGTAAATGCACATTGAAACATATTGCAAATGCACGTGCACTTACAATATGATTCTATAGTGAAAAACATCACCTAATGGACATGATGAAATCAACACAACGAGTGATGGAAATGTACAACTATCACTGCCCGGCCATCCTGTGTTCCCATAGCGAGCATTAATATCAGAATGACCGGTAAATGCATTTACAACCATATTTTTATTTTTGGGTTACCAGTTGCACAACAATGCACGTGCATTTGCAATATGATTCTATAGTGAAAAAACATCACCTAATGGACATGATGAAATCAACACAACGAGTGATGGAAATGTACAACTATCACTGCTCGGCCATCCTGTGTCCATCAGACCAGTCAATTTTGCATTTTTGAGCATGTCAAATTTCATATGGTAAATGCACATTGAAACATATTGCAAATGCGCGTGCACTTGCAATATGATTCTATAGTGTAAAAACATCACCTAATGGACATGATGAAATCAACACAACGAGTGATGGAAATGTACAACTATCACTGCCCGGCCATCCTGTGTTCCCATAGCGAGCATTAATATCAGAATGACCGGTAAATGCATTTACAAGCATATTTTTGGGGGTTACCAGGTGCCTATTTTAAATCACCAGTTGCACAACATGCGTATCCATCAGAATATTTTAAACAGTCCATAAAGCACTCAGGACGGACTCCATAGATAGAGGGCCGTAGTAGGGTACTCCCATAGCGGGCATGGACAATAGGCGTCCCGGTAAATGCATTTACAACCATATTTTTATTTTTGGGTTACCAGTTGCACAACAATGCACGTGCATTTGCAATATGATTCTATAGTGAAAAAACATCACCTAATGGACATGATGAAATCAACACAACGAGTGATGGAAATGTACAACTATCACTGCTCGGCCATCCTGTGTCCATCAGACCAGTCAATTTTGCATTTTTGAGCATGTCAAATTTCATATGGTAAATGCACATTGAAACATATTGCAAATGCGCGTGCACTTGCAATATGATTCTATAGTGTAAAAACATCACCTAATGGACATGATGAAATCAACACAACGAGTGATGGAAATGTACAACTATCACTGCCCGGCCATCCTGTGTTCCCATAGCGAGCATTAATATCAGAATGACCGGTAAATGCATTTACAAGCATATTTTTGGGGGTTACCAGGTGCCTATTTTCAATCACCAGTTGCACAACATGCGTATCCATCAGAATATTTTAAACAGTCCATAAAGCACTCAGGACGGACTCCATAGATAGAGGGCCGTAGTAGGGTACTCCCATAGCGGGCATGGACAATAGGCGTCCCGGTAAATGCATTTACAACCATATTTTTATTTTTGGGTTACCAGTTGCACAACAATGCACGTGCATTTGCAATATGATTCTATAGTGAAAAAACATCACCTAATGGACATGATGAAATCAACACAACGAGTGATGGAAAGGAACAACTATCACTGCCAGGCCATCCTGTGTTCATCAGGCCAGTCAATTTCACATTCCTGCAGGATTTTATAGCATGACAAATTCGTGATGGTACCTGCCCATTGAACCATATTGCAAATGCACAGTGACTTTGCAAAAGTGAGAAAACATAAACAAATGGACATGATGAAATCAACACAACGAGTGATGGAAAGGTACAACCCTCACTGCTCGGCCATCCTGTGTTCATCAGACCAGTCAATTTTGCATTTTTGAGCAAGGTCAAATTTCATATGGTAAATGCACATTGAAACATATTGCAAATGCACGTGCACTTACAATATGATTCTATAGTGAAACAACATCACCTAACGGAGATGATGAAATCAACACAACGAGTGATGGAAATGTACAACTATCACTGCTCGGCCATCCTGTGTTCATCAGACCAGTCAATTTTGCATTTTTGAGCAAGGTCAAATTTCATATGGTAAATGCACATTGAAACATATTGCAAATGCACGTGCACTTGCAATATGATTATATAGTGAAAAAACATCACAAAATGGACATGATGAAGTCAACACAACGAGTGATGGAAAGGAACAACTATCACTGCCCGGCCATCCCGAGTTCATCAGGCCAGTCAATTTTGCATTTCTGCAGGATTTTTGAGCATGTCAAATTTCTTACGTCATTTGGCCCACAAAAAAATTCTTATGCACAATTTAAAAAATATAAAAAAATATGATAATAAAATTGGACAAAAGTATATTCATACAGTTCTTACACATGTGTAATTGACAAAAAAATTGAAAGAATTTCAAAAAACGGTCCAGAAAGCACTTTTTAAGGGTGTGTGAAGTTTTTTACAAAATTTTGACATTTTTGACTTTTGACTTTTGACTTCCTATGAAATCATATTGAAATTGGACAAAACATATTCCTTATGCGCATGTAAAAAAAAAAAATAAATTACGATAATAAAATTGGACAAAAGTATATTCATACAGTTCTTACACATGTGTAATCGACAAAAAATCGAAAGAATTTCGAAAAACGGTCCAGAAAGCACTTTTTAAGGGTGTGTGAAGTTTTTTACAAAATTTTGACATTTTTGACTTTTGACTTTTGACTTCCTATGAAATCATATTGGAATTGGACAAAACATATTCCTTATGCGCATGTAAAAAAAAAAAAAAAAAAAAATTATGATAATAAAATTGGACAAAAGTATATTCATACAGTTCTTACACATGTGTAATTGACAAAAAAATCGAAAGAATTTCGAAAAACGGTCCAGAAAGCACTTTTTAAGGGGTGATAAGTTTTTGAAAAAAAAAATCATTTTTTCAAAATTTTACTTTTGGACATTGACTTGGGTTACATATCCAATATGAAAAACCCCGGTGGAGCGCATTTGCCCCCTGTTGAATTTTTAAAGTGTTACAACTGGCAATTGCCATATGGCATTTGCAATACACTTTGCATGAATCAACGCCGAATTGGGTGGTATTGGCCAATGTGTATATGGTTTGTCCGATGCCAATGACTTGCCATTCATTTTTGTCCAATACAGGGGGACTTCCTTAACACTAGAAATCACACCCGAAAGTAATAAATAATAAAGTTTACATACCCCTCCTCCCTTTCATCTTACCCGAGTCTGCTGTCCGGTCTTGGAAACTGCATAGAAAGACTAGCAAGATATTATCCATGTCCCCGTTTAGCCACGACTCTGAGAAACATATGATTTTACCACAGGAGGTTGGTGGCACCTTAGTTGATAACGGCTGGAGTGGCTTGCATTTGTTTGGTGTCATTCCATTTGCTCTGTTCTGACCTTTATTATGAGCCGTCCTCCCCTCAGCAGCCTCCACTGGATAATACCGTTTTTCAGGTCCCGTTGATAGGATAGTCTCGAACGGAGCTCATCCAGTTTGTTCTCCAGTGACTGCACGCTCCCCAACAGAACAATTAGCGGTCTATTTATTCGCAAAAGATAGTCTCCTCAGGATGAATAGAATAGAATATTACAGTTCTTCAGGTCCCGTTCATCCAGTTTGTTCTCCAGTGAACGTAGTCTCATCAGGATGCCGCCCTGCCTGCTTCTCTTTCACCGCCACTTCCTCTTTCGAGTCCCGGGGAATTGGGGTTGGGTCCGGAGTAAGCATAAAGTCCAGAACTGCTAACTCATTGAAGTAGACATTTTCGTCAAAATGTTGGTTAATTATCGCTGTTCTGATGTCCACAAGCTGTTTTCGGTCATAGGGAATGATGGCGAAGATATTTTATGGAAAAAAAAAAGTTAAGATCAGCAATAATAATAAAAAACAGAATTGGTCAGGAGCTGGTTAGAAGGCCATTACCCAGAGCCATCTTCGTGCTCCAGAGTTCAATGTCATATAAAGAGTTATCACCGCACAAGGAAATGTAGTGTACATGTTATCTATTTATAGTCTGTATGTATGTTATATCAAGATTCTGGATGCTTTGTACCCACTATACAACAACAAATATATAACTAATAATCACCAACATTTTCTAAAATTATGATATTTTTTTTGTTTGTTGTTGTAAGGGATCATTTGTTGACTACAGCTCATTGATTTACTGGTTAACATCTGCTCACTACCTTTTCATTGAGTCTCACATGGCACCCTAATCCCCAGGAGATGTGTTACTTCTGACAAGGGCCTATAGGTTGCAATTAGGTACACACCTTCTATTTGTGCACCTGACCAGGAAAAGCTCCTGCTCAGGGCATTACCAATCAATCTCAGATCAACTCCTGCCCTCGGCATTACCAATCAATCACAGATCATCTCCTGCCCTAGGCATTACTCATCAATCACAGATCAACTCCTGCCCTAGGCATTACCAATCAATCACAGATCAACTCCTGCCCTAGGCATTACCAATCAATCACAGATCATCTCCTGCCCTAGGCATTACTCATCAATCACAGATCAACTCCTGCCCTAGGCATTACCAATCAATCACAGATCAACTCCTGCCCTAGCCATTACCAATCAATCACAGATCAACTCCTGCCCTAGGCATTACCAATCAATCCCAGATCAACTCCTGCCCTAGGCATTACCAATCAATCACAGATCAACTCCTGCCCTAGGCATTACCAATCAATCACAGATCAAATCCTGCCCTAGCCATGCAATCCTGCCCTAGTGAGTGCATTATAAATGCACTCACCTTCACCTTCACACACACACACACACACACACACACACACACACACACACACACACACACACACACACACACACACACACACACACACACACACCTGCACACAAACACCTGCAAAAAGCACACCTCACAAGGAAAAAAAGCAGCCACAGACACCTGATATTACTTCATTTTTCATAGAGCTCTGGTAATAATAATAAGCTCCCATAATAATTAGGTCCCCCATAGAGCTCTGGTAATAATAATAAGCTCCCATAATAATAAGGTCCCCCATAGAGCTCTGGTCCATAGAAGTGCACGTTGCAGGGCATGGGTAGTCAACCTGCAACCTGGTCATCTTTTGATTGAACAGACCCGGCAGACCAGGTTTGTTGATTTTAGGCAATGACTGAACTGATCATTTTAACGAGGTACTATGGTGCCTAGTTGGGACAAAAATCCAGGAACAAGGTTGCCCTGATGTCAGGGAAATACCGTGGCACTTGGAATGTAGCCTAACAGAGAATAAGGTGACTTCCTCCACACTCACAAAGTCATTGATTGTGTCAGCTGACGTATGATGTGTCTCCAAGTCCCCGATAACATGCCCTCCGTTGTCCTTCTACAATTGCGAAATAGTCAACAGCTGCCAAAACTAGATATATTCTCTCTCTCTGTCTCTGTCTCTCTCTCTCTCGCTCTCTCGCTCTCTCTCATGTTGACAGGATTAGATTGTCCCTAACAGCTGGCCAAGCACAGTAGACAGAGCAGGTGTCTGTCCTTCAAAAAAAATCTCTCAGGTGAGTGTGCCTACAAGGGCACAGCATGGTATTGAAATCTGTCAGTGTGATATCAGTTCTGTAATTACACAGCTAAACAGGAACACTAACATATGGATAGAGACACTGCAGGCATTGATCAGTGTTGTGAAAATAGAACCGGATTAGTTTAGGACCACCCCAGAACGTGTCCTCATCTAGTCCTGATGGACCACCCCAGAACGTGTCCTCATCTAGTCCTGATGGACCACCCCAGAACATGTCTTCACCTGGTGGTGATGGACCACCCCAGAACATGTCTTCACCTGGTGGTGATGGACCACCCCAGAACATGTCTTCACCTGGTGGTGATGGACCACCCCAGAACATGTCTCCACCTGGTGGTGATGGACCATCCCAGAACATGTCTCCACCTGGTGGTGATGGACCATCCCAGAACATGTCTCCACCTGGTGGTGATGGACCATCCCAGAACATGTCTCCACCTGGTGGTGATGGACCACCCAAGAACATGTCTTCACCTGGTGGTGATGGACCACCCCAGAACATGTCTTCACCTGGTGGTGATGGACCACCCCAGAACATGTCTCCACCTGGTGGTGATGGACCACCCCAGAACATGTCTCCACCTGGTGGTGATGGACCATCCCAGAACATGTCTCCACCTGGTGGTGATGGACCATCCCAGAACATGTCTTCACCTGGTGGTGATGGACCACCCAAGAACATGTCTTCACCTGGTGGTGATGGACCACCCCAGAACATGTCTTCACCTGGTGGTGATGGACCACCCCAGAACATGTCTCCACCTGGTGGTGATGGACCACCCCAGAACATGTCTCCACCTGGTGGTGATGGACCATCCCAGAACATGTCTCCACCTGGTGGTGATGGACCATCCCAGAACATGTCTTCACCTGGTGGTGATGGACCATCCCAGAACATGTCTTCACCTGGTGGTGATGGACCACCCCAGAACATGTCTTCACCTGGTGGTGATGGACCATCCCAGAACATGTCTTTACCTGGTGGTGATGGACCACCCCAGAACATGTCTTTACCTGGTGGTGATGGACCACCCCAGAACATGTCTCCACCTGGTGGTGATGGACCACCCCAGAACATGTCTTCACCTGGTGGTGATGGACCACCCCAGAACATGTCTTCACCTGGTGGTGATAGACCACCCCAGAACATGTCTCCACCTGGTGGTGATGGACCACCCCAGAACATGTCTTCACCAGGTGGTGATGGACCACCCCAGAACATGTCTTCACCTGGTGGTGATGGACCACCCCAGAACATGTCTTCACCTGGTGGTGATGGACCACCCCAGAACATGTCTCCACCTGGTGGTGATGGACCATCCCAGAACATGTCTTCACCTGGTGGTGATGGACCACCCCAGAACATGTCTTCACCTGGTGGTGATGGACCATCCCAGAACATGTCTCCACCTGGTGGTGATGGACCACCCCAGAACATGTCTTCACCTGGTGGTGATGGACCACCCCAGAACATGTCTTCACCTGGTGGTGATGGACCATCCCAGAACATGTCTTCACCTGGTGGTGATGGACCACCCCAGAACATGTCTTCACCTGGTGGTGATGGACCATCCCAGAACATGTCTTCACCTGGTGGTGATGGACCACCCCAGAACATGTCTTCACCTGGTGGTGATGGACCACCCCAGAACATGTCTTCACCTGGTGGTGATGGACCACCCCAGAACATGTCTTCACCTGGTGGTGATGGACCACCCCAGAACATGTCTTCACCTGGTGGTGATGGACCACCCCAGAACGTGTCCTCATCTAGTCCTGATGGACCACCCCAGAACATGTCCTCATCTAGTCCTGATGGACCACCCCAGAACATGTCCTCATCTAGTCCTGATGGATCATCCCAGAACATGTCTTTACCTGGTGGTGATGGACCACCCCAGAACATGTCTTCACCTGGTGGTGATGGACCACCCCAGAACATGTCTTCACCTGGTGGTGATGGACCACCCCAGAACATGTCTTCACCTGGTGGTGATGGACCATCCCAGAACATGTCTTCACCTGGTGGTGATGGACCACCCCAGAACATGTCTCCACCTGGTGGTGATGGACCATCCCAGAACATGTCTTCACCTGGTGGTGATGGACCACCCCAGAACATGTCTCCACCTGGTGGTGATGGACCACCCCAGAACATGTCTTCACCTGGTGGTGATGGACCATCCCAGAACATGTCTTCACCTGGTGGTGATGGACCATCCCAGAACATGTCTTCACCTGGTGGTGATGGACCACCCCAGAACATGTCTTCACCTGGTGGTGATGGACCATCCCAGAACATGTCTTCACCTGGTGGTGATGGACCACCCCAGAACATGTCTTCACCTGGTGGTGATGGACCATCCCAGAACATGTCTTCACCTGGTGGTGATGGACCATCCCAGAACATGTCTTCACCTGGTGGTGATAGACCACCCCAGAACATGTCTCCACCTGGTGGTGATGGACCATCCCAGAACATGTCTTTACCTGGTGGTGATGGACCACCCCAGAACATGTCTCCACCTGGTGGTGATGGACCACCCCAGAACATGTCTTCACCTGGTGGTGATAGACCACCCCAGAACATGTCTCCACCTGGTGGTGATGGACCACCCCAGAACATGTCCTCATCTAGTCCTGATGGACCACCCCAGAACATGTCCTCATCTAGTCCTGATGGACCACCCCAGAACATATCCTCATCTAGTCCTGATGGATCATCCCAGAACATGTCTTTACCTGGTGGTGATGGACCACCCCAGAACATGTCTTCACCTGGTGGTGATGGACCACCCCAGAACATGTCTTCACCTGGTGGTGATGGACCATCCCAGAACATGTCTTCACCTGGTGGTGATGTACCACCCCAGAACATGTCTCCACCTGGTGGTGATGGACCATCCCAGAACATGTCTCCACCTGGTGGTGATGGACCATCCCAGAACATGTCTTCACCTGGTGGTGATGGACCACCCCAGAACATGTCTCCATCTGGTGGTGATGGACCACCCCAGAACATGTCTTCACCTGGTGGTGATGGACCATCCCAGAACATGTCTTCACCTGGTGGTGATGGACCATCCCAGAACATGTCTTCACCTGGTGGTGATGGACCATCCCAGAACATGTCTTCACCTGGTGGTGATGGACCATCCCAGAACATGTCTTCACCTGGTGGTGATAGACCACCCCAGAACATGTCTTCACCTGGTGGTGATGGACCATCCCAGAACATGTCTTCACCTGGTGGTGATGGACCATCCCAGAACATGTCTTCACCTGGTGGTGATAGACCACCCCAGAACATGTCTTCACCTGGTGGTGATGGACCATCCCAGAACATGTCTTCACCTGGTGGTGATGGACCACCCCAGAACATGTCTTCACCTGGTGGTGATGGACCATCCCAGAACATGTCTTCACCTGGTGGTGATAGACCACCCCAGAACATGTCTCCACCTGGTGGTGATGGACCACCCCAGAACATGTCTTCACCTGGTGGTGATGGACCACCCCAGAACATGTCTTCACCTGGTGGTGATGGACCACCCCAGAACATGTCTTCACCTGGTGGTGATGGACCATCCCAGAACATGTCTCCACCTGGTGGTGATGGACCATCCCAGAACATGTCTCCACCTGGTGGTGATGGACCACCCCAGAACATGTCTTCACCTGGTGGTGATGGACCATCCCAGAACATGTCTCCACCTGGTGGTGATGGACCACCCCAGAACATGTCTTCACCTGGTGGTGATGGACCACCCCAGAACATGTCTTCACCTGGTGGTGATGGACCATCCCAGAACATGTCTTCACCTGGTGGTGATGGACCACCCCAGAACATGTCTCCACCTGGTGGTGATGGACCACCCCAGAACATGTCTTCACCTGGTGGTGATGGACCATCCCAGAACATGTCTCCACCTGGTGCTGATGGACCATCCCAGAACATGTCTCCACCTGGTGGTGATGGACCATCCCAGAACATGTCTCCACCTGGTGGTGATGGACCATCCCAGAACATGTCTCCACCTGGTGGTGATGGACCACCCCAGAACATGTCTTCACCTGGTGGTGATGGACCATCCCAGAACATGTCTTCACCTGGTGGTGATGGACCACCCCAGAACATGTCTCCACCTGGTGGTGATGGACCACCCCAGAACATGTCTTCACCTGGTGGTGATGGACCACCCCAGAACATGTCTCCACCTGGTGGTGATGGACCATCCCAGAACATGTCTCCACCTGGTGGTGATGGACCATCCCAGAACATGTCTTCACCTGGTGGTGATGGACCACCCCAGAACATGTCTCCACCTGGTGGTGATGGACCACCCCAGAACATGTCTTCACCTGGTGGTGATGGACCATCCCAGAACATGTCTTCACCTGGTGGTGATGGACCACCCCAGAACATGTCTTCACCTGGTGGTGATGGACCATCCCAGAACATGTCTTCACCTGGTGGTGATGGACCACCCCAGAACATGTCTTCACCTGGTGGTGATGGACCATCCCAGAACATGTCTTCACCTGGTGGTGATGGACCACCCCAGAACATGTCTTCACCTGGTGGTGATGGACCACCCCAGAACATGTCTTCACCTGGTGGTGATGGACCATCCCAGAACATGTCTTCACCTGGTGGTGATGGACCATCCCAGAACATGTCTTCACCTGGTGGTGATGGACCACCCCAGAACATGTCTTCACCTGGTGGTGATGGACCACCCCAGAACATGTCTTCACCTGGTGGTGATGGACCACCCCAGAACATGTCTTCACCTGGTGGTGATGGACCATCCCAGAACATGTCTTCACCTGGTGGTGATGGACCACCCCAGAACATGTCTTCACCTGGTGGTGATAGACCACCCCAGAACATGTCTTCACCTGGTGGTGATGGACCATCCCAGAACATGTCTTCACCTGGTGGTGATGGACCATCCCAGAACATGTCTTCACCTGGTGGTGATAGACCACCCCAGAACATGTCTCCACCTGGTGGTGATGGACCATCCCAGAACATGTCTTCACCTGGTGGTGATGGACCACCCCAGAACATGTCTTCACCTGGTGGTGATGGACCATCCCAGAACATGTCTTCACCTGGTGGTGATGGACCACCCCAGAACATGTCTTCACCTGGTGGTGATGGACCACCCCAGAACATGTCCTCATCTAGTCCTGATGGACCACCCCAGAACATGTCCTCATCTAGTCCTGATGGACCACCCCAGAACATGTCCTCATCTAGTCCTGATGGATCATCCCAGAACATGTCTTTACCTGGTGGTGATGGACCACCCCAGAACATGTCTTCACCTGGTGGTGATGGACCACCCCAGAACATGTCTTCACCTGGTGGTGATGGACCATCCCAGAACATGTCTTCACCTGGTGGTGATGTACCACCCCAGAACATGTCTCCACCTGGTGGTGATGGACCATCCCAGAACATGTCTCCACCTGGTGGTGATGGACCATCCCAGAACATGTCTTCACCTGGTGGTGATGGACCACCCCAGAACATGTCTCCATCTGGTGGTGATGGACCACCCCAGAACATGTCTTCACCTGGTGGTGATGGACCATCCCAAAACATGTCTTCACCTGGTGGTGATGGACCAACCCAGAACATGTCTTCACCTGGTGGTGATGGACCATCCCAGAACATGTCTTCACCTGGTGGTGATGGACCACCCCAGAACATGTCTTCACCTGGTGGTGATAGACCACCCCAGAACATGTCTTCACCTGGTGGTGATGGACCATCCCAGAACATGTCTTCACCTGGTGGTGATGGACCATCCCAGAACATGTATTCACCTGGTGGTGATAGACCACCCCAGAACATGTCTTCACCTGGTGGTGATGGACCATCCCAGAACATGTCTTCACCTGGTGGTGATGGACCACCCCAGAACATGTCTTCACCTGGTGGTGATGGACCATCCCAGAACATGTCTTCACCTGGTGGTGATAGACCACCCCAGAACATGTCTCCAACTGGTGGTGATGGACCACCCCAGAACATGTCTTCACCAGGTGGTGATGGACCACCCCAGAACATGTCTTCACCTGGTGGTGATGGACCACCCCAGAACATGTCTTCACCTGGTGGTGATGGACCACCCCAGAACATGTCTCCACCTGGTGGTGATGGACCATCCCAGAACATGTCTCCACCTGGTGGTGATGGACCACCCCAGAACATATCTTCACCTGGTGGTGATGGACCATCCCAGAACATGTCTCCACCTGGTGGTGATGGACCACCCCAGAACATGTCTTCACCTGGTGGTGATGGACCACCCCAGAACATGTCTTCACCTGGTGGTGATGGACCATCCCAGAACATGTCTTCACCTGGTGGTGATGGACCATCCGAGAACATGTCTCCACCTGGTGGTGATGGACCACCCCAGAACATGTCTTCACCTGGTGGTGATAGACCACCCCAGAACATGTCTCCACCTGGTGGTGATGGACCATCCCAGAACATGTCTCCACCTGGTGGTGATGGACCATCCCAGAACATGTCTCCACCTGGTGGTGATGGACCACCCCAGAACATGTCTTCACCTGGTGGTGATGGACCACCCCAGAACATGTCTTCACCTGGTGGTGATGGACCATCCCAGAACATGTCTTCACCTGGTGGTGATGGACCATCCCAGAACATGTCTCCACCTGGTGGTGATGGACCACCCCAGAACATGTCTTCACCTGGTGGTGATAGACCACCCCAGAACATGTCTTCACCTGGTGGTGATGGACCATCCCAGAACATGTCTTCACCTGGTGGTGATGGACCACCCCAGAACATGTCTTCACCTGGTGGTGATGGACCACCCCAGAACATGTCTTCACCTGGTGGTGATGGACCATCCCAGAACATGTCTTCACCTGGTGGTGATGGACCACCCCAGAACATGTCTTCACCTGGTGGTGATGGACCATCCCAGAACATGTCTTCACCTGGTGGTGATGGACCACCCCAGAACATGTCTTCACCTGGTGGTGATGGACCATCCCAGAACATGTCTTCACCTGGTGGTGATGGACCATCCCAGAACATGTCTTCACCTGGTGGTGATGGACCACCCCAGAACATGTCTTCACCTGGTGGTGATGGACCATCCCAGAACATGTCTTCACCTGGTGGTGATGGACCATCCCAGAACATGTCTTCACCTGGTGGTGATAGACCACCCCAGAACATGTCTTCACCTGGTGGTGATAGACCACCCCAGAACATGTCTCCACCTGGTGGTGATGGACCATCCCAGAACATGTCTTCACCTGGTGGTGATGGACCACCCCAGAACATGTCTCCACCTGGTGGTGATGGACCACCCCAGAACATGTCTTCACCTGGTGGTGATGGACCACCCCAGAACATGTCTTCACCTGGTGGTGATGGACCACCCCAGAACATGTCTTCACCTGGTGGTGATGGACCACCCCAGAACATGTCTCCACCTGGTGGTGATGGACCATCCCAGAACATGTCTTCACCTGGTGGTGATGGACCACCCCAGAACATGTCTTCACCTGGTGGTGATGGACCACCCCAGAACATGTCTCCACCTGGTGGTGATGGACCACCCCAGAACATGTCTTCACCTGGTGGTGATGGACCACCCCAGAACATGTCTTCACCTGGTGGTGATGGACCATCCCAGAACATGTCTTCACCTGGTGGTGATGGACCATCCGAGAACATGTCTCCACCTGGTGGTGATGGACCACCCCAGAACATGTCTTCACCTGGTGGTGATAGACCACCCCAGAACATGTCTCCACCTGGTGGTGATGGACCATCCCAGAACATGTCTCCACCTGGTGGTGATGGACCATCCCAGAACATGTCTCCACCTGGTGGTGATGGACCACCCCAGAACATGTCTTCACCTGGTGGTGATGGACCACCCCAGAACATGTCTTCACCTGGTGGTGATGGACCATCCCAGAACATGTCTTCACCTGGTGGTGATGGACCATCCGAGAACATGTCTCCACCTGGTGGTGATGGACCACCCCAGAACATGTCTTCACCTGGTGGTGATAGACCACCCCAGAACATGTCTCCACCTGGTGGTGATGGACCATCCCAGAACATGTCTCCACCTGGTGGTGATGGACCATCCCAGAACATGTCTTCACCTGGTGGTGATGGACCACCCCAGAACATGTCTCCACCTGGTGGTGATGGACCACCCCAGAACAACATGTGGTGATGGACCACAAAACATGGTGGTGATGGACCAACCCAGAACATGTCTTCACCTGGTGGTGATGGACCATCCCAGAACATGTCTTCACCTGGTGGTGATGGACCACCCCAGAACATGTCTTCACCTGGTGGTGATGGACCACCCCAGAACATGTCTCCACCTGGTGGTGATGGACCATCCCAGAACATGTCTCCACCTGGTGGTGATGGACCATCCCAGAACATGTCTTCACCTGGTGGTGATGGACCACCCCAGAACATGTCTTCACCTGGTGGTGATGGACCATCCCAGAACATGTCTCCACCTGGTGGTGATGGACCACCCCAGAACATGTCTTCACCTGGTGGTGATGGACCACCCCAGAACATGTCTCCACCTGGTGGTGATGGACCACCCCAGAACATGTCTTCACCTGGTGGTGATAGACCACCCCAGAACATGTCTCCACCTGGTGGTGATGGACCACCCCAGAACATGTCTTCACCTGGTGGTGATGGACCACCCCAGAACATGTCTTCACCTGGTGGTGATGGACCATCCAATGGACATGAAAAAGTTTTAATTTCCTCACTCTACAGAGCATCCTTAGAGAATACAGCAAGGAAGTGTGTGTGTGTGTGTGTGTGTGTGTGTGTGTGTGTGTGTGTGTGTGTGTGTGTGTGTGTGTGTGTGTGTGTGTGTGTGTGTGTGTGTGTGTGTGTGTGTGTGTGTGTGTGTGTGTGTGTGTGAAGGAAGGAAGCAATTTAGCCGAGATGTAATTTGACATTGCTTCATCTGCCTCAAGCAGCACACAGACATGGCAGACAGAGTTCCTTTTCCCCCATTACACACTGAGAGAGAGGGAGGTAGCGATAGAGAGGGGGGAGGTAGAGATAGAGAGGGGGAGGTAGCGATAGAGAGGGGGAGGTAGCGATAGAGGGGTAGAGATAGAGAGGGGGAGGTAGCGATAGAGGAGGTAGAGATAGAGAGGGGATGTAGCGATAGAGGAGGTAGAGATAGAGAGGGGGGAGGTAGAGATAGAGAGGGGGAGGTAGAGATAGAGAGGGGGAGGTAGCGATAGAGAGGGGGAGGTAGCGATAGAGAGGGGGAGGTAGCGATAGAGAGGGGAGGTAGAGGTAGAGGGGGTAGAGATAGAGAGGGGGAGGTAGCGATAGAGGAGGTAGAGATAGAGAGGGGAGGTAGCGATAGAGGAGGTAGAGATAGAGAGGGGGAGGTAGCGATAGAGGAGGTAGAGATAGAGAGGGGGAGGTAGCGATAGAGGAGGTAGAGATAGAGAGGGGGGGAGAGATAGAGGGATGAGGTAGAGAGAGAGGGGGAGGTAGCGATAGAGAGGGGGAGGTAGCGATAGAGAGGGGAGGTAGCGATAGAGAGGGGGAGGTAGAGGTAGAGGGGGTAGAGATAGAGAGGGGAGGTAGCGATAGAGAGGGGAGGTAGCAATAGAGAGGGGGAGGTAGAGGGGGTAGAGATAGAGAGGGGGAGGTAAAGATAGAGGGGGTAGAGATAGAGAGGGGGAGGTAGAGATAGAGGGGGTAGAGATAGAGAGGGGGAGGTAAAGATAGAGGGGTAGAGATAGAGAGGGGGAGGTAGAGATAGAGAGGGGGAGGTAAAGATAGAGAGGGGGAGGTAAAGATAGGGGGATAGAGAGGGGAGGTAGAGATAGAGAGGGGAAGGTAGAGATAGAGGGGGAGTAGATAGAGAGTAGTGATAGAGGGGGAGGTAGAGATAGAGAGGGGAGGTAGTGATAGAGAGGGGGAGGTAGAGATAGAGAGGCGGCGGTAGTGATAGAGAAGGGGAGGTAGAGATTGAGAGGAGGCGGTAGTGATAGAGAGGGGTAGGTAGAGATAGAGAGGGGGTGGTAGTGATAGAGAGGGGGAGGTAGGGATAGAGAGGGGGAGGTAGAGATAGAGAGGGGGGAGTTAGAGAGAGAGGGGGAGAGGTAGAGATAGAGAGGGGGAGGTAGAGATTGAGAGGGGGCGGTAGTGATAGAGAGGGGGAGGTAGAGATAGAGAGGGGGCGGTAGTGATAGAGAGGGGGAGGTAGAGATTGAGAGGGGGCAGTAGTGATAGAGAGGGGAGGTAGAGATAGAGAGGGGGCGGTAGTGATAGAGGGGGAGGTAGGGATAGAGAGCAGGAGGTAGAGATAGAGGGGGAGGTAGATATATAGAGGGGGAGGTAGAGATAGAGAGGGGGAGGTAGAGATAGAGAGGGGGCGGTAGTGATAGAGAGGGGGGAGGTAGGGATAGAGAGGGGGAGGTAGAGATAGAGAGGGGGAGTTAGAGAGAGAGGGGGAGAGGTAGAGATAGAGAGGGGGAGGTAGAGATTGAGAGGGGGCGGTAGTGATAGAGAGGGGGAGGTAGAGATAGAGAGGGGGCGGTAGTGATAGAGAGGGGGAGGTAGAGATAGAGAGGGGGCGGTAGTGATAGAGAGGGGAGGTAGAGATTGAGAGGGGGCGGTAGTGATAGAGAGGGGGAGGTAGAGATAGAGAGGGGGCGGTAGTGATAGAGAGGGGGAGGTAGATATATAGAGGGGGAGGTAGAGATAGAGAGGGGGAGGTAGAGAGAGAGGGGAGGTAGAGATAGAGGAGGTAGAGATAGAGAGGGGAGGTAGCGATAGAGAGGGGGAAGGTAGCGATAGAGAGGGGGAGGTAGCGATAGAGGAGGTAGAGATAGAGAGGGGGAGGTAGCAATAGAGAGGGGGGAGGTAGAGATAGAGAGGGGGAGTTAGAGATAGAGAGGGGGAGGTAGAGATAGAGAGGGGGAGGTAGAGATAGAGAGGGGGAGGTAGAGATAGAGAGGGTGAGGTAGCGATAGAGAGGGGGCGGTAGTGATAGAGAGGGGGAGGTAGGGATAGAGAGCAGGAGGTAGAGATAGAGGGGGTAGAGATAGAGAGGGGGAGGTAGCGATAGAGGGGTAGAGATAGAGATGGAGGTAGCGATAGAGAGGGGAGGTAGCGATAGAGGGGGTAGAGATAGAGAGGGGAGGTAGCGATAGAGGGGTAGAGATAGAGATGGAGGTAGCGATAGAGAGGGGGAGGTAGCGATAGAGAGTGGGGAGGGAAAGATAGAGAGGGGGAGGTAGCGATAGAGAGGGGAGGTAGCAATAGAGGGGGTAGAGATAGAGAGGGGGAAGATAGCGATAGAGAGGGGGAGGTAGCGATAGAGAGGGGGAGGTAGCGATAGAGAGGGGGAGGTAGCGATAGAGAGGGGAGGTAGCGATAGAGAGGGGAGGTAGAGATAGAGAGGCGGCGGTAGTGATAGAGAAGGGAGGTAGAGATTGAGAGGGGCGGTAGTGATAGAGATGGGTAGGTAGAGATAGAGAGGGGCGGTAGTGATAGAGAGGGGGAGGTAGGGATAGAGAGGGGGAGGTAGAGATAGAGAGGGGGAGTTAGAGAGAGAGGGGGAGAGGTAGAGATAGAGAGGGGGAGGTAGAGATTGAGAGGGGCGGTAGTGATAGAGAGGGGGAGGTAGAGATAGAGAGGGGGCGGTAGTGATAGAGAGGGGAGGTAGAGATTGAGAGGGGGCAGTAGTGATAGAGAGGGGGAGGTAGAGATAGAGAGGGGGCGGTAGTGATAGAGGGGAGGTAGGGATAGAGAGCAGGAGGTAGAGATAGAGGGGGAGGTAGATATATAGAGGGGGAGGTAGAGATAGAGAGGGGGAGGTAGAGATAGAGAGGGGGCGGTAGTGATAGAGAGGGGAGGTAGGGATAGAGAGGGGGAGGTAGAGATAGAGAGGGGGAGTTAGAGAGAGAGGGGGAGAGGTAGAGATAGAGAGGGGGAGGTAGAGATTGAGAGGGGGCGGTAGTGATAGAGAGGGGGAGGTAGAGATAGAGAGGGGCGGTAGTGATAGAGAGGGGGAGGTAGAGATAGAGAGGGGGCGGTATTGATAGAGAGGGGGAGGTAGAGATTGAGAGGGGGCGGTAGTGATAGAGAGGGGGAGGTAGAGATAGAGAGGGGGCGGTAGTGATAGAGAGGGGGAGGTAGATATATAGAGGGGGAGGTAGAGATAGAGAGGGGGAGGTAGATATATAGTGATAGAGAGAGGGGGAGGTAGAGATAGAGGAGGTAGAGATAGAGAGGGGGAGGTAGCGATAGAGAGGGGGAAGGTAGCGATAGAGGGGGGGAGGTAGCGATAGAGGAGGTAGAGATAGAGAGGGGGAGGTAGCGATAGAGAGGGGGAGTTAGAGATAGAGAGGGGGAGTTAGAGATAGAGAGGGGGAGGTAGAGATAGAGAGGGGGAGGTAGAGATAGAGAGGGGGAGGTAGAGATAGAGAGGGTGAGGTAGCGATAGAGAGGGGGCGGTAGTGATAGAGAGGGGAAGGTAGGGATAGAGAGCAGGAGGTAGAGATAGAGGGGGTAGAGATAGAGAGGGGGAGGTAGCGATAGAGGGGTAGAGATAGAGATGGAGGTAGCGATAGAGTAGAGATAGGGGAGGTAGCGATAGAGAGGGGGAGAGCGATAGGGGTAGAGATAGAGAGGGGGAGGTAGCGATAGAGGGGGTAGAGATAGAGATGGAGGTAGCGATAGAGAGGGGGAGGTAGCGATAGAGAGTGGGGAGGTAAAGATAGAGAGGGGGAGGTAGCGATAGAGAGGGGGAGGTAGCAATAGAGGGGGTAGAGATAGAGAGGGGGAAGGTAGCGATAGAGAGGGGGGAGGTAGCGATAGAGAGGGGGAGGTAGCGATAGAGAGGGGGGAGGTAGCGATAGAGAGGGGGAGGTAGCGATAGAGAGGGGGAGGTAGAGGTAGAGATAGAGAGGGGGAGGTAAAGATAGAGAGGGGGGAGGTAGCGATAGAGAGGGGGAGGTAGCGATAGAGAGGGGGAGGTAGCGATAGAGAGGGGGAGGTAGCGATAGAGAGGGGGAGGTAGAGGTAGAGATAGAGAGGGGGAGGTAAAGATAGAGAGGGGGAGGTAGCGATAGAGAGAGGGGAGGTAGCGAAAGAGAGGGGGAAGGTAGCGATAGAGAGGGGGAGGTAGCGATAGAGAGGGGGAGGTAGAGGTAGAGGGGGTAATGATAGAGAGGGGGAGGTAAAGATAGAGGGGGTAGAGATAGAGAGGGGGAGGTAGAGATAGAGGGGGTAAAGATAGAGAGGGGGAGGTAAAGATAGAGGGGATAGAGAGGGGGAGGTAGAGATAGAGAGGGGAAGGTAGAGATAGAGGGGGAGGTAGCGATAGAGAGGGGGCGGTAGTGATAGAGAGGGGGAGGTAGAGATAGAGATGGGGAGGTAGTGATAGAGAGGGGGAGGTAGAGATAGAGAGGGGGCGGTAGTGATAGAGAGGGGGAGGTAGAGATTGAGAGGGGGAGGTAGTGATAGAGAGGGGGAGGTAGAGATAGAGGGGGTAGAGATAGAGGGGGTAGAGATAGAGAGGGGGAGGTAGCGATAGAGAAGGGGATGTAAAGATAGAGAGGGGGAGGTAGAGATAGAGAGGGGGAGGTAAAGATAGAGAGGGTAGAGAGAGAGGGGGTGGTAGCGATAGAGAGTGGGAGGTAGCGATAGAGAGTGGGAGGTAGCGATAGAGATGGGGAGGTAGAAAAAGGGAGGGGGAGGTAGAGATAGAAAGAGGGGGTAGAGATAGAGGGGGTAGAGATAGAGAGCGGGGGAGGTAGCGATAGAGAGGTGGAGGTAGCAATAGAGAGGGGGTAGAGAGAGAGGGGGTAGAGATAGAGAGGAGGTAGAGATAGAGGGGGAGGTAGAGATAAGAGGGGGGAGGTAGAGATAAGAGGGGGGAGGTAGAGATAAGAGGGGGGAGGTAGCGATAGAGAGGGGGAGGTAGCGATAGAGTTGGGCGAGGTAGAGATATAGGGGGTAGAGATAAGAGGGGGGAGGTAGCGATAGAGAGGGGGAGGTAGCGATAGAGTTGGGCAAGGTAGAGATATAGGGGGTAGAGATAGAGGGGGGAGGTAGAGATAGAGGGGGTAGAGATATAAGGAGTAGAGATAGAGAGGGGGAGAGATAGAGGGGGAGAGAGAGGCGGGAGAGTGAGGGGCAAGGTAGAGATAGAGGGGGTAGAGATAGAGGGGGGTAGAGGTCGAGGGGGAGAGAGAGAGGAGCGGGGTAGAGATAGAGGGGGTAGAGATGGAGTGGGTAGAGATAGAGGGGGGTAGAGGTAGAGGGGGAGAGAGAGAGGAGCGGGGTAGAGATAGAGGGGGTAGAGATAGAGGGAGGGAGAGGTAGAGGGGGTAGAGATAGAGAGGGAGAGGTAGAGATAGAGGGGGGAGAGTGAGGGGCAAGGTATAGATAGAGGGGGTAGAGATAGAGGGGGTGGGAGAGAGAGAGAGGAGGGGATAGAGCAAGAGGAGGTAGAGATAGAGGGGGGAGAGAGAGAGGAGCGGGGTGGAGATAGAGGGGGTGGAGGGGGTAGAGATAGAGGGAGGTAGAGATAGAGGGGGTAGAGATAGACAGGGAGAGGTAGAGATAGAGGGGGAGAGTGAGAGGAGCGGGGTAGAGATAGAGGGGGAGGTAGAGGGGGTAGAGATAGAGGGAGGGAGGTAGAGATAGAGGGGGTAGAGATAGACAGGGAGAGGTAGAGATAGAGGGGGATGAGTGAGGGGCAAGGTAGAGATAGAGGGGGGTAGCAATAGAGAGGGGAGGTAGACATAGAGAGGGGGAGGTAAAGATAGAGGGGTAGAGATAGAGGGTGTTGAGATAGAGGGGGTTGAGGTAGCGAATGAGAGGGGTTAGGTAGAGATAGAGGGGGTAGATATAGAGAGAGGGGGAGGTAGCAATAGAGAGGGGGATGTAGAGATAGAGAGGGGTAGAGATAGAGAGGGGGTAGAGATAGAGGGGGAGAACGAGATAGAGGGGTAGAGGTAGAGGGGGAGAGAGGAGGGGTTAGAGCTAGAGGGGGTGGGAGAGAGAGAGGAGGGGGTGGAGCAAAAGGAGGTAGAGATAGAGGGGGAGAGAGAGAGGAGCGGGGTAGAGATAGAGGGGGAGAGAGAGAGGAGCGGGGTAGAGATAGAGGGGGAGAGATAGAGGGGGTAGAGATAGAGGGGGAGAGAGGTGCGAGGTAGAGATAGAGGGGGAGATCGAGATAGAGGGGGAGAGGGGTGCGAGGTAGAGATAGAGGGGGTAGAGCTGGAGGTGGGCGAGAGAGAGAGAGAGTGGGAGGAGGGAGATGGAGCGGGGTAGAAAAGGGGAGAGTAGAGGGGGATGAGAGGGGGAGAGAGAGGAGCGGGGTAGAGATAGAGGGGGAGAGATAGAGGGGGTAGAGATAGAGGGGGATGAGGGGTGCGAGGTAGAGATAGAGGGGGTAGAGCTAGAGGTGGGCGGGAAAGAGAGGGTGATTAAGTCATTCAACCACAGGAGACACAATAGGACGAGAGACGAGACACTCCATTGAAACACTAACAGGTTTTAGTCCTCTCAGTGTCATTAGTGGCCTACGGTATGCAAACGCCTGGGGAGGCGGTAAATATTGTTCCCCGTTCGTCCCATGAGTCACCCTGAGCTGTGCCCATGGGAGAGGTGTGCGTGGGTGTGTTTTTTTAGTGTGTGTGTGTGTGTGTGTGTGTGTGTGTGTGTGTGTGTGTGTGTGTGTGTGTGTGTGTGTGTGTGTGTGTGTGTGTGTGTGTGTGTGTGTGCGCGTGTGGCTAGTTTCTCATCTGTAATCAGTGTGGAAAATGAAGGACCTTCTGTCCATGCCAGCCCTATCAGTGAGGATGCTCCACAGACACAGCCCGAGATTTATCTTCACACCGTTATGTCACACAAGAATGCATATACAGTACATTATGCAGATGGATGGTCACAGCCAGCCAGATAAATGGGCCTGGGCATAGTGATGGGATGCATGGGGAAATGGGATAGCTATGAAATTACTGGATTGTTCCAGAACTATGAGATGGCTCTAGAAATATGGGATAGCTCTAGAAATACGGAACAGCTCCAGAAATACGAGATAGCTCCAGAAATACGGGATAGCTCTAGAAATAAGGGATCGCTCTTGAAATACGGGATAGCTCTAGAAATATGGGATAGCTCTAGAAATACTGGATAGCTCCAGAAATACAGGATAGCTCCAGAAATACGGGATAGCTCTTGAAATACGGGATAGCTCTAGAGCTCTAGAAATACGGGATAGCTCTAGAAATACGGGATAGCTCTAGAAATACGGGATAGCTCCAGAAATACGGGATAGCTCTAGAAATACGGGATAGCTCCAGAAATACGGGATAGCTCCAGAAATACAGGATATCTCTTGAAATATGGGATAGCTCTAGAGCTCTAGAAATACGGGATAGCTCTAGAAATACGGGATAGCTCCAGAAATACGGGATATCTCTAGAACTACAGGATAGCTTTAGAAATACGGGATAGCTCTAGAAATACGGGATAGCTCTAGAAATACGGGATAGCTCTAGAAATACAGGACAGCTTTAGAAATACAGGATAGCTCTAGAAATATGGGATAGCTCTAGAGCTCTAGAACTCCAGGATAGTTCTAGAACTACGGGATTGCTCTAGAAATACAGGATAGCTCTAGAAATACGGAATAGCTCTAGAAATACGGAATAGCTCTAGAAATATGGGATAGCTTTAGAAATACGGGATAGCTCTAGAGCTCTAGAACTACCGGATAGCTCTAGAACTATGGGATAGCTCTAAAACGACGGGATTGCTCTAGAAATACGGGATGGCTCTAGAAATACAGGATAGCTCTAGAAATACAGGATAGCTCTAGAAATATGGGATAGCTCTAGAAATACGGGATAGCTTTAGAAATACGGGATAGCTCTAGAGCTCTAGAAATACAAGATAGCTCTAGAACTACAGGATAGCTCTTGAACCAAAGGATTGCTCTAGAAATACGGGATAGCTATAGAAATACAGGATAGCTTTAGAAATTTGTGATAGCTCTAGAGCTCTAGAACTACAGGACAGCTCTAGAAATACGGGATAGCTTTAGAAATTCAGGATAGCTCTAGAGCTCTAGAACTACGGGATTCCTCTAGAAATACGGGATAGCTTTAGAAATACGGGATAGCTCTAGAGCTTTAGAACTACAGGATAGCTCTCAAACTACAGGATAGCTCTAGAACTACAGGATAGCTCCAGAACTACGGTATGGCGCTAGAGATAAAGAACTAAGGGATAGTTCTAGAACTAGAGGATATCTCTAGAACTATGGCATGGCTCTAGAACTACAGGATAGCTCTTGCACTACAGGATAGCTCTAGAACTACAGGATAGCTCTAGAACTATGGGATAGCGCTAGAGCTAAATAACTAAGGGATAGTTCTAGAACTACAGGATAGCTCTAGAACGATGGTATAGCTCTAGAACTACAGGATAGCTCTAGAACTAAGGGACAGCTCTAGAGCTATAGAACTACAGGATAGCTCTAGAACTATGGGAAAGCGCTAGAGCTCTAGAACTATGGAATAGCTTTAGTAATTCGGGATAGCACTAGAACTACGGGACAGCTCCACACCTACGGGGCAGTTCCAGAACTAGGCGATAGCTCCAGAACTACGGGATTGATTTAAAACTACAGGATAGCTCTAGAACTATGTGATAGCTCCAGAACTACAGAATAGTTTTAAAACTACAGGATAGCTCCAGAACTAGGGGATAGTTTTAAAAACTACAGGATAGCACCAGAGCTAGGGGATAGCTCAATAACTATGGGATAGCTCCAGAACGAGGGGATAGCTCTAGAACTATGGTTTGTTCCAGAACTAGGGGATAGTTTTGAAAAAACAGGAGAGCTCTGGAACTATGTGATAGCTCCAGAACTAGAACTACAGGATAGCTCTAGGGGATTTTTTAAAACTACAGGATAGCTCCAGAACTATGAAATAGCTCTAGAACAATGAGATAGCTCTAGAACTATGGGATAGCTCTAGAACTAGGGGATATCTCTAGAACTACGGGATAGCTCTAGAACTACGGGACAGCTCCACACCTACGGGACAGCTCCAGAACTAGGCGATAGCTCCAGAACTACGGGATTGATTTAAAACTACAGGATAGCTCTAGAACTATGTGATAGCTCCAGAACTACAGAATAGTTTTAAAACTACAGGATAGCTCCAGAACTATGGGTTAGTTTTAAAAACGACAGGATAGCTCCAGAACTAGGGGATAGCTCAATAACTATGGGATAGCTCCAGAACGAGGGGAAAGCTCTAGAACTATGGTTTGTTCCAGAACTAGGGGATAGCTCTGGAACTATGTGATAGCTCCAGAACTAGGGGATTTTTTAAAACTACAGGATAGCTCCAGAACTATGGAATAGCTCCAGAACTATGGAATAGCTCTAGAACAATGAGATAGCTGTAGAACTATGGGATAGCTCTAGAACTATGGGATAGCTTTAGAACTAGGGGATATCTCTAGAACTACGGGATAGCTCTAGAACTACACGATTGCTCCAAGACTAGGGAGTGTAGTTCTAGAACAAGGGTGGATAGTTCTCAAACTACAGGATAACTCTAGAACTAGAGGATAGCTCTAGAACTGGATGATAGCTACAGAGCTAAGGTGAATAGTTCTAGAACTACTGTCACACCCTGACCATAGTTTGCTTTGTATGTTTCTATGTTTTGTTTGGTCAGGGTGTGATCTGAGTGTGCATTCTATGTTGCGTGTCTAGTTTGTCTGTTTCTGTGTTTGGCCTGATATGGTTCTCAATCAGAGGCAGGTGTTAGTCATTGTCTCTGATTGGGAACCATATTTAGGGAGCCTGTTTGGTGTTGGGGTTTGTGGGTGATTGTTCCTGTCTCTGTGTAGTTTCACCAGATAGGCTCGGTCACTTTGTTTTTTATTTTTTACTTGTTTTGGAAGAGAAGAGAACGAGCGCCATTCTCCTTGCGGAGATGGTGCTAAATCCATCAACACGGTCGGTCCCTGGGATTGGGCTGGCCAACACGATTCGGTTTGCTTGGAAGGAAAAGGAGTTGGAGCCTTGAGGACGGGAAACTTTTGGAAGGATAATATTGATGGGGATTCTAAAGCTGACGGTGAAGGACGTGTTTTGTTTCCAAGGCAACTCGTTGGAGGGAGCATACGACGTGGCACTATATACAGAGGAGAAACACAATGATATCCTGAGAAGGGCAAGAGCAGAGGGAGGTGAGAGGCCGATGTGCCACTATGAAATAACAAGCCTGGCGAAGAATAACTTTAGGGTTGTAACTGTCAACATTTACAACCCTTACGTTAAGGACAAAGAGGTGAGGGCTTTTCTGGGGAGATACATGGATAACGTCTCCTCAGCCAGGCACCTCAAAGACTCCCTTGGGTTTTGGAATGGGAGGAGAGGCTTCCAGGCCCTCCTCAGAGAGGACCCAAAGGGACATGGTGGCTACCTCCATCCTCCTGCTATGTTCTCCCTAGGGGCTGACAGGGGGACGTTGTTTTATGCGCGTCAGCCCCCATTTTGCAGGCGCTGTATGGCCTACGGACACATATTCGCCTCGTGCAGCACAAGCAAATGCAGATTTTGTGGATCTGAGGAACACGAGGCGAGGGATTGTGACAAGCCTAAGGCGTGCCATGGGTGTGGCTCGTCAGCACACCTGTGGCGGGGTGCCCGGCCCGTCAGAGGTCATATGCGTCTGCGGCTGGGGGGGGAGCAGGAGCGGGGGATGGGGGAAGAAGAGGAGGGGAAGGAAGCACGCCTCATGACCAGAGTACAGGTCCAGAGGGGAAGGCCGCAAGGAAGGAGGAGGAGCAAGAAGCGGCGGATGGAAGAGAGAAGGAAACGGAAGGCACGGGAGTAGGAGAACCAGGAAAAGCGGCGGAAGAAGGCAACCGAGTGGAGGAGCATGAGAGAGAAGAAAGCGAGGGAGGAGTGGTGGAGAAGGAGACGGTGGAAGAGCAAGTGGACTGGGGGGAAAGTGCCCTGGTGGAAGAGATGAGGGGTATGGTGGAGCAGCTGGCGGGGGGTGGTGGTATCTCTCCACTGCCGTCATCACCAAAGAAGAGAATGAAGAGGAGGGTGCGATTGGCCGACAGTGAGAGGGAGGGGATGGCCAAGAGAGTGATGGGGGTGGGAGAAACCTCTGGGTTGCTGCTGGTTTCCCCAGGCCCTCAAATTCTGTTGGGTGGGGACACACCTAACAAGACTCAGGACTGGGTACAGGAGGAGGTGGGGAGTTTTTTGTTTGGGGACTCAGCCTCCCCGATTTTTTTCCAAACCAGCTGCAGCACTGGGGAGGGGGACGATTGTGGGGTTAGACCCAGGGCACCCCGGAGCAAAACACTATTCCTGCATCCTGGGTTGATGAGATGGAGGAAGAGGGGGGGATGTCGGGAGTACGGATGGTGTTCTCACCGGTAGATATGGAGCAGGGGAGCATCGGGTGAGTCTCCTGTTTTTTTTTTTTTCTGTCTGGGTTTAGAATTTGAGTGTATTACATGTTTTTATTTTTTCATGGGGTCTAATTTTACTTTTGTTAGTTTAAATGTAAGGGGTTTAAGGGATTTTGTTAAGAGGCGGGCAGTTTTTAGTTATTTGGAGGGTGTGGGGTTTGATTTTTGTTTTTTTACAGGAGGTTCACCTGAGGGATGGAGGGGATGTTAATAGGTTTAAGAGGGAGTGGGACAAGGGGAGTCGGTTTGGGGTATTGGGGGGTGCACTCATCGGGGTAGGGATTTTGTGTGGGCACAGGGAGGTAAAAGTGGAGGGCAATAAGGGATTAAAAATTTAGATTAGTGGTGGTGTAGGCCACAGGTGGTCCAAAATGATTGCCATGGTCTAGTAGATGGTGGTCTGCACACTACTCCGAAAATGGCCGGTCCTACATGGCGCAACTCCAGGGTGGTTGAGCGGAGGCTCGACTATATTTTTTGGGTAAGTTGTCTGGGCGGCTGTTGCCTGTTTTCAGATTTTCGGATCACGACGGGGTGCTCCTGCAGGTGGGGTCGCCAGTCTGCCTCTTTGGTAGAGGGTACTGGAAGCTAGATCGGGATGTGCTGGAGCAGCAGGCTTTTGTTGACGGGTTTTATGGTTTCTTTTGGAGGCTTGAAGGCCTCCGGTCCATGTGCGAGGGGGTGTTAGAGTGGTGGGAATTAGTTACGGTGAGGATTAGGGCTTTTATAATAGGGTATTGCAAGAGGGAAAAAAGGGAGGAGATCTCAGGCAACCTCAGCGGGTCGTTTGACTGGGAGAGATCCGCAACCCTAAAGGCGCAGCTCAGGGAGTTGCAGGAGCGGAAGGCTCAAGCTTTCCTGGAGCGTGCGCATAGTGGCTTTCTAGAACATAATGAGACTTGTTCTGCTATGTTCTTTAAGTTGGTTATAGGGCCAGACAGAGTAGGAAGGTAATGCATGGCGTTAGGGAAGAAAATGGTAGTATAGTTAGAGAACCAGAGGATATGGTCAGGGTGACAACTGATCATTCCCAAGGTTTATTTCAGGAAAGGGAAATAGATGTAGAGCAGGGAAATGTGTTTTTAGAACACTTGTCCAGGCGGTTGCCGGAGGACATTAGAGAAGTGATGGAGGCCCAGATCTCACTACAAGAGGTTGAGAGCACTCTTAGGAAGATGGGAAAAGGGAAGGTGCCTGGGATGGATGGGCTGCCAGCTGAGTTTTATCTCAAGTTTTGGGGTATACTTGGACCAGTGGTCCTTGAAGTCTTGAAGGCCATCCTTGAGACGGGGGTCCCGGGGGATCAATGGCTGTTGGTGTGCTGTCACTTTTATATAAGAAGGGGGAAGTAACAGACCTTGGCAACTGGTGGCCGTTGACCATGCTGTGTGTAGATTACAAGCTACTTGCAAAGGTTTTAGCAGACTGGTTGCGCACAGCCCTTCCCTATGTCGTCCATGAGGATCAGACGTGCGGGGTAGAGGGCCGCTCTATTAGATGGAACCTACAGTTAATCAGGGACTCCATCACTTGGGTTGAAGATAGAGGACTGCCTTTAATGGTAGCAGCGCAAGATCAGGCGAAAGCCTTTGATCGCGTGAATAGATCCTTTTATTCAGAGTGTTAGGTCGATTAGGATTTGGGGAGAAGTTCATAGGATGGATTCGTACATTATATGTCGTAGCGGGGTGCCGAGTTAGTGTAAATAGTCACTTGGGTGACGTTTTTGACCTCTCGTCTGGGGTCAGGCAGGGGTGCCCACTCTCGGCTCTCCTCTTCGTTCTGTACATGGGGCCTCTGGGGGCTGCCATTAGGGCAGACACAGGGGTGGAATGCTTGCTGATCCCTGGAAGTGGTGGGCTGCGTGTTATGATGACGCAGTACGCCGACGACACTTCCTTGCTGCTGTGCAAGGACTCGTGCCTGACAAGGTCCCTTGCCATCTTTGGGGATTTCACCCGAGCGTCGGGAGCCGTTCTGAACCATGCAAAGTCTTCCGTCAAGTTTTTCGGAAGATGGCGCGGTAGAACGGATGTGCCTGGGGGGTTATCTCTCTGTGAAGGGGCCCTGAGGATTCTCGGGGTCCATTTTGAGACCTCCTGCTCAGCGACGCTAAACTGGAACATGCGTATCGCAGTGGTACAGAGGAAGCTAGCAATGTGGAAAGCTAGGTATTTGTCTTTTATGGGCAAAGTCCTGGTCCTAAAGGTGGATGTGTTGCCGTCTCTTTTGTATTTGGCATACAGCTACCCATTGCCGGCTTGTCTGAGGAGGCCTCTAGTGAGACTTGTGTTTCAGTTTATGTGGAGTGGCAGGTGCGAGTGGGTCGCCAGGGCACGCATGATCTGTCCCATCGGGGAGGGAGGTAGGGGGGTACCACATTTCCCCCTCAAGCAGGACACAGTTTTTGTTTCTTTCTTGTTAAGTGCTTGCCGGTACGTTCCATCATGTACCGCTATAGTTTGGTGCAATCCCTCACCTGTCCAAGATCCTCTTGTGGCAGGGAGGAGACTGTGGGCCATGTCTTTTGGGACTGTGCCTTTGCCGGAGTAGTATGGGCTAGGGCACGGGTGTTGTTAGGTTTGGTAAGGGGGGGATTTTGTATTGACGTGGGCCAGGTTAGAGAGAGGTGTAGGGAGAGTGAGAGGGACGGATAGGGACAGGTTTCTGCTCTGGCTTCTCATGAGTCTCTTTAAACGGGGGCTGTGGGAAACAAGGCAGAACATGGTGAAGACAGGGAGAGATTGGGGGGTGGAAGGGATAGTGAGGAGGGTGGAAGGAGATTTGAGGGGGAGGATGAAGAGGGAGGAGAGGAAGTGGGGGCAGCATGCTGCTCGGGAGAGGTGGAAGGGGGGTTTAGGGCTGGGTGTCATTTAGATTTGTAAAAGGATAGATTAGGGACGGGGAGATAGGGAAAGGTATTTTGTAGGGTGATGGGGAGGGAAAATGCTCCCCTGAGGTTTTGTTTGGGGTTTATGTTTAGTTAAATTAGTTTAATTAAAATACCATTATTTGAGTATGTATGACAATTATGAGTTGTAAAGAATGAATGGTATTGAAGATAATAAATGATTTTTTATTAAAAAAAAGATAGGGCTGTTTTCGTTTTTTTCACTTTTTCTTGTTTTTTGTATATTGTTCTATTTTCATCTTTATTAAAGATGTATCACAATAACCACGCTGCGTTTTGGTCCGCCTCTCCTTCAACAGAAGAATCCCGTTACAACTACAGGATAGCTACAGAACTAGGGTGGATAGTTTTGATATTCAGGACCCGTTTTGGAAAATGTCAAAATAGTTGATCCTCTTTGTATGATTAATAAAGGGAGAGATGGCACTGCTTTGTAGACCGGAGATATTGCTAAACCAAACCCGCAGGGCCTAGTTGTACGGATTAGAGTTTCAGAAAAGAGGATATCTGCATGTCCACGGTTCACTCCAGGTCGTCCCTGACAACTCCTACTAGCAATGAGGATATTCATGATGTAAGTACCACAGTCATCTAATGGGATATATTGCCTGATCTTATTCCCAGGAAGACCAGCTGCAGCCTTGGCAACCGCTACTGAGGTCCTTATAAAATACTACGTTTCTCAATCAATGGTGTCCCCGTTTTCTTGATTGATGACGATGTGCATCTGTCTCATAAGTGATAGACAGGGTGTAATTATCCCCAAAATCTTAATTGATTTGTCCATTTAAGAGGACATTCATGTCTTCAAACAGAGGTGTCTCTCATTATTGATAGCGTAAATATCCAAAAACCAGACCAGATTGACAAACGACCAGTCAGAGGGTGATTTAGTCCAGAGCAGTGTTGGGGGTTCCCATGGTGATATGATATACATAAAGCTGGACCGTACCATCTCCCTGTCGGGACGGCTTGAATATTTTCTGTTCACATTGTCCTTTCCTGCTTTGCAAAGTAGCTCAATTTGGCTTAGTAATGTGGTAAGCTCTCAACTTTTAAACCACAATGATTGGTTAAATCAAGAAAACCTGCAGCTCGTGTTATAGTGGGATACAAGCGCTCTCTTGCACAGCAGTGTAGGAGGACACACACACAGACATGGACATGGACACAGACACACACATACAGTACATCGTTAATCGAGAAGGGCTGTGGGCTGAACCATTGCCAACACAATCCATTGCCACTGAATTCATCTACAGACTGGTATAGAAAGGCTGAAAGCTACAGAGACTGGTGCAGAAAGGCTGAAAGCTACAGAGACTGGTATAGAAAGGCTGAAAGCTACAGAGACTGGTGCAGAAAAGATGAAAGCTACAGAGACTGGTATAGAAAGGCTGAAAGCTACAGAGACTGGTGCAGAAAAGATGAAAGCTACAGAGACTGGTATAGAAAGGCTGAAAGCTACAGAGACTGGTGCAGAAAAGATGAAAGCTACAGAGACTGGTGCAGAAAAGATGAAAGCTACAGAGACTGGTGCAGAAAAGATGAAAGCTACAGAGACTGGTGCAGAAAAGATGAAAGCTACAGAGACTGGTGCAGAAAAGATGAAAGCTACAGAGACTGGTGCAGAAAAGATGAAAGCTACAGAGACTGGTACAGAAAAGATGAAAGCTACAGAGACTGGTGCAGAAAAGATGAAAGCTACAGAGACTGGTGCAGAAAAGATGAAAGCTACAGAGACTGGTGCAGAAAAGATGAAAGCTACAGAGACTGGTGCAGAAAAGATGAAAGCTACAGAGACTGGTGCAGAAAAGATGAAAGCTACAGAGACTGGTACAGAAAAGATGAAAGCTACAGAGACTGGTACAGAAAAGATGAAAGCTACAGAGACTGGTACAGAAAAGATGAAAGCTACAGAGACTGGTACACTACACAGAGCTATACAGTAGTGCCCCCGGTTAGTAATAGGCCATTAATACTCAGGCATGTTCAGGACTTAGCTGCAGCTACTTCCCAGAGTAATACTAAGTAATGTTCAGGACTTAGCTGCAACTACTTCCCAGAGTAATACTAATTAATGTTCAGGACTTAGCGCAGCTACTTCCCAGAGTAATACTAAGTAATGTTCAGGACTTAGCTGCAACTACTCCCCAGAGTAATACTAAGTAATGTTCAGGACTTAGCTGCGGCTACATCCCAGAGTAATACTAAGTAATGTTCAGGACTTAGCTGCGGCTACATCCCAGAGTAATACTAAGTAATGTTCAGGACTGAGCGCAGCTACTTCCCAGAGTAATACTAAGTAATGTTCAGGACTTAGCTGCAGCTACATTCCAGGGTAATACTAAGTAATGTTCAGGACTTAGCTGCGGCTACATCCCAGGGTAATACTAAGTAATGATCAGGACTTAGGGCAGTTACATCAAAGAGTAATGCTCAGTAATGTTCAGGACTTAGCTGCAGCTACTTCCCAGGGTAATACTAAGTAAAGTTCAGGACTTATCTGCAGCTACTTCCCAGAGTAATACTAAGTAATGTTCAGGACTTAGCGCAGCTACTTCCCAGAGTAATACTAAGTAATGTTCAGGACTTAGCTGCAGCTACTTCCCAGAGTAATACTAAGTAATGAGTAATACCAGGGTAAGTAATGTTCAGGACTTAGCGCAGCTATCCCAGAGTAATGCTCAGTAATGTTCAGGACTTAGCTGCAGCTACTTCCCAGGGTAATACTAAGTAAAGTTCAGGACTTATCTGCAGCTACTTCCCAGAGTAATACTAAGTAATGTTCAGGACTTAGCGCAGCTACTTCCCAGGCCACAGATCAGACAGAGAGCTAACAACAGACACTGTTTATCACCTCCTACACACACACACACACCGTAATCTAGATGGGCTGTGGGCTGATATATTGCCAACACACAGGCCTCTAAATTCATCTAAACAGGCTCATTTACACCCAAAATGTATGCAGGCACAGCGAACTGGCATAAAACACACACACACACACACACACACACACACACACACACACACACACACACACACACACACACACACACACACACACACACACACACACACACACACACACACACACACACACACACACACACACACACACACACACAGTGAACAAACAGACAGAAAACATGTAAAGCAGACTCCGAATATACAGCGAGACCTCTGCACCATTTCTGTAAAAGGGTGATAAAGAACCCAGCATGGGTATGTGTCCCTAATAACAGTCTATTCCCTATCTAGTGCACTAGGACCATAGGTCTCTGGTCAGCAGTAGTGCACTACATACGATATATGGTGCCATTCAGGACACACAAAATCTGGGTTGTCTGTTCGAAGATTGTATAAGACGTCAACGGAATATAATATATTTTGTTCTCGTTCTTGTGCCAGACATTTTTTCTTCTACGGCCCATACAGGGCCGTCACGCGCACTACCGGATCTGACGGGGCCCCAAAGTACGTTAGGACGGCTGTGATGTTGTCCGGAGGTGTGGAGAAAGAGAGAGAGAGAGGGGGGGGGCATAAGCTTCATACTCCTGGGTGGTGCAGCGGTCTAAGGTGCTGCCTTAGACCGCTTACAGACCTCTACACGCTTTGTAAGGATGGCTGTGATGTTGTCTGGAGATGTAGAGAAAGAGAAAGAGAGAGAGAGGGGGGAGACCATAAGCTTCATACTCCTGGGTGGTGCACCGGCCGTAAATTGGAGAAATTAGCATTTTTCAAACACCTGAAACAGCTATTTCCTGCAATCTACACTAGAGCCTTATTCTTAAATCTATGCAAAAAAAAATAAAAAAATAAAAAAATAATATATATATATATATTTCCTGCATATTTAAAGATGCCTCTTGAGCTGTCTGTATCCTCCTGACTTGTGGTTCTGTTTTTATTAAAGTAACTTAGTTTAGCTTCTCTGCATATCTGCTAAAAATCTGGTAAACGAGTGAAACTATTGCAGAAAGAATATCCGAAACAGTACGCGAACCTCGTGTTTCTATTCCTATTGGATCTCATCATAGGTTGCATTTTGAATCCCTATTCATTTTCATGTGATATTTTCTGGGTCTACTAGGCGTAGTAAAAACGTGTCATATATAACTACTACTGTATCATGTTTTAATGTGGGATGAAAACAAAACACAGTCATTGTGTTTTTTTTTTATCTGATTGTCAAACAATCACATTCAAAAGGCGCCTGTTTGTCCTAAAAAATAATAACTCCAGCATTAAAACACTCTGAAATTTGGTGAATGAAAAGAGACATCTGTTACAACAAAAAACGAAAATTGTAATGACATTTGGCCCACTACACTTGTAACCTGAAATGAATGTGTCCACTAATGTCTAAGTCTCCGCCTTGGCAAACATTTTAGTGTTCTTTACAAACCACTACTCAATATGGAGTGTAGATGTGTTCTTTACAAACCACTACTCAATATGGAGTGTAGATGTGTTCTTTACAAACCACTACTCAATATGGAGTGTAGATGTGTTCTTTACAAACCACTACTCAATATGGAGTGTAGATGTGTTCTTTACAAACCACTACTCAATATGGAGTGTAGATGTGTTCTTTTACAAACCACTACTCAATATGGAGTGTAGATGTGTTCTTTACAAAACACTACTCAATATGGAGTGTAGATGTGTTCTTTACAAAACACTACTCAATATGAAGTGTAGATGTGTTCTTTTACAAAACACTACTCAATATGAAGTGTAGATGTGTTCTTTGACAAACCACTACTCAATATGGAGTGTAGATGTGTTCTTTTACAAACCACTTCTCAATATGGAGTGTAGATGTGTTCTTTACAAACCACTACTCAATATGGAGTGTAGATGTGTTCTTTACAAACCACTACTCAATATGGAGTGTAGATGTGTTCTTTACAAACCACTACTCAATATGGAGTGTAGATGTGTTCTTTACAAACCACTACTCAATATGGAGTGTAGATGTGTTCTTTTACAAACCACTACTCAATATGGAGTGTAGATGTGTTCTTTACAAAACACTACTCAATATGAAGTGTAGATGTGTTCTTTTACAAAACAATACTCAATATGAAGTGTAGATGTGTTCTTTGACAAACCACTACTCAATATGGAGTGTAGATGTGTTCTTTTACAAACCACTTCTCAATATGGAGTGTAGATGTGTTCTTTACAAACCACTACTCAATATGGAGTGTAGATGTGTTCTTTACAAACCACTACTCAATATGGAGTGTAGATGTGTTCTTTACAACAACTACTCAATATGGAGTGTAGATGTGTTCTTTTACAAACCACTACTCAATATGGAGTGTAGATGTGTTCTTTTACAAACCACTACTCAATATGGAGTGTAGATGTGTTCTTTACAAACCACTACTCAATATGGAGTGTAGATGTGTTCTTTTACAAACCACTACTCAATATGGAGTGTAGATGTGTTCTTTTACAAACCACTACTCAATATGGAGTGTAGATGTGTTCTTTACAAACCACTACTCAATATGGAGTGTAGATGTGTTCTTTTACAAACCACTACTCAATATGGAGTGTAGATGTGTTCTTTACAAACCACTACTCAATATGGAGTGTAGATGTGTTCTTTTACAAACCACTACTCAATATGGAGTGTAGATGTGTTCTTTGACAAACCACTACTCAATATGGAGTGTAGATGTGTTCTTTTACAAACCACTTCTCAATATGGAGTGTAGATGTGTTCTTTACAAACCACTACTCAATATGGAGTGTAGATGTGTTCTTTACAAACCACTACTCAATATGGAGTGTAGATGTGTTCTTTACAAACCACTACTCAATATGGAGTGTAGATGTGTTCTTTTACAAACCACTACTCAATATGGAGTGTAGATGTGTTCTTTACAACCACTACTCAATATGGAGTGTAGATGTGTTCTTTTACAAACCACTTCTCAATATGGAGTGTAGATGTGTTCTTTTACAAACCACTACTCAATATGGAGTGTAGATGTGTTCTTTTACAAACCACTACTCAATATGGAGTGTAGATGTGTTCTTTACAAACCACTACTCAATATGGAGTGTAGATGTGTTCTTTACAAACCACTACTCAATATGGAGTGTAGATGTGTTCTTTTACAAACCACTACTCAATATGGAGTGTAGATGTGTTCTTTTACAAACCACTACTCAATATGGAGTGTATATGTGTTCTTTACAACCACTACTCAATATGGAGTGTAGATGTGTTCTTTTACAAACCACTACTCAATATGGAGTGTAGATGTAATTCTTTTACAAATCACTACTCAATATGGAGTGTAGATGTAGTTCTTTACAACCACTACTCAATATGGAGTGAAGATGTGTTCTTTTACAAACCACTTCTCAATATGGAGTGTAGATGTGTTCTTTTACAAACCACTACTCAATATGGAGTGTAGATGTGTTCTTTTACAAACCACTACTCAATATGGAGTGTAGATGTGTTCTTTACAAACCACTACTCAATATGGAGTGTAGATGTGTTCTTTACAAACCACTACTCAATATGGAGTGTAGATGTGTTCTTTACAAACCACTACTCAATATGGAGTGTAGATGTGTTCTTTACAACCACTACTCAATATGGAGTGTAGATGTGTTCTTTACAAACCACTACTCAATATGGAGTGTAGATGTGTTCTTTACAACCACTACTCAATATGGAGTGTAGATGTGTTCTTTACAAACCACTACTCAATATGGAGTGTAGATGTGTTCTTTACAACCACTACTCAATATGGAGTGTTTTCAAGTAAATTCCCTTCATTCCCTTTCATGCAGCTGACCTGCAGTTAACGTTAAATAATGGCGTAATTAAAAAGTCTTCTTGCCATTTTCGTTTGAATTGTTGCGATATGTTCACATGGTACCGGTAACAGCGGCCTGGACCATACCTCCTTACCCTCACTGCGGAAGGAATGTGAGTCTTATTCACTACTTTTAGTTATTGCTTCCTTTTCTAAAGTATATCAACCTTGTCAACAGGCTTGCCAGCTAAGATAGCTGCTACTGTTAGCTGGCAAGCCTGCTGCATTAACATTTAAAATGAGTGAATTGTTTCGAAAATGAACAGTATACAAACGGACGGTACTTGATTGATAGCCTGAAAATGCTTCTTCACAGCTAGCTCTGAGGTTGGGAGATTAGGAACCGACAGTGGGGGGAAAAAAGTTTGACAAGTAAGAACAAGTATTTGATACACTGCCGATTTCGCAGGTTTTCCTACTTACATGCAATAAAATGCAAATGAATTACTTAAAAATCATACAATGTGATTTTCTGGATTTTTGTTTTAGATTCCGTCTCTCACAGTTGAAGTGCACATATGATACAAATTACAGACCTCTACATGCTTTGAAAGTAGTAAAACCTGCAAAATCGGCAGTGTATCAAACACTTGTTCTCCCCACTGTATGTGGGCTTGCGAAAGTCAACTTTTTTCTCCTAAATTGCTAAGTGGCTACAGAGTGGCTACAGAGTCCGCTCTGGGTATGATGTGGCTGCATCCATGAACTATTTCTAGCGTTAAAAAAATATCATTACACTTCCTTTGTTTTGCAGAAGGATGATGGTGTGGTTGAGAAACGGAAAAGGCCCCTTAGTTATATATCTGTTGACGTTTACCTTCTCTGCTTGTTTCAACAACCAGCAGACGTTCTGTTGTGGAGAGAAGAGTCCCCTTAGGTATATATCTGTTGACGTTTACCTTCAGGTATTTGCATACAGGAGGCTTGACAAACAAACATGCAGAGTTCATCTTGTGTATGTGGGGAGGGATGATTTCATTTATGCTATTTATACATAATGTACTGTACGTAACAGTCAAAGACTTGGGAGTCTAATGTCCATGTTGTTACGTCAAAACTAAAGCAAATCGGATATACTGCATCATCAGGGGTAATATACTCTATGGTACTGTTGTGATTTAAATGTGTTTATTACATCAGCCCCTGACTGTGTACAGGCCTAGTAAGTTCTCACAAAACTAAGACATTTAGTGATAATTCAAGTTTAAATAAATCATTAAAAACATATCTGGCATTAAAGCTCGATGTGGCAGACATATCTGTTTATAAATGTTTTAATCTGGTACCTTCATTTAGCTAGGCAAAGTCAGATAAGAACAAATCGTTATTTACAATGACGGCCTAGTGGTGAACAGTGGGGTTAACTGCCTTGTTCAGGGGGCAGAACAACAGAATTGTACCTTGTCAGCTCAGGGATTCAATCCAGCAACCTTTTGGTAACTGGACCAATGCTCTAACCACGAGGCTACCTGCCTTTAACCACTAGGCTACATGCCTCTAACCACGAGGCTACTTGCCTCTAACCACTAGGCTACATGATCTAACCACAAGGGGGAGAAAGAGGTAACCAGGGTGGGGCTACCTGCCCCTCTAACCACTAGGCTACCTGACTCTAACCACTAGGCTACCTGTCTAACCTTCTTTTCTAGGCTACCTTCATTAAGCAGGCAAACCTGCCCCTCTAACCACAAATAGTTATTTACCTGCCCCTCTAAGCACTAGGGTGCCTGTCCCTTGTTCAGGGGGCTAACCACAGAATTGCTACCACTCAGCCTCTCAACCACTACCTTTTGGTAACTACCTGCTACCTGCCTCTAACCCTCTAACCACTAGGCTACCTGCCTCTAACCACTAGGCTACCTGCCTCTAACCACTAGGCTACCTGCCTCTAACCACTAGGCTACCTGCCTCTAACCACTAGGCTACCTGCCTCTAACCACTAGGCTACCTGCCTCTAACCACCAGGCTACCTGCCTCTAACCACTAGGCTACCTGCCCCTCTAACCACTAGGCTACCTGCCCCTCTAAGCACTAGGCTACCTGCCCCTCTAACCACTAGGCTACCTGCCCCTCTAAGCACTAGGCTACCTGCCCCTCTAAGCACTAGGCTACCTGCCCCTCTAAGCACTAGGCTACCTGCCCCTCTAAGCACTAGGCTACCTGCCCCTCTAAGCACTAGGGTACCTGCCCCTCTAAGCACTAGGCTACCTGCCCCTCTAAGCACTAGGGTACCTGCCCCTCTAAGCACTAGGGTACCTGCCCCTCTAAGCACTAGGCTACCTGCCCTCTAAGCACTAGGCTACCTGCCTCTAACCACTAGGCTACCTGCCTCTAAGCACTAGGCTACCTGCCCCTCTAAGCACTAGGGTACCTGCCTCTAAGCACTAGGCTACCTGCCTCTAACCACTAGGCTACCTGCCTCTAACCACTAGGCTACCTGCCTCTAACCACTAGGCTACCTGCCTCTCTAACAACTAGGCTACCTGCCTCCTCTAACCACTAGGCTACCTGCCTCCACTAACCACTAGGCTACCTGCCTCTAACCACTAGGCTACCTGCCTCCACTAACCACTAGTCTACCTGCCTCCTCTAACCACTAGGCTACCTGCCTCCTCTAACCACTAGGCTACCTGCCTCTCTAACAACTAGGCTACCTGCCTCCTCTAACCACTAGGCTACCTGCCTCCACTAACCACTAGTCTACCTGCCTCCTCTAACCACTAGGCTACCTGCCTCCACTAACCACTAGGTTACCTCCTCCTCTAACCACTAGGCTACCTGCCTCCTCTAACCACTAGGCTACCTGCCTCCTCTAACCACTAGGCTACCTGCCTCCTCTAACCACTAGGCTACCTGCCTCCTCTAACCACTAGGCTACCTGCCTCCTCTAACCACTAGGCTACCTGCCTCCTCTAACCACTAGGCTACCTGCCTCCTCTAACCACTAGGCTACCTGCCTCCTCTAACCACTAGGCTACCTGCCTCTAACCACTAGGCTACCTGCCTCTAACCACTAGGCTACCTGCCTCCCCAATAGTATGTTAATATTTTTGGCTATGGGGAAATATATTTCAAAGTAGTCTAGCTGGTACAATGATTCTCTACACTATACTTGCCTTTTTTTGTCACATAAACTGAAATGAGGACAATTAGAATTTTAGCCACCAGGAAATGGCGTAGTGATTTATGCATATTGAATCTTTAAAGGAGAAGTCTTTTTTTTTTACAAAAAAATAAATAAAAATCTACATTTTTGATGTCAATGGAATATCAACTGGATATTGATATAATATATATATATATATATATTGATATATATAACGTAATATCAATGGAATCCGGATACCTTATTTATTTTCTTCACCGGTTTTTGTGTAACTCGCCCCAAACAGTGAATCCCCTCCTCATTCTTGTTGTGCAGTATGGGGGTCCTGAAAAAAAGGCTAAGAAAACATTCAAATATGTCCTTTTAGAAACAGCAAACTCTTAAGCTAAGTGATGCAGGTTTTAAGAATTTATACACATGAAATTGTGTCATTCCCAAACTTCACCCGCAATGTTATATTTTCATTTTTTATGCGACTCGAGTGGTGTCCCCTACGGCCGCTGTGCAGGCTGTATAGTACACTTGTGTCTCTATAGACTCCAGTGGTTTCCCCTACGGCTGCTGTGCAGGCTGTATAGTACACTTGTGTCTCTATATTCTAGTGGTTTACCCTACGGCTGCTGTGCAGGCTGTATAGTACACTTGTGTCTCTATATTCTAGTGGTTTACCCTACGGCTGCTGTGCAGGCTGTATAGTACACGTGTCTCTATAGACTCTAGTGGTTTCCCCTACGGCTGCTGTGCAGGCTGTATAGTACACTTGTGTCTCTATAGACTTGAGTGGTTTCCCCTACGGCTGCTGTGCAGGCTGTATAGTACACTTGTGTCTCTATACTCGAGTGGTTTCCCCTACGGCTGCTACTGTGTCTCTATAGACTCGAGTGGCACAAAATGAATTGTAACGTTGCAGATAAAGTTATGGAAGAGAATATTTAAAAAAAAATATGACCTTGGCATCAATTTATACATTCTAAGTTTGTTCACAGACGGTATTTAATACCAAGGAAATGTTTTACGATGAAGTTGGCCCCAAATCTCAACTGTTCACTGGTTCCTAAAGCAGTGAGGCACATTCCTTCATATGATATGAGAGAGTCCTGCAGTTACTTTTGGGACAAAGTTCCAAAATGTATTTCAAAGTCCCATGAATGTAAATATTAAATGTTTCGCAAATACTATGTTACTCGACTCTGTAAAGAGTAATGTCAACTAAAAGCCCAACACATACAAATAAACTATTTATACAGTATGTACAGTGCCTTCAGAAAGTATTCAGACCCCTTGACTCTTCCACATTCTGTTACAATACAGCCTTATTTTAAAATCAATTAAATGTTTTTTTTTTTTTTACATCATCAATCTACACACAATACCCCATAATTGACAAAGCAGGAACAAGTGTTTAGATTTTTTTGCGAATTTATGAGAAAAAAAAAATGATATCACATTTGCGTAAGTGTTCAGAAACCTTTACTCGGTGCTTTGTTGAAGCAATTTTGGCAGCGATTACAGCATCAAGTCTAAAAGCTTGGCACATCTGTATTCAGGGAGTTTCTCTCTGAAGAGCCTCTCAAGCTCTGTCAGGTTGGATAAGGGGTGATGCTGCACAGCTATTTTATGGTCTCAAGTCCGGGCTCTGGCTGGGCCACTCAAGGACATTCAGAGACTTGTCCAGAAGCCACTCCTGCGTTGTCTTGGCTGTGTTGCTTAGGGGCTTTGTCCTGTTGGAAGGTGAACCTTTGCCCCAGCCTGAGGCCTTGAGCGTTCTTGACCAGTTTTTCATCAAGGATCTCCTTGTACTTTGCTCTTTGTCTTGATCCTGACTCGGCTCCCAGTCCCTGTCGCTGCAAAACATCCCCACAGCATGATGCTGGCACCACCATGCTTCACCGTAGGGATGGTGCAGGTTTCCTCCAGACGCGACACTTGGCATTCAGGCCAAATAATCCAATCTTGGTTTCATCAGACAGGAGAATTATCTTTCTCATGGTCTGAGAGTCCTTTAGGTGCTATCATGTGAATTTTACTGTGGAGTTAGCCTCCGTTTGGTCACTCGACCATAACGGCCTAATTAGCGGAGTGCTGCAGAGATGGTTGTCCTTCCGGAAGGTTCTCCCATCTCCACAGAGTAACTCTGGAGCTCTGTCAGAGTGACCATTGGGTTTTTGGTGACCTCCCTGACCAAGGCCTAATGTTTGCATTGTTAGTTATAGCTAGCTAACATTGAACCTATTCGGTTACCTTTAGCTATGACAAACTGTTTGTATTGCGAGTACTCTATGGATTGGGATTATGGTTCATTGTTTAGCTTGCTAGTGTCATGACGTTGGCCTCTCTCCCTGCCTCCTTCAACTAGGTTGCTGTGGTCAGAGAGACGTCGTGAATTCCTGAGGATCTCCTCATGGACACAGTATAGAGAGAGTACATTTTCATAGGGGACAAAGGTAATCCTCCACAGAACTTGAGGTACGAACAAATTTCATGTTCCGGAGTAAAGTATAAAAAGATCGGTGAAGAATCTAGGTACGAACTGGTCCGTTTGTCACAACTTGGGGAAGCTCATGGGAGACGGTGTGGCCACATTACCATAACGCTGTTTATATAATAGCCTCAGATATGATATCTAATTGCCCTTTTTCGGCCTTTCCGAATAAAACCCCCACTCGGGTTTTTATTTGTAAATGTCGCCAACAAAACAAAGAACAAGGAGACGACCGTGAAGCTTACTTAGGCTATAATGCCACTAACAAAGACAACTACCCACAAATACCAAAGGAAAAAAGGCTGCCTAAGTATGATTCCCAATCAGAGACAACGATAGACAGCTGTCCATGATTGAGAACCATATATTGTATGAGGTTATTGTCCTTATCTAAACTTGGGAGGTGAAATTATGTTCTGCAAGGTTGTAACGCTCTAACCACTAGGATACCCTGCCGCCCCGTGTGTGTGTGTGTGTGTGTGTGTGTGTGTGTGTGTGTGTGTGTGTGTGTGTGTGTGTGTGTGTGTGTGTGTGTGTGTGTGTGTGTGTGTGTGTGTGTGTGTGTGTGTGTGTGTGTGTGTGTGTGTGTGTGTGTGTGTGTGTGTGAGAGAGATAGAGAGAATAGTGCAGTCCATAACTGCTATTTCCCTGGCTCTAGCGCCACTCCCTCAGAAAGGGCCAGTCTATTTCCCTGGCTCTAGCGGCACTCCCTCAGAAAGGGCCAGTCTATTGCCCTGGCTCTAGCTCCACTCCCTCAGAAAGGGCCAGTCTATTTCCCTGGCTCTAGCTCCACTCCCTCAGAAAGGGCCAGTCTATTCCCCTGGCTCTAGCTCCACTCCCTCAGAAAGGGCCAGGCTATTCCCCTGGCTCTAGCTCCACTCTCTCAGAAAGGGCCAGGCTATTCCCCTGGCTCTAGCTCCACTCCTTCAGAAAGGGCCAGTCTATTCCCCTGGCTCTAGCTCCACTCCCTCAGAAAGGGCCAGTCTATTTCCCTGGCTCTAGCTCCACTCCCCAGAAAGGGCCAGGCCAGGCTATTCAGAAAGGGCCAGGCCCCTGGCTCTAGCTCCACTCTCTCAGAAAGGGACAGTCTATTTCCCTGGCTGTAGCTCCACTCCCTCAGAAAGGGCCAGGCTATTCCCCTGGCTCTAGCTCCACTCTCTCAGAAAGGGCCAGGCTATTCCCCTGGCTCTAGCTCCACTCCTTCAGAAAGGGCCAGTCTATTCCCCTGGCTCTAGCTCCACTCCCTCAGAAAGGGCCAGTCTATTTCCCTGGCTCTAGCTCCACTCCCTCAGAAAGGGCCAGGCTATTCCCCTGGCTCTAGCTCCACTCTCTCAGAAAGGGCCAGGCTATTCCCCGGGCTCTAGCTCCACTCCCTCAGAAAGGGACAGTCTATTTCCCTGGCTGTAGCTCCACTCCCTCAGAAAGGGCCAGGCTATTCCCCTGGCTCTAGCTCCACTCTCTCAGAAAGGGCCAGGCTATTCCCCTGGCTCTAGCTCCACTCCTTCAGAAAGGGCCAGTCTATTCCCCTGGCTCTAGCTCCACTCCCTCAGAAAGGGCCAGGCTATTCCCCTCGCTCTAGCTCCACTCTCTCAGAAAGTGCCAGGCTATTCCCCTGGCTCTAGCTCCACTCCCTCAGAAAGTGCCAGTCTATTCCCCTGGCTCTAGCTCCACTCCCTCAGAAAGGGCCAGGCTATTCCCCTGGCTCTAGCTCCACTCTCTCAGAAAGAGCCGGTGAACCATCACCAGGAATGTGAACCCTTTACTTTGCTTAAGGCAACAATCTCTTTCTGTCTCTGTGCCTGAGTGAGCTCTAATGCTGGAATCACTGAGAGTGGAGTGAGAAATTACAACAATGTAAAACTGAACCCTGTGTATCATCAGAGAGAATTTGTTATTTAAAAACACTTCTCATTGCTTGTATGATACGCCACATCTGGTCACTGACCATCTCGAATCCCACCGTACCTTCTCCGCTGTGCAATCTGGTTTCCGAGCCGGTCACGGGTGCACCTCAGCCACACTCAAGGTACTAAATGATATCATAACCGCCATCGATAAAAGACAGTACTGTGCAGCCGTCTTCATCGACCTCGCCAAGGCTTTCGACTCTGTCAATCACCAAATTCTTATCGGCAGACTCAACAGCCTCGGTTTTTCGGATGACTGCCTTGCCTGGTTCACCAATTACTTTGCAGACAGAGTTCAGTGTGTCAAATCAGAGGGCATGCTGTCCGGTCCTCTGGCAGTCTCTATGGGGGTGCCACAGGGTTCAATTCTCGGGCCGACTCTTTTCTCTGTATATATCAATGATGTTGCTCTTGCTGCGGGCGATTCCTGATCCACCTCTACGCAGACGACACCATTCTATATACTGTCGGCCCGTCATTGGACACTGTGCTATCAAACCTCCAAACGAGCTTCAATGCCATACAGAACTCCTTCCGTGGCCTCCAACTGCTCTTAAACGCGAGTAAAACCAAATGCATGCTTTTCAACCGATCGCTGCCTGCACCCGCATGCCCGACTAGCATCACCACCCTGGATGGTTCCGACCTTGAATATGTGGACATCTATAAGTACCTAGGTGTCTGGCTAGACTGCAAACTCTCCTTCCAGACTCACATCAAACATCTCCAATCAAAAATCAAATCCAAAATGGCTTCCAACACTCTACTCAGCAAACTGGATGCAGTCTATCACAGTGCCATCCGTTTTGTCACTAAAGCACCTTATACCACCCACCACTGCGACTTGTATGCTCTAGTCGGCTGGCCCTCACTACATATTCGTCGCCAGACCCACTGGCTCCAGGTCATCTACAAGTCCATGCTAGGTAAAGCTCCGCCTTATCTCAGTTCACTGGTCACGATGGCAACACCCATCCGTAGCACGCGCTCCAGCAGGTGTATCTCACTGATCATCCCTAAAGCCAACACCTCATTTGGCCGCCTTTCGTTCCAGTACTCTGCTGCCTGTGACTGGAACGAATTGCAAAAATCGCTGAAGTTGGAGACTTTTATCTCCCTCACCAACTTCAAACATCAGCTATCCGAGCAGCTAACCGATCGCTGCAGCTGTACATAGTCTATAGGTAAATAGCTCACCCTTTTTCACCTACCTCATTCCCATACTGTTTTTATACTGTTTTTATTTATTTACTTTTCTGCTCTTTTGCACACCAATATCTCTCTCTACCTGTACATGCCCATCTGATCATTTATCACTCCAGTGTTAATCTGCAAAATTGTATTATTCGCCTACCTCCTCATGCCTTTTGCACACATTGTATATAGACTGCCCATTTTTTCTACTGTGTTATTGACTTGCTAATTGTTTACTCCATGTGTAACTCTGTGTTGTCTGTTCACACTGCTATGCTTTATCTTGGCCAGGTCGCAGTTGCAAATGAGAACTTGTTCTCAACTAGCCTACCTGGTTAAATAAAGGTGAAATAAAATAAAAAATAAACATCTGATTGGGCACAAGGCCAGCAATAACACCCTTTATACTTCTGTATTTTTGGACCATTGATTAAGTGTTATGTCATAGAAGAGTAGGTGATTGATGAACTTGTCTCGATGTGGTCATGGGGATCAGGGGATATTTGCTCTGGTGTAATCAATATTATCTGGACATTTTTTGTAAATCAATATTTTATATTCGGAGCTTTGGACAAATATTTAAAAAGGTTTTGTTGCATCCAATTTGATGTATACTGGGAGGTGAGTCAGACTATAGAAATCAAATGATATTTCTGTCAGTCAAGCCCTGACCTGAAGCAAAGATTTCATATTGGGGTTGTGATAACTCATACAAGCGTTAGGTAATCAGGCTGAAGTGGTATTGGTTTCTATGTTTCTGGAGCCAGTTCTTTGTTCGGTGACTCACAGCATTCATATGTATGCACCCAGATCTCTGTTTTCTGCCAGTACTTCTGTGACTCAGACGCCCGTCTGACCTCATACACGTGTCAGGGAAGGACTGTACACTATGGTTTAAGGTTTAGGACAGAGATTAGGACAGAGATAGCATTATGCTCTGGAGAAATGTAAACTAGGGTTTGCTGAATCCACTTGACCTGAAGCAACACAGGAATCAGTCTTGAGCTGTGACTCAATCATAGTGTCACGTTCTGACCTTTATTTCCCTTGTTTTGTCATTATTTAGTATGGTCAGGGTGTGAGTTGGGTGGGCAGTCTATGTTTGTTTTACTATGTTTTGGGGTATTTCTATGTTTCGGCCTAGTATGGTTCTCAATCGCAGGCAGGTGTCATAAGTTGTCTCTGATTGAGAATCATACTTAGGTAGCCTGGGTTTCACTGTGTGTTTGTGGGGGATTGTTCCTGTCTCTGTCTTTGCACCAGATAGGACTGTTTAGGTTTTCCATGTTTATTGTTTTGCAGTTGTTCATGTGTACATTTACGTATTAAAAAGAACCATGGACACTTACCACGCCGCATATTGGTCCTCTGATCCTTTTCTCCTCTTCGGAAGAGGAGGAGGAATTCCCTGACACATAGAGGATGGGGCAGTGGCAGATGTGGTAGATGAGGGAGTGTGCAGTGGTAGATGAGGGAGTGTGCAGTGGTAGATGTGGGAGTGTGCAGTGGTAGATGTGGGAGTGTGCAGTGGTAGATGAGGGAGTGTGCAGTGGGAGATGTGGTAGATGTGGGAGTGTGCAGTGGTAGATGTGGGAGTGTGCAGTGGTAGATGAGGGAGTGTGCAGTGGTAGATGAGGGAGTGTGCAGTGGCAGATGTGGTAGATGAGGGAGTGTGCAGTGGTAGATGAGGGAGTGTGCAGTGGCAGATGTGGTAGATGAGGGAGTGTGCAGTGGGAGATGAGGGAGTGTGCAGTGGGAGATGAAGGAGTGTTCATTGGCAGATGTGGTAGATGAGGGAGTGTGCAGTGGTAGATGAGGGAGTGTGCAATGGGAGATGTGGTAGATGAGGGAGTGTGCAGTGGTAGATGAGGGAGTGTGCAGTGGTAGATGAGGGAGTGTGCAGTGCGAGATGTGGTAGATGAGGGAGTGTGCAGTGGTAGATGAGGGAGTGTGCAGTGGTAGATGAGGGAGTGTGCAGTGGTAGATGTGGTAGATGAGGGAGTGTGCAGTGGTAGATGAGGGAGTGTGCAGTGGGAGATGTGGTAGATGAGGGAGTGTGCAGTGGTAGATGAGGGAGTGTGCAGTGGCAGATGTGGTAGATGAGGGAGTGTGCAGTGGTAGATGAGGGAGTGTGCAGTGGGAGATGTGGTAGACGAGGGAGTGTGCAGTGGCAGATGTGGTAGATGAGGGAGTGTGCAGTGGGAGATGAGGGAGTGTGCAGTGGGAGATGAAGGAGTGTTCATTGGCAGATGTGGTAGATGAGGGAGTGTGCAGTGGTAGATGAGGGAGTGTGCAGTGGTAGATGAGGGAGTGTGCAGTGGGAGATGAGGGAGTGTGCAGTGGGACATGTGGTAGATGAGGGAGTGTGCAGTGGTAGATGAGGGAGTGTGCAGTGGGACATGTGGTAGATGACCTGATCACAAATACAGCCACCTGAGTTGTGGTGTGGGTGTTTTCAAATGAATCACAGATAAAATGCTGTGAAATTGGTTTAGATTTCCTATCCAGCAGGGGAGAAAGGAGCCGGTTTGGATTCCCAACACCTTGATATACAAACGAAAGGTACAAATAAAAATGAAGAAAAGCTTTTAGGTATCGTAGGCTGTGACTGCAAATTTCACACACTCTTACACACACACAAGCAAATGCTTACACACACACACACACACACACACACACACACACACACACACACACACATTCCACACACAGCACATGATATACAAACACACACACAAATAAAAACACACACACACACACACACACACACACACACACACACACACACACACACACACACACACACACACACACACACACACACACACTTACATTCAGGTCCGTCAGCCAGTCAATTTCATTCCGTGTCTCATTGAATCGGCTTCAACAAGCCTGTAATCGACAAATACTCTTGTCTGCTTCTACACACAGAACTACATTATTAAGGCAGCAACAGTTTAATATCCACTTGACACCTGGGCATGAAACTCCAGATTCCACCTTGGTTTCAAGGCAACATTAAAGTACTCTGTTGATTCTATTCAACCTGTTTTCCCCATCTGATGTGACCTCATGTGAACTAGGAACATGATCTATTTAGAACATATCAATGTGGGGCGGCAGGGTAGCCTAGTGGTTAGAGCGTTGGACTAGTAACCGGAAGGTTGTGAGTTCAAACCCCCGAGCTGACAAGGTACACATCTGTCGTTCTGCCCCTGAACAGGCCGTCATTGAAAATAAGAATTTGTTCTTAACTGACTTGCCTGGTTAAATAAAGGTAAAATTAAATAATAATATAACAATCAGAAAAATGTATTGATTTATGTGAGACAATGTAAAAAACAACAGTAAAAAAAACTAAAACATTAAAAAAGTTGTTTAAAAATAACAACATTAAAACAACGTAGAAAAAACAACAACAATATTAAAACAATGTCAAACACTACTACTGGGGGTGCTACTACAGATGTCAGGATGTGTGGCATGGGCAGGAACAGACCTGAAGAAGGAAGGACGTTACCTTGATTTTGATTATTTTATCCGTTAGCCTTTTCTCAAGTTTAGGATTGTAAATGAACCTGTTATAAGCACTGATCTTGATTATCCACCACGCACTTTGTTACATCTGGTATAACACGAATGCTCTTGCTGTGAGCTTTGTTGTCCCCTGAGTAGGCTGTATAAAGCATGAAGGTGACCCCCCCGACCTCTAACTCAGACCACCTTCTTGTCTCCATTTACATTTTTATTATTTAACAAGGGAAGTCAGTTAAGAACAAATTCTTACTTACAATGACAGCCCAAATAGGGAACAGTGGGTTAACTACCTTGTTCAGGGGCAAAACGACATAATATATAATAATAATAATATATGCCATTTAGCAGACGCTGTTATCCAAAGCGACTTACAGTCATGTGTGCATACATTCTACGTATGGGTGGTCCCGGGAATCGAACCCACTACCCTGGCGTTACAAGCGCCATGCTCTACCAACTGTGCTACAGAAGGACATATATTTGTCAGCTCGGGAATTCAATCTAGCTATCTTTTGGTTACTGGCCCAACGCTCTAGCCACTAGGCTACCTGCTGGTTACTGGACCCAACGCTCTAACCACAAGGCTACCTGCTGGTTACTGGCCTAACGCTCTAACCACAAGGCTACCTGCTGGTTACTGGACGCAACGCTCTAACCACAAGGCTACCTGCTGGTTACTGGACCCAACGCTCTAACCACAAGGCTACCTGCTGGTTACTGGACCCAACGCTCTAACCACAAGGCTACCTGCTGGTTACTGGACCCAACGCTCTAACCACTAAGCTACCTGCTGGTTACTGGCCCAACGCTCTAACCACAAGGCTACCTGCTGGTTACTGGCCCAACGCTCTAACCACTAGGCTACCTGCCTCTAACCACAAGGCTACCAGACGCCCCCATGTTTCTTCTCTGTTCTTTTCAAATTCTACATAATTGTAAAATCAATAACTACAATCAATAACTGCTCAAGGGTCACAGTATGCTTCTAATCGTACAAAAGACAAACGCCTGACCTTTTCTGTTCATCTTCAGGACTAAGTCAAATATCTCTGGTCAGAGCGATACAAGGATTCTGTCAAAAAATCTCTGTTCAGTATGTGGCAACGGACAGAGGGAGGGGAGGAGGAGGAGGAGGGAGGGAGGGAGGGAGGGAGGGGGGGAGGGAGGGAGGGATGGAGGGAGGGGAGGGGAGGGAGGGGGAGGGGAGGGAGGGAGGGGGAGGGGAGGGAGGAGGAGGGTGAGAGGGAGGGGAGGGGAGGGGAGGGGAGGGGAGGGAGGGAGGGAGGGAGGGAGGGAGGGAGGGAGGGGAGGGGGAGGGGGAGGGGAGGGGAGGGGGGGAGGGAGGAGGGGGTGAGAGGGACAGAGGGAGGGAAGTGAGGAGGAGGGTGACATTTGTGTAACGTGACGTGCTTTTAAAGCTACTTTTCATCACAGCTCTGGAACCCTGTGACAATCAAAGACTGTGGCCTGCATCCTGTTACAACAAGGCAGACAGGGAGGGAGGGATGCGCGCACGTGCGTGCGTGCGTGTGTGTGTGTGTGTGTCATGCAGCCAGCAGATCAAACAGAATGCATACAAACACAATCAACACCAGCTGACACAACTTTACCACAGTCTGGCTGAAGGAGAGTCATCACAGTCTGGCTGAAGGAGTGTCATCACAGTCTGGCTGAAGGAGTGTCATCACAGTCTGGCTGAAGGAGTGTCATCACAGTCTGGCTGAAGGAGTGTCATCACAGTCTGGCTGAAGGAGAGTCATCACAGTCTGGCTGAAGGAGAGTCATCACAGTCTGGCTGAAGGAGTGTCATCACAGTCTGGCTGAAGGAGAGTCATCACAGTCTGGCTGAAGGAGAGTCATCACAGTCTGGCTGAAGGAGAGTCATCACAGTCTGGCTGAAGGAGAGTCATCACAGTCTGGCTGAAGGAGAGTCATCACAGTCTGGCTGAAGGAGAGTCATCACAGTCTGGCTGAAGGAGAGTCATCACAGTCTGGCTGAAGGAGAGTCATCACAGTCTGGCTGAAGGAGAGTCATCACAGTCTGGCTGAAGGAGAGTCATCACAGTCTGGCTGAAGGAGTGTCATCACAGTCTGGCTGAAGGAGAGTCATCACAGTCTGGCTGAAGGAGAGTCATCACAGTCTGGCTGAAGGAGTGTCATCACAGTCTGGCTGAAGGAGTGTCATCACAGTCTGGCTGAAGGAGTGTCATCACAGTCTGGCTGAAGGAGTGTCATCACAGTCTGGCTGAAGGAGTGTCATCACAGTCTGGCTGAAGGAGAGTCATCACAGTCTGGCTGAAGGAGAGTCATCACAGTCTGGCTGAAGGAGAGTCATCACAGTCTGGCTGAAGGAGAGTCATCACAGTCTGGCTGAAGGAGTGTCATCACAGTCTGGCTGAAGGAGAGTCATCACAGTCTGGCTGAAGGAGTGTCATCACAGTCTGGCTGAAGGAGAGTCATCACAGTCTGGCTGAAGGAGTGTCATCACAGTCTGGCTGAAGGAGAGTCACACAGTCTGGCTGAAGGAGAGTCATCACAGTCTGGCTGAAGGAGAGTCATCACAGTCTGGATGAAGGAGTGTCATCACAGTCTGGCTGAAGGAGAGTCATCACAGTCTGGCTGAAGGAGAGTCATCACAGTCTGGCTGAAGGAGAGTCATCACAGTCTGGCTGAAGGAGAGTCATCACAGTCTGGCTGAAGGAGAGTCATCACAGTCTGGCTGAAGGAGAGTCATCACAGTCTGGCTGAAGGAGAGTCATCACAGTCTGGCTGAAGGAGAGTCATCACAGTCTGGCTGAAGGAGAGTCATCACAGTCTGGCTGAAGGAGTGTCATCACAGTCTGGCTGAAGGAGAGTCATCACAGTCTGGCTGAAGGAGAGTCATCACAGTCTGGCTGAAGGAGAGTCATCACAGTCTGGCTGAAGGAGAGTCATCACAGTCTGGCTGAAGGAGAGTCATCACAGTCTGGCTGAAGGAGAGTCATCACAGTCTGGCTGAAGGAGAGTCATCACAGTCTGGCTGAAGGAGTGTCATCACAGTCTGGCTGAAGGAGTGTCATCACAGTCTGGCTGAAGGAGAGTCATCACAGTCTGGCTGAAGGAGTGTCATCACAGTCTGGCTGAAGGAGAGTCATCACAGTCTGGCTGAAGGAGTGTCATCACAGTCTGGCTGAAGGAGTGTCATCACAGTCTGGCTGAAGGAGTGTCATCACAGTCTGGCTGAAGGAGTGTCATCACAGTCTGGCTGAAGGAGTGTCATCACAGTCTGGCTGAAGGAGTGTCATCACAGTCTGGCTGAAGGAGTGTCATCACAGTCTGGCTGAAGGAGAGTCATCACAGTCTGGCTGAAGGAGTGTCATCACAGTCTGGTAGCTGGTATTAAAAGTCAACGATTCTAAGGAGGAGCTAGCCCCAGTTTTGCTACCTCTGTAGTCAAACAATTTAGTATAAATCGGAAATTAGCTCGGTTGAATTTGGTTATTGGAATGACCTTTTTCACCTGCTTTTTAAAAGAGAGGTTGGAATCAAGTATGATGCCAAGGTACTTAAAATCAGATACCACCTAGAGCTTCTCCCCTGACACATAGACATCTGGCTCAGTAGCATCTGTCTTCCGCATTTAACCCAACTCCTCTGAATCAGAGAAATGTAGGGGGCTGCCTTAAAATCGACATCCACGTCTTCAGCGCCCGGGGAACTTTGGGTCAACTGCCTTGCTCAGGGGCAGGAAGACAGGTTTTTACCTTGTCAGCTCGAGGATTCAGCAAGAGGGTTCGATCGAGCAACATTTCGGTTACTGGACCTCAACGCTCTGACCTTTAGAACCTCACTTTTGTTTTGAAGTGTAGTGGGTCTCATAGCAGGTTCATTAAGGTCAAGGGCAAGAGACGTAGCAGAAAAAAATACTACTTCATTTTTTAACGTAACGTAGTGTAGTGGTTAGGGTTAGAGTAGTATACTCTATTTACGCATTAGTGCGGGTCACAGCAAATTATTAATAAAAAAAAAAAATCAAAACGTTTTAACTATGAATTCATATCTGTCCGTTCCACTATAGCTGAAGACACCCACTTCTAAAGCTTCTTCATTGAAAATGAATAATGTATATAATAATGTCTGTAATAATGTAAAATAATCATGTCTGTAATAATGTAATATAATAATGTATGTAATAATGTAACACAATAACGTCTATAATAATAATGTGCATGATAATGTCTATAATAATGTCTATAATAATGCACATGATAATGTCTGTAATAATGTAATATAATAATTTGCATGAAAATGTATATAATAATGTCTGTAATAATGTACAAGTTCATGTATATAATAATTGTAATGGCGTTCTTCGTTTGTAGAAAGAGAGTCGGACCGAAATGCAGCGTGGTGGTTACTCATGATGTCATGCATAGCTGTAATAGGTGGCAGGGAAGTCAGCCACAGGAGAGTCAAATGGAGTGTAAAATGGAGTCTTTTAATAAAGTTCCACAAGTATGCTCCATAACAATAAATGTACAAACAAACAAAACATGGGTACGAGGACCCCGACGCGCACCTATACAAACAATAACACTACACTGACAACAAATCAATCTCTGACAAAGACATGAGGGGAAACAGAGGGTTAAATACACAACAGGTAATGCATGGGATAGAAAACAGGTGTGTGGGAAGACAAGACAAAACCAATGGAAAATGAAAAAAGGATCAATGATGGCTAGAAGACCGGTGACGTCGAACGCCGAGCACCGCCCGAATAAGGAGAGGCAACGACTTCGGCAGAAGTCGTGACACGTGACCAATGAAAAAGGTGACACATGAAATAAATCTACAAAATACAAAAACTACAAACGGAACGTGAAACCTAATTACAGCCTATCTGGTGAAACTACACAGAGACAGGAACAATCACCCACGAAATACACAGTGAAACCCAGGCTACCTAAATACGGTTCCCAATCAGAGACAACAAGAATCACCTGACTCTGATTGAGAACCGCCTCAGGCAGCCAAGCCAATACTAGACACACCCCTAATCAACCACAATCCCAATGCCTACAAAAAAAACAATAAGACAATACAATAACCCCATGTCACACCCTGGCCTGAACAAATAATTAAAGAAAACACAAAATACTAAGACCAAGGCGTGACAGAACCCCCCTAAGGTGCGGACTCCCGGACGCACCTCAAAACCATAGGGAGGGTCCGGGTGGGCGTCCGTCCATGGTGGCGGTTCCGGCTCGGGACGTGGACCCCACTCCATTAAAGTCATAGTTCCTCCCCTTCGCGTCCTGGGATAATCCACTCTCGCCGCCGACCATGGCCTAATAGTCCTCACCTCGAACCCCATTGAACTGAGGGGCAGCTCGGGACTGAGGGGCAGCTCGGGACTGAGGGGAAGCTCGGGACTGAGGGGAAGCTCGGGACTGAGGGGCAGCTCGAGACTGAGGGGCAGCTCGAGACTGAGGGGAAGCCCAGTACTGAGAGGAAGCCCAGTACTGAGAGGAAGCCCAGTACTGAGAGGAAGCCCAGTAATGAGATGAAGCTCAGGCAGGTAGCAGGCTCCGGTAGATCCTGGCTGGCTGGCGGATCTGGAAGATTCTGGTTGACTAGCAGATCTGGAAGAGACTGGTTGACTGGCAGATCTGGAAGAGACTGGTTGACTGGCAGATCTGGAAGAGACTGGTTGACTGGCAGATCTGGAAGAATCTGGTTGACTGGCAGATCTAGAAGATCATGGCTGACTGGCGGATCTAGCTGCTCTATGCAGACTGACAGCTCCTTGCAGACTGACTGTTGCGCTGCTCCTGCTGCTGCTGTTGCCTGTTACCACGCCACTTGGTCATGTTGTGGTGGGTGATTCTGTAACGGCTCTCTTCTATCTCCTCCTCTGACGAAGAGGTAGAACAAGGATCGGACCAAAATGCAGCGTGGTGGTGGTCACAATAGAGGTTAAGCAGTGGGAGGAGGAAGACGAGGAAGACGTGGTGGTGAAAGCAATGGCTGGGGACAAGCACCCTTTCTGGTGGTCGTGGGCCTCGTTAGAGAGGTGTGGGGGAACGTGGTAGAGGACAAGGCCACGGACCAAGCACCCCTTCTGAGAGGTGGTCGTGGGCCTCGTTAGAGAGGTGTGGGGGAACGTGGTAGAGGACAAGGCCACAGACCAAGCACCCCTTCTGAGAGGTGGTCGTGGGCCTCGTTAGAGAGGTGTGGGGGAACGCGGTAGAGGACAAGGCCACAGACCAAGCACCCCTTCTGAGAGGTGGTCGTGGGCCTCGTTAGAGAGGTGTGCATGACAATGTGTACCACAGAGTAGGTGATGTGACTAAATGTGTTCTTACTGTAATTTTCCCTGCAGAATTGAGACGAGGCCAAATTGGGGGAGGCAGAGGGAAAATTCTGACTGACCAACAAGAGCGGGCTGTGGTCAGTTTAGTTCGGGCCAGAAATGATATTCACCTTACAGAAATTCAGCAGCACATCTCGGACAATGACGACATGTTCAACAATGTGGAAGCCATCAGTTTGCCGACTATATCACGCATGCTGAAAAGGCACCAGGTGTCTCTAAAACAGATATACCTTGTGCCTTTGGAAAGAAATGCAGACAGAGTGAAGTAAATGAGGACTGAGTATGTTCAGGTATGTTCCGTTTCAAGATGCCTGTTGTGAAAAAATTCCCACCAAAAATCAATAATTCTCTTTCCAAAATGTATTTTTAGAGGGTGATGGAGCTGCATGCTGACGAGAACGATCACACATTCCTCTTTTTGGATGAGGAAGGCTTCAAACTGGCCAAGACAAAAAGGGAGAGGTCGGCATTTCATTGGCCAGCGGGAAACATATCGGAAGATGGTGTGGTGGGACGCAGGCCTCGTATTGGATCATATAATGTAGCTCTCCTTGTAACTTTGCTTGATGAGATAAATCAGGTCCGTAGAGCTGATGGCGTGACCTATATCATTGTGTAGGATAATGTCAGTCTCCACCATGCTCAAAATGGTGCAAGCATGGTTTCAGGCCCATCCACAATTGACCACCCTGTACTTACCCCCATACTCTCCTTTCCTTAACCCAATTGAGATTTTTTTTCTCCACATGGAAGGTGGAAGGTATATGATAGGCGCCCTCACGAACAAGCCGCCCTTCTCCAGGCCATGGATAACGCATGCAATGACATCACGGCAGACCAGTGTCAGGCCTGGATTCACCAGAAGATTCTTCCCAAGATGTTTAGCTAATGAAAACATCCATTGTGATGTGGATGAGAACCTGTGGCCAAATCCACAAGACAGGGTTGATGGAAATATAGAAGTACAGTAATCAATCCTTTTTTTTACAGTAAGCCAGGTTAGGAACACTGCAGTGATGTTTTACAGTAAGCCAGGTTAGGAACTCTGCAGTGATGTTTTACAGTAAGCCAGGTGAGGAACACTGCAGTGATGTTTTACAGTAAGCCAGGTGAGGAACACTGCCGTGATGTTTTACAGTAAGCCAGGTTAGGAACACTGCAGTGATGTTTTACAGTAAGCCAGGTGAGGAACACTGCAGTGATGTTTTACAGTAAGCCAGGTGAGGAACACTGCAGTGATGTTTTACAGTAAGCCAGGTGAGGAACACTGCAGTGATGTTTTACAGTAAGCCAGGTGAGGAACACTGCCGTGATGTTTTACAGTAAGCCAGGTTAGGAACACTGCAGTGATGTTTTACAGTAAGCCAGGTGAGGAACACTGCATTGATGTTTTACAGTAAGCCAGGTGAGGAACACTGCATTGATGTTTTACAGTAAGCCAGGTGAGGAACACTGCAGTGATGTTTTACAGTAAGCCAGGTGAGGAACACTGCCGTGATGTTTTACAGTAAGCCAGGTTAGGAACACTGCAGTGATGTTTTACAGTAAGCCAGGTGAGGAACACTGCATTGATGTTTTACAGTAAGCCAGGTGAGGAACACTGCATTGATGTTTTACAGTAAGCCAGGTGAGGAACACTGCAGTGATGTTTTACAGTAAGCCAGGTTAGGAACACTGCAGTGATGTTTTACAGTAAGCCAGGTGAGGAACACTGCAGTGATGTTTTACAGTAAGCCAGGTGAGGAACACTGCAGTGATGTTTTACAGTAAGCCAGGTGAGGAACACTGCAGTGATGTTTTACAGTAAGCCAGGTGAGGAACACTGCAGTGATGTTTTACAGTAAGCCAGGTGAGGAACACTGCAGTGATGTTTTCCTGTAGTTTGTCTTTTTTTGTAGCTAATCATTTTTGTTATGATTCAAAGAAACCTACGTTGTTATTTTGTTTTTCATAAATACATTTCAGATTTTGTTCAATGATTCCACTGTGTTTGTAGTATTCTCTCTACTAGTCCTTTTACAGTGCTGTATTTACGTGTAGTACCATAATGATACATGTATCACATATTCTGTACTACAATATTTAATGATTGTATGAACAACTACACAGTGAAACTATCTTGTGTGTCTTATCTAAATGAATGTTCCTATGGTATTTCATGATAAATGAGTTATTTGAACCAATGATTCTGCAAATGGTGCTTGCCTACGGAGCTGTGAGGGGAACGGCACCTCAGTACCTCCAGGCTCTGATCAGGCCCTACACCCAAACAAGGGCACTGCGTTCATCCACCTCTGGCCTGCTCGCCTCCCTACCACTGAGGAAGTACAGTTCCCGCTCAGCCCAGTCAAAACTGTTCGCTGCTCTGGCCCCCCAATGGTGGAACAAACTCCCTCACGACGCCAGGACAGCGGAGTCAATCACCACCTTCCGGAGACACCTGAAACCCCACCTCTTTAAGGAATACCTAGGATAGGATAAAGTAATCCTTCTCACCCCCCTTAAAAGATTTAGATGCACTATTGTAAAGTGGCTGTTCCACTGGATGTCATAAGGTGAATGCACCAATTTGTAAGTCGCTCTGGATAAGAGCGTCTGCTAAATGACTTAAATGTAAATGTTAAATGTAAATGCAAGGTTTCTTTAAATATATGAATACACAATGAACTGTTATGGACATTGGACAGCCTGTGTTACAAGTGATAACCGTTTTGAGTTTTGTGTCTAGAGTTTTGAAAGATGACCGACCACAAGTTTCTGAAATCAGTGCCAAAGTGATTGTAAAAAACTGTACTAATGTCTCTCATAAGACTCATTGAGAAACTCTGACTCAATTTGTGTTAAGAGGAAAGCTGAATACTGATGAACGTGTTAAACAGGCTGTCGGGGGGGAAACACTGAGTATTCAAAAACCGAAAGAGCAGTAGATGAACTGTCACGACTACAGTTCATAGTGTGTGTGTGTGTGTGTGTGTGTGTGTGTGTGTGTGTGTGTGTGTGTGTGTGTGTGTGTGTGTGTGTGTGTGTGTGTGTGTGTGTGTGTGTGTGCGTGCGTGCGTGCGTGCGTGCGTGCGTGCGTGCGTGCGTGCGTGTGTGTGCACGTGCACGTGTGTGTGGGTTTGTTATTAATGTGTCTAAAGTACAACCGCTCTCTGACAACCAAGTGTCTCATAAATAATCAGCTACTCTGTTATGCTGTAAAGTGCTAAGCCAGTATTGTCAAATGTTTAATGACCTTCTACATTATTTCCCTCTTTCCACTTCAGTACTCAGGTGCTACTTCGCAAGAAGAACACCATTTATTTTGCATTAAATACGAGAGAGCTTTTCATCAACCTGTAATTACAAAAGGTGGAATGACCTCGAGTGCATCATAAATGGCACCCTATTCCTTATTTAGTGCCCCTACGTTTCTGATTGAACGTAGGTAATAGGGTCCCATTTGGGACTCAGTATTCTCTATCCGAAGGAGTTAACTGACTCTCTGATCTGTCGTTTGCATTTTTATCATTCATAATGAAGTATCTAGTAGATCCTAGTGAGGGATTTTTTAATGGTACCTTTATTTAACTAGGCAAGTCAGTTAAGAACACATTCTTATTTTCAATGACGGCCAAGGAACAGTGGGTTAACTGCCTGTTCAGGGGCAGAACAACAGATTTGTACCTTGTCAGCTGGGGGGTTTGAACTTGCAACCTTCCGGTTACTAGTCCAACGCTCTAACCACTACGCTACCCTGCCGCCCCTACACTCTAACCACTAGGCTACCCTGCCGCCCCTACACTCTAACCACTAGGCTACCCTGCCGCCCCTACACTCTAACCACTAGGCTACCCTGCCGCCCCAACACTCTAACCACTAGGCTACCCTGCCGCCCCTACACTCTAACCACTAGGCTACCCTGCCGCCCCTACACTCTAACCACTAGGCTACCCTGCCGCCCCAACACTCTAACCACTAGGCTTCCCTGCCGCCTCTACACTCTAACCACTAGGCTACCCTGCCGCCCCTACACTCTAACCACTAGGCTACCCTGCCGCCCCATTAAGTATGACGAGAGGTGGTGTAAGTGGGACCTTCTGATCGTTGACTAAGTATTAACCATCCTGTTGGACATGGTCACGACAATAAAGAAGTTCTACCTCGGGATGTAGTGGAGACAAAAGAGGTTCTACTTTGTGATGTAGTGGAGACTAAAGAGGTTCTACTTTGGGATGTAGTGGAGACTAAAGAGGTTCTACATTGGGATGTAGTGGAGACTAAAGAGGTTCTACCTTGTGATGTAGTGGAGACTAAAGAGGTTCTACCTTGGGATGTAGTGGAGACTAAAGAGTTTCTACCTTGTGATGTAGTGGAGACTAAAGAGGTTCTACATCGGGATGTAGTGGAGACTAAAGAGGTTCTACCTCTGGATGTAGTGGAGACTAAAGAGTTTCTACCTTGTGATGTAGTGGAGACTAAAGAGGTTCTACATCGGGATGTAGTGGAGACTAAAGAGGTTCTACCTCTGGATGTAGTGGAGACTAAAGAGGTTCTACATCGGGATGTAGTGGAGACTAAAGAGGTTCTACCTGTTGCCAACCCCCTGATTTACATGTAGCTCACACACATGCCGTATAAAGTTCAAACCTGTGTGACTGGTAAAAGTTTGCAGCCTATTAAAATCTGGGAATTTTTTATAGCCTGTTAGATTCTGGGATTTTTCTTAAATGTATGTTTCAATTAAACTATTCGATTAGAAGGCCCTTTTTTGAAGTGATTTGAGCCATCTATGTGCCACATCACGTTACGAAAATAAGAAGATAGGCCTTTGAATTCATGGCATGATTTCTGTTTGGCCGGCACAGGACAGGTGCTGCCCCAAAAGAACGGCCCCATTCGGGACTCTAGTCTGGTTACGTATCCACCACAGTTGTTGACACCATGCCGGAAATGACTATGTGGAAGGAAATTGTCAGAGACAACAAAGTATGGTACAAGTCTCCCTGATAGTGTGAAACATGGCAAGTCGTTGAATGTGTTTGAGAGAGAGAGAGAGACAGAGAGAGAGAGAGAGAGAGAGAGAGAGAGAGAGAGAGAGAGAGAGAGAGAGAGAGAGAGAGAGAGAGAGAGAGAGAGAGAGAGAGAGAGAGAGAGAGAGAGAGAGAGTGAGTGAGTGAGTGAGTGAGTGAGTGAGTGAGTGAGTGAGTGAGTGAGTGAGTGAGTGAGGAGGGAGGGAGGGAGGGGAGGGGAGGAGAGAGAGAGAGAGAGATAGAGAGAGAGAGAGAGAGAGAGAGAGAGAGAGAGAGAGAGGGAGAGGGAGAGGGAGGGAGAGGGAGGGAGCGAGGAGCGAGGGGAGGGAGGGAGGGGGAGCGAGGGAGCGAGGAGAGAGGGAGGGGAGGGAGAGAGGGAGAGAGCGAGGGAGGGAAAGAGGAGGGAGAGGAGGGAGGGAGGGAGGGAGGGAGGGAGGGAGGGAGGGAGGGAGGGAGGGAGCGTTTTGCAAAGCACCTGGTCAATGTTTGCGTGATGTGAAACCAGGCAGTGCATCACATCCCAGTGCATCACATCCCAGTGCATCACATCCCAGTGCATCACATCCCAGTGCATCACATCCCAGTGAATCACATCCCAGTGCATCACATCCCAGTGCATCACATCCCAGTGCATCACATCCCAGTGCATCACATCCCAGTGCATCACATCCCAGTGCATCACATCCCAGTGCATCACATCCCAGTGAATCACTTCCCAGTGCATCACATCCCAGTGAATCACATCCCAGTACAGACAATCACTAAGAAAAGAGACAGCTGTCTTTGGCTCTCTGCTCATCTCCTAAAGCTGAAAAGGTCAAGTTGGGGTTGAAACGAGAAGGGGAAGTTAAAGCAGAGACAAAAAGTCAACCCAACGGAAATTCAAGGTCCATTATAAATGAACGCCTGGCAGCCATGCAGCGCCTATGTCTGTGTGGGGAACTGGGAAGGAACGCAGAGAAACAGATAACGGGGGAAATTTGTGTTGGCAGAGTAAAGTTGTCGTCGCCTCTAATTAGATTCTCACGCGGAGACATCAAGCTGTGATCAAACAGTCAGTATATGTTCGAGATAGCTCTAACACGTCACAGCTATGGATGTGGATAAGACGTTGCTTCAGGCTGCCTGGATTGACACATTTAGCCATTTTATTCTGTTGGTCTATTAAAGCCAGACAAGCTCAATCAAGCACAGCTAAAGTATCTGGAATGATTTTGAACAGTAGTTGAATCCGAGTCCGAGGGGGACTGAATGGTGTTGCCCCAGCAATCAAACGTGTGACTTCTGGTGATAGTTTACTTGGTAGACGACAGACAGCCGACACAGACAGGCACAGGGGACTGAGCAAAGCATAGCATAGCATAGCAAAGCATAGCATAGCATAGCAAAGCTTGCTAGAATATGAGCTTCTACCTATCAACACATGTGCACGGGCACGCACACACACACACACGGGCACGTGCACGGGCACACACACACACACACACACACACACACACACACACACACACACACACACACACACACACACACACACACACACACACACACACACACACACACACACACACACACACACACACACACACACACACACACACACACACCAACCTCACACTAGCAGTTTGCTTTTGTAAACAAACTCCTCTAATAAATATCTTGGCTCTTTGAAACAGAGCAGCAACACTTAAAGTCTATGACCTGAAAGTCTACTCTAATGTGTCTCTGATTACATCCAAGCCCAGACCTTCATTTTACACCACTGTGAAGAGGGTTATTAAATCCATCCCAAAATCAATGAAGACTCCATTTCTCAGACAACAAGCAATGCTGCTGATTTATAACGTGTGAAGAGGGAGAATAATTAAACAAAAAAAGTTGTTTCCCCCATTAGATAAATATAAACAGAGACATTGTGAGTAATTAATAATGACCTTGCTAATGATCAGGGAAGCCATTCCTTAGGCCATTTCAGCCTGAATGGATGGATGGTTATATGGATGGGTATATGGATGGATGGGTATATGGATGGATGGGTATATGGATGGATGGGTATATGGATGGATGGGTATATAGATGGATGGATGGGTATATGGATGGATGGGTATATGGATGGATGGATGGGTATATAGATGGATGGATGGGTATATGGATGGATGGGTATATAGATGGATGGGATGGATGGATGGATGGATGGATGGATGGATGGATGGATGGATGGATGGATGGATGATGGGTATATGGAGATGGATGGGTATATGGATGGATGGGTATATGGATGGATGGGTATATGGGTATAGATGGATGGGTATATAGATGGATGGGTATATATGGATGGATGGGTATATGGATGGATGGGTATATGGATGGATGGGTATATGGATGGATGGGTATATGGATGGATGGGTATATGGGATGGGTATATGGGATATATATGGATGGATGGGTATATGGATGGATGGGTATATGGATGGATGGGTATATGGATGGATGGGTGGATGTATGGATAGATGGATGGATGGATGGATGGATGGGTATATGGATGGATGGGTATATGGATGGATGGGTAGTATGGATAGATGGATGGGTATATGGATGGATGGGTATATATGGATGGATGGGTATATGGATGGATGGGTATATGGATGGATATATGGATGGATGGGTATATGGATATGGGATGGATGGATGGGTATATGGATGGATGGATGTATATGGATGGATGGATGGATGGATGGGTATATATGGATGGATGGATGGGTATATGGATGGATATGGGTATGGATGGATGGATGGGTATATGGATGGATGGGTAGATGGATGGATGGGTATATGGATGGATGGGTATATGGATGGATGGGTATATATGGATGGATGGGTATATATGGATGGATGGATGGGTATATGGATGGATGGGTATATGGATGGATGGGTATATGGATGGATGGGTATATGGATGGATGGGTATATGGATGGATGGGTATATGGATGGATGGGTATATGGATGGATGGATGGGTATATGGATGGATGGGTATATGGATGGATGGGTATATGGATGGATGGGTATATGGATGGATGGGTATATGGATGGATGGGTATATGGATGGATGGGTATATGGATGGATGGGTATATGGATGGATGGGTATATGGATGGATGGGTATATGGATGGATGGGTATATGGATGGATGGGTATATGGATGGATGGATGGGTATATGGATGGATGGGTATATGGATGGATGGGTATATGGATGGATGGGTATATGGATGGATGGGTATATGGATGGATGGGTATATGGATGGATGGGTATATGGATGGATGGATGGGTATATGGATGGATGGGTAGATATGGGATGGATGGGTATATGGATGGATGGGTATATGGATGGATGGGTATATGGATGGATGGGTATATATATGGATGGATGGGATGGATGGGGTATATGGATGGATGGGTATATGGATGATGGATGGGATGGATGGGTATATGGATGGATGGGTATGGATATGGATGGATGGGTATATGGATGGATGGGTATATGGATGGATGAGTATATGGATGGATGGGTATATGGATGGATGGGTATATGGATGGATGGGTATATGGATGGATGGGTAGATATATGGATTTCCGGTCACAACTTGCAGACTTGTTCACGTGTTGCTGTTAGTTTTGTTACCAACCTTACTTTGCTACCTGACAACTTTACGGTTTTTACTTTTTAATTACCGGTTTATATTTTTGGTTTTTCCCTCAACTTTTTTTTTTTTCATTCAACTTTTTCACTCCGGACGCTTTACCTGGACGTGGTTCGTCAGGAACTCCAACGGCCGAAGCTAAGTAGTAACATTAAATGATGCCTTCTAATTGCAGTCGCTGTACTCATAATATACAGGAGAACGATCATCTTACGGTGAGGATAGCTGTGCTGCAAGCCCAGCTTCAGACGCAATCGTTAGGCAAGGGTAATTTCAGTGTCGGAAAGGATGAAACAATGTCTGTGCCACCAGTAAGTACAGATAGTAACGTTAGTATAAATCCCCTGGCACAGTCCCCGCAGCCGGACAACTTTCTCACGGTTTATGGAGGGAAATGCTGTAGGACTTGCTCAACCGGTGTCGCTCATTCAGCCGCCAAACTTTCAACCGGTTTTTCCCCATTAAGCAACAAGTTGGAGTCAGAGGCCGAGCCTTCTCTTGTCTCTACTCCTCCCGTCTGACGCTGAAGCTTCCCACCATTAGCTCTGACAAATTGAAAACCCTAGTCATTGGCGGCTCCATTACCCGCAGTATTAGACTTAAAACGAATCATCCAGCGATCATACACTGTTTACCAGGGGGCAGGGCTACCGACGTTAAGGCTAATCTGAAGATGGTGCTGGCTAAAGCTAAAACTGGCGAGTATAGAGAGTATAGAGATATTGTTATCCACGTCAGCACCAACGATGTTAGGATGAAACAGTCAGAGATCACCAAGCGCAACATAGCTTCTGCGTGCATATCAGCTAGAAAGATGTGTCGACATCGAGTAATTGTCTCTGGCCCCCTCCCAATTAGGGGGAGTGATGAGCTCTACAGCAGTCTCACAACTCAATCACTGGTTGAAAACCGTTTTCTGCCCCTCCCAAAAGATATAATTAGTAGATAATTGGCCCTCTTTCTGGGACTCACCCACAAACAGGACCAAGCCTGACCTGCTGAGGAGTGACGGACTCCATCCTAGCTGGAGGGGTGCTCTCATCTTATCCACCAACATAGGCAGGGCTCTAACTCCTGCAGCTCCACAATGAAATAGGGTGCAGGCCAGGCAGCAGGCTGTTAGCCAGCCTGCCAACATAGTGGAGTCTGCCACTAGCACAGTCAGTGTAGTCAGCTCAGCTATCACCATTGACACCGTGTCTGTGCCTCGACCTAGGTTGGGCAATACTAAACATGGCGGTGTTCGCCTTAGCAATCTCACTAGGATAAAGACCTCCATTCCTGTCATTATTGAAAGAGATCATGATACCTCACATCTCAAAATAGGGCTACTTAATGTTAGATCCCTTACTTCAAAGGCAATTATAGTCAATGAACTAATCACTGATCATAATCTTGATGTGATTGGCCTGACTGAAACATGGCTTAAGCCTGATGAATTTACTGTGTTAAATGAGGACTCACCTCCTGGCTACACTAGTGACCATATCCCCCGTGCATCCCGCAGGCGGAGGTGTTGCTAACATTTACTATAGCAAATTTCAATTTACAAAAAAAAAGCTTCTAGTCGTGAAATCTATGCAGCCTACTCAATCACTTTTTATAGCTACTGTTTACAGGCCTCCTGGGCCATATACAGCGTTCCTCATTGAGTTCCCTGAATTCCTATCGGACCTTGTAGTCATAGCAGATAATATTCTAATCTTTGGTGACTTTAATATTCACATGGAAAAGTACACAGACCCACTCCAAAAGGATTTCGGAGCCATCATCGACTCAGTGGGTTTGGTCCAACATGTCTCTGCATCAACTCACTGTCACAGTCATACTCTGTACCTAGTTTTGTCCCATGGAATAAATGTTGTGGATCTTAATGTTTTTCCTCATAATCCTGGACTATCGGACCACCATTTTATTAGGTTTGCAATTGCAACAAATAATCTGCTCAGACCCCAACCAAGGAACATCAAAAGTTATGCTATAAATTCACAGACAACACAAAGATTCCTTGATGTCCTTCCAGACTCCCTCCATCTACCCAAGGACGCCAGAGGACAAAAATCAGTTAACCACCTAACTGAGGAACTAAATTTAACCTTACCCAATACCCTAGATGCAGTTGCACCCCTAAAAACTAAAAACATTTCTCATAAGAAACTAGCTCCCTGGTATACAGAAAATACCCGAGCTCTGAAGCAAGCTTCCAGGAAATTGGATCGGAAATGGCGCCACACCAAACTGGAAGTCTTCCGACTAGCTTGGAAAGACAGTACCTTGCAGTATCGAAGAGCCCTTACTGCTGCTCGATCATCCTATTTTTCTAACTTAATTGAAGAAAATAAGAACAATCCGAAATTCCTTTTTGATACTGTCGCAAAGCTAACTAAAAAGCAGCATTACCCAAGTGAGGATGGCTTTCACTTCAGCAGTAATAAATTCATGAACTTCTTTGATGAAAAGATCATGATTATTAGAAAGCAAATTACGGACTCCTCGTTAAATCGGCGTATTCCTTCAAAGCTCAGTTGTCCTGAGTCTGCACAACTCTGCCAGGACCTAGGACCAAGAGAGACACTCAAGTGTTTTAGTACTATATCTCTTGACATAATGATGAAAATAATCATGGCCTCTAAAACTTCAAGCTGCATACTCGACCATATTCCAAGTAAACAACTGAAAGAGCTGCTTCCTGTGCTTGGCCCTCCTATGTTGAACATAATAAATGGCTCTCTGTCCACCGGATGTGTACCAAACTCACTAAAAGTGGCAGTAATAAAGCCTTTCTTGAAAAAGCCAAACCTTGAACCAGAAAATCTAAAAAACTATCGGCTTATATCGAATCTTCCATTCCTCTCCAAAATTTTAGAAAAGACTGTTGCTGCGCAACTCACTGAAGACAAACAATGTATACGAAATGCTTCAGTCTGGTTTTAGACCCCATCCTAGCACTGAGACTACACTTGTGAAGGTGGTACATTACATTTTAATGTCATCAGACCGAGGCTCTGCATCTATCCTTGTGCTCCTAGACGTTAGTGCTGCTTTTGATACCATCGATCACCACATTCTTTTGGAGCGATTGGAAACCCAAATTGGTCTACACGGACAAGTTCTGGCCTGGTTTAGATCTTATCTGTCGGAAAGATATCAGTTTGTAAATTTCAGTGTTCCTCAAGGTTCCGTTTTAGGACCACTATTGTTTTCACTATATATTTTACCTCTTGGAGATGTCATTCGAAAACATAATGTTAACTTTCACTGCTATGCGGATGACACACAGCTGTACATTTCAATGAAACATGGTGAAGCCCCAAAATTGCCCTCGCTAGAAGCATGTGTTTCAGACATAAGGAAGTGGATGGCTGCAAACGTTCTACTTTTAAACTTGGACAAAACAGAGATGCTTGTTCTAGGTCCCAAGAAACAAAGAGATCTTCTGTTGAATCTGACAATTAATCTTAATGGTTGTACAGTCGTCTCAAATAAAACTGTGAAGGACCTCGGCGTTACTCTGGACTCTGATCTCTCTTTTGAAGAACATATCAAGACTGTTTCACGGACAGCTTTTTCCATCTACGTAACACTGCAAAAATCAGAAACTTTCTGTCCAAAAATGATGCTAGGTTAGACTACTACAATGCTCTACTTTCCTGCTACCCGGATAAAGCAGTAAATACACTTCAGTTTGTGCTAAATACAGCTGCTAGAATCCTGACTAGAACCAAAGAATTTGGTCATATTACTCCAGTGCTAGCCTCCCTACACTGGCTTCCTATCAAGGCAAGGGCTGATTTCAAAGTTTTACTTGTTAACCTACAAAGCATTACATGGGCTTGCTCCTACCTATCTCTCTGATTTGGTCCTGCCGTACATACCAACACGTACGCTAAGGTCACAAGACGCAGGCCTCCTAATTGTCCCTAGAATTTCTAAGCAAACAGCTGGAGGCAGGGCTTTCTCGTATAGAGCTCCATTTTTATGGAATGGTCTGCCTACCCATGTGAGAGACGCAAACTCGGTCTCAACCTTTAAGTCTTTACTGAAGACTCATCTCTTCGGTGGGTCATATGAATGAGTGTAGTCTGGCCCAGGAGTGTGAAGGTGAACGGAAAGGCTCTGGAGCAGCGAACCGCCCTTGCTGTCTCTGCCTGGCCGGTTCCACTCTTTCCACTGGGATTCACTGCCTCTAACCCTATTACAGGGGCTGAGTCACTGGCTTACAAGGGCTCTTTCATACCGTCTCTAGGAGGGGTGCGTCACTTGAGTGGGTTGAGTCACTGATGTGATCTCCGTCTTGGTTCTCCGTCCTTGGGTTGTGCCGTGGCGGAGATCTTTGTGGGCTATACTCAGCCTTGTCTCAGGATGGTAAGTTGGTGGTTGAAGATATTCCTCTAGTGGTGTGGGGGCTGTGCTTTGGCAAAGTGGGTGGGGTTATATCCTTCCTGTTTGGCCCTGTCCGGGTGTCATCGGATGGGGCCACATTGTCTCCTGACCCCTCCTGTCTCAGCCTCCAGTATTTGTGCTACAATAGTTTGTGTCGGGGGACTCGGGTCAGTTTGTTATATCTGGAGTACTTCTCCTGTCCTATCCGGTGTCCTGTGTGAATTTAAGTATGCTCTCTCTAATTCTCTCTTTCTCTCGGAGGACCTGAGCCCTAGGACCATGCCTCAGGACTACCTGGCACGATGACTCCTTGCTGTCCCCAGTCCACCTGGCCGTGCTGCTGCTCCAGTTTCAACCGTTCTGCCTGTGATTATTATTATTTGACCATGCTGGTCATTTTTGAACATTTGAACATCTTGGCCATGTTTCTGTTATAATCTCCACCTGGCACAGCCAGAAGAGGACTGGCCACCCCACATAGCCTTGTTCCTCTCTAGGTTTCTTCCTAGGTTTTGGCCTTTCTATACCTTTCTATACCTTTCTATACCATGCTTCTATACCTGCATTGCTTGCTGTTTGGGGTTTTAGGCTGGGTTTCTGTACAGCACTTTGAGATATCAGCTGATGTACGAAGGGCTATATAAATACATTTGATTTGATGTGTAGATGGCCATATGGGTGGATGGGAAGATGGGAGGATGGGTACATGGGTAGATGGGTATATGGTAGATGGGTAAATGCGTAGATGGGCAGATTGGTGGATGGGTAGATGGGAGGATTGGTAGATGGGTATATGGGTCGATGGGTAGATGGGTGGATGGGCAATGGTGGATGGGTAGATTGGTATATGGGTGGATGGGTAGATGGAAGGATGGGTAGATGGGAGGATGGGTAGATGGGAAGATGGGTAGATGGGTAGATGGGTGGATGGGCAATGGTGGATGGGTGGATGGGTAGATGGTTGGATGGGTATATGGGTAGATGGGTGGATGTGTAGATGGGTGGATGGTTTGATGGGTGGATGGGTTTATAGATGGGAGGATGGTTAGATGGGTAGATGGTGGATATGTAGATGGGTGGATGTGTGGATGGATAGATAAATGGGTAGATGGGTATATTGGTGGGTAGGTATATGGGTGGATGGTTGGATGGGTAGATGGGTGGATTTGTATATGGGTAGATGTGTGGCTGGTATAATGGTACATGGGTGGATGGGTGAATGGGTGGATGGGTAGATGGGTAGATGGGTGGTTGGGTGGTGGATGTTTGGATGGTTGGATGGGTATATGGGTGGATAGGTAGGTGGGTGGATGGGTGAATGGGTGAATAGGTAGATGGGTAGATGTGTGGTTGGGTAGATGGGCATATAGGTAGATGGGTCTATGGGTGGATGGGTATATTGGTTGATGGGTGGATGGGTGAATAGGTAGATGGGTAGATGTGTGGTTGGGTATATGGGTAGATGGGTAGATGGCTCTATGGGTGGATGGGCGTTTTCGTCTTTTGACGTTTTCGTCTTTTGAGCTTCTAGTCATGAAATCTATGCAGCCTACTCAATCACTTTTTATAGCTACTGTTTACAGGCCTCCTGGGCCATATACAGCGTTTCTCACTGAGTTCCCTGAATTCCTATCAGACCTTGTAGTCATTGCAGATAATATTCTAATCTTTGGTGACTTTAATATTCACATGGAAAAGTCCACAGACCCACTCCAAAAGGCTTTTGGAGCCATCATCGACTCAGTGGGTTTTGTCCAACATGTCTCTGGACCCACTCACTGTCACAGTCATACGCTGACCTAGTTTTGTCCCATGGAATAAATGTTGGATCTTAATGTTTTTCCTCATAATCCTGGACTATCGGACCACCATTTTATTACGTTTGCAATTGCAACAAATAATCTGCTCAGACCCCAACCAAGGAACATCAAAAGTCGTGCTATAAATTCACAGACAACACAAAGATTCCTTGATGCCCTTCCAGACTCCCTCTGCCTACCCAAGGACGCCAGAGGACAAAAATCCGTTAACCACCTAACTGAGGATCTCAATTTAACCTTGCGCAATACCCTAGATGCAGTTGCACCCCTAAAAACAAAAAAAATGTCTCATAAGAAACTAGCTCCCTGGTACACAGAAAATACCCGAGCTCTGAAGCAAGCTTCCAGAAAATTGGAACGGAAATGGCGCCACACCAAACTGGAAGTCTTCCGACTAGCTTGGAAGGACGGTACCGTCCGAAATTCCTTTTTGATACTGTGGAAAAGCTAACTAAAAAGCAGCATTCCCCAAGAGAGGATGACTTTCACTTTAGCAGTGATAAATTCATGAACTTCTTTGAGGAAAAGATTATGATTATTAGAAAGCAAATTACGGACTCCTCTTTAAACCTGCGTATTCCTCCAAACCTCAGTTGTCCTGAGTCTGCACAACTCTGCCAGGACCTAGGATCAAGAGAGACGCTCAAGTGTTTTAGTACTATATCTCTTGACACAATGATGAAAATAATCATGGCCTCTAAACCTTCAAGCTGTATACTGGACCCTATTCCAACTAAACTACTGAAAGAGCTGCTTCCTGTGCTTGGCCCTCCTATGTTGAACATAATAAACGGCTCTCTATCCACTGGATGTGTACCAAACTCACTAAAAGTGGCAGTAATAAAGCCTCTTGAAAAAGCCAAACCTTGACCCAGAAAATATAAAAACTATCGGCCTATATCGAATCTTCCATTCCTCTCAAAGATTTTAGAGAAGGCTGTTGCGCAGCAACTCACTGCCTTCCTGAAGACAAACAATGTATACGAAATGCTTCAGTCTGGTTTTAGACCCCATCATAGCACTGAGACGGCACTTGTGAAGGTGGTAAATGACATTTTAATGGCATCGGACCGAGGCTCTGCATCTGTCCTCGTGCTCCTAGACCTTAGTGCTGCTTTTGATACCATCAATCACCACATTCTTTTGGAGAGATTGGAAACCCAAATTGGTCTACACGGACAAGTTCTGGCCTGGTTTAGATCTTATCGGAAAGATATCAGTTTGTCTCTGTGAATGGTTTGTCCTCTGACAAATCAACTGTACATTTCGGTGAGGTTCTGTTTTAGGACCACTATTGTTTTCACTATATATTTTACCTCTTGGGGATGTTATTGAAAACATAATGTAAACTTTCACTGCTATGCGGATGACACACAGCTGTACATTTCAATGAAACATGGTGAAGCCCCAAAATTGCCCTCGCTAGAAGCATGTGTTTCAGACATAAGGAAGTGGATGGCTGCAAACTTTCTATGACAAAACAGAGATGCTTGTTCTAGGTCCCAAGAAACAAAGAGATCTTCTGTTGAATCTGACAATTAATCTTAATGGTTGTCCAGTCGTCTCAAATAAAACTGTGAAGGGGTACTCTGGACCCTGATCTCTTTTGAAGAACATATCAAGACTATTTGGACAGCTTTTTTCCATCTACGTAACATTGCAAAAATCAGAAACTTTCTGTCCAAAAATGATGCAGAAAAATTAATCCATGCTTTTGTCACTTCTAGGTTAGACTAATGCAATGCTCTATTTTCCGGACCCGGATAAAGCACTAAATAAACTTCAGTTAGTGCTAAATACGGCTGCTGAATCCTGACTAGAACCAAAAAATTTGTCATATTACTCCAGTGCTAGCCTCTCTACACTGGCTTCCTGTCAAAGCAAGGGCTGATTTCAAGGTTTTACTGCTAACCTACAAAGCATTACATGGGCTTGCTCCTACCTACCTCTCTGATTTGTCCTGCCGTACATACCTACACGTACGCTACGGTCACAAGACGCAGGCCTCCTAATTGTCCCTAGAATTTCTAAGCAAACAGCTGGAGGCAGGGCTTTCTCCTATAGAGCTCCATTTTTATGGAACGGTCTGCCTACCCATGTCAGAGACGCAAACTCGGTCTCAACCTTTAAGTCTTTACTGAAGACTCATCTCTTCAGTGGGTCATATGATTGAGTGTAGTTTGCCCAGGAGTGGGAAGGTGAACGGAAAGGCTCTGGAGCAACGAACCGCCCTTGCTGTCTCTGCCTGGCCGGTTCCCCCTTTCCACTGGGATTCTCTGCCTCTAACCCTGTTACGGGGGGCTGAGTCACTGGCTTGCTGGGGCTCTCTCGTGCCGTCCCTGGGGGGGTGCGTCACCTGGGTGGGTTGATTCACTGTTGTGGTCGGCCTGGCTGTGGGTTGTACCGTGGCGGAGATCTTTGTGGGCTATACTCGGCCTTGTCTCAGGATGGTAAGTTGGTGGTTGAAGATATCCTCTAGTGGTGTGGGGGATGTGCTTTGGCAAAGTGGGTGGGGTTATATCCTTCCTGTTTGGCCCTGTCCGGGGGTGTGGATGGGGCCACAGTGTCTCCTGACCCCTCCTGTCTCAGCCTCCAGTATTTATGCTGCAGTAGTTTATGTGTCGGGGGGCTAGGGTCAGTTTGTTATATCTGGAGTACTTCTCCTGTCCTATTCGGTGTCCTGTGTGAATCTAAGTGTGCGTTCTCTAATTCTCTCCTTCTCTCTTTCTTTTCTCTCTGAGGACCTGAGCCCTAGGACCATGTCCCAGGACTACCTGACATGAGGACTCCTTGCTGTCCCCAGTCCACCTGGCCATGCTCCTGCTCCAGTTTCAACTGACCTGAGCCCTAGGACCGTGCCCCAGGACTACCTGACATGAAGGCTCCTTGCTGTCCCCAGTCCACCTGACTGTGCTGCTGCTCCAGTTTCAACTGTTCTGCCTTATTATTATTCGACCATGCTGGTCATTTATGAACATTTGAAAATCTTGGTCATGTTCTGTTATAATCTCTACCCGGCACAGCCAGAAGAGGACTGGCCACCCCACATAGCCCGGTTCCTCTCTAGGTTTCTTCCTAGGTTTTGGCCTTTCTAGGGAGTTTTTCCTAGCCACCGTGCTTTTACACCTGCATTGTTTGCTGTTTGGGGTTTTAGGCTGGGTTTCTGTACAGCACTTTGAGATATCAGCTGATGTACGAAGGGCTATATAAATAAATTTGATTTGATTTGATTTGATTTGATGGGCCTATGGGTGGATGGGTATATTGGTAGATGGGTGGATGGTTGAATGTTATACGGGAGGATGGGTGTGTTGGAAGAATGGTTGATGGTGGATAGGTAGATGGGTGGATGGGCAGATGGATAAATGGATGGATGGCTAGATGGGTGGATGGGTACATGGGTACATGGATAAATGGGTAAATGCGTAGATGGGCAGATGGGTATATGGGTTGATGGGTATATAGATACATGGGTAGACGGGTAGATGGGCATATGGGTGGATGGGTATATGGGTGGATTGGTCTGGGTAGATGGGTGAATGGTATAATGTATACGTACGTATTTTATGTTTTTATTATGGTTTAAACTGAAGGCGCTGTGAATTTTGGAACTGCTCTGAAATATGTGATATTTGGCTTCTTAACCAGTTGTAAAAAGTGGGTGTGGTGTCAGCTTGTATCAGTTTGGTGTCAGAATGATATCTAATTGACTGATGGACGGTGACTTGCTGGCTGACTTTTGTCCATTTGCAATAAGATTCAACAGTGAAAAAACATCACCAAATGGATACGATTAAATCAACACATTGAGCGATGGAGAGGAACCACTATCACTATTCCCGGCCATCCCGAGTTCATCGGGCCAGTCAATTTTGCATTTCGGCAGTATTTTTGAGCATGTCAAATTCGTGATGGTAAATGCCCATTGAAACATATTGCAAATGGACAGCCGTGCACCTGGTGATTGGAATGGGTTACCAGGAGCACATTTAAAAAATGGCTTTGAATGCCTTTAGGGGGGAGCAAGGGGTCTACAGTTGGAGCACCCCCCCAGGTGCCCATCCAATAGTCATATTCTGGCCTGGTCATTTTGGAAGTTTTTCAAAAAATCATTAAAAAACAAGAGCCCCACTTCTCCCTCATCATACATGACAAATAGACCATCTAGGTTAATTAATGGTTTAACATAGTGCTATATATCATTTGGGCAGTATAAATGGCATTTGGACATGGTTCACTGACTTTGGGGTTTGGAAACAGACTTCCTATAACCGTACATGGCAAATGGACATAACATCCTGATTTGGCACTGTCAATACTTTCATATTGCATTTGGACATTTTTTATTGCATTTGGCCATGGTTCACTGATTTTTGATTTGGACTCTTGACTTCGTATGAAATCATATTGGAAATGGACAAAACATATGCCTTGTGGACAATTAAAAAAATCTGACAATAAAATATGACAAAAGTATGTTCATACAGTTCTTATACATGTATAATTGATACAACATTTCAAAAGAATTTCGAAAAAAGTTCCAGAACACACTTTTTTAAGGGAGTGATACGTTTTAGATATTTTTTTTTCATTTGAAAAATATGACCCTTGGGTCTTGACTTGATGTGCATTTGCAATATGCAAATTTACTGTGGAGCGCGCTCACCATCTATTGGATTTTTGCTGTGTGACACTTGGCATTTGCCATATGAATATTTGCAATAAGTTTTGAATGAAATGCGGTCCATTTGAGTGGTATTGTACATCGTGTATATGTTTCCTACAGTGCCAATAAGTTCCCATTCCTTTTTGTCCATTTCAGGGGGGTCTTCCCTTACATAGGTATTCATTTTGTCCAAGTGGGTGAGGGCAGTGTGGAGTACAATAGAGATTGCGTCATCTGTGAATCTGTTTGGGCAATATGCAAATTAGAATGGGTCCAGGGTGTCTGGGTTGATAGTGTTGATGTGAGCCATGACAAGCCTTTCAAAGCATTTCATGGCTACAGTTGTGAGTGCTACGGGGCAATAGTCATTTAGGCAGGTTACCTTGTCGTTCTTGGGCACGGGGACTATGGTCGTCTGCTTGAACCAAGTTGGTATTGCAGATCGCATCAGGGATAGCTTGAAAATATCAGTGAAGACACTTGCCAAGTGGTCAGCGCATTCTCTCAGTTGGCGTCTTGGTATTCCGTCTGACCCCGTGGCCTTGCGAATGTTAAAGGTCTTACTCACATCAGCTACAGAGAGTGAGATCACATAGTCGTCCGGAATAGTTGGTGCCTCATGCATGGTTCAGTGTTGCTTGCCTCAGTTAACTGCCATTCATCGTATTGACTGTAGATCTTTTCTGTTGAGTGAGACAAGAAGAACAGTTTCACACAGAAACACCCTCTCTTTCTATCTCTTTCTATTCTCTCCACATCGCTCAGAGATTATGAGCTGAATCAATCATCAGTTTGACACGCCGTCCTATGGTCGGTTTGACCGTGGCACTCTCGCTCTCGTGCCGCGTGTGTGTGTGTGTCAGACCACTTGTGTGTGTGTGTTTGGCTGCCAGAGAGAGAGGACCATGCCACTGCCATGTCCCACTGCTCTATCTGAAGCCCCGGCTATGTCTCTTGCTCCCTCCCTGACTCCCTTCCTCGCTCCCTGACTCCCTACCACCAATCCTCCCTCCCTCCCTCCCTGACTCCCTCCCTCCCTTCCTTACTTTCTCCCTTCCTCCCTGACTCCCTCACTGACTGACTCCCTCTCTCCCTCCCTACCTCCCTCCCTACCTCCCTCACTGACTCCCTCCCTCCCTCCCTCCCTCCCTCCCTCCCTCCCTCCCTCCCTCCCTCCCTCCCTCCCTCCCTCCCCGACTCCCTACTGCTCAACCACCCTCCATCCATCCCTCCCTCCCTGACTCCCTCCTTGACTCCTTCCCTACCACCCCTCCTTCCTTCCTTCCTTCCTTCCTTCCTTCCTTCCTTCCTTCCTTCCTTCCTTCCTTCCTTCCTTCCTTCCTTCCTTCCTTCCTTCCTTCCTTCCTCCCTCCCTGTCTCTTGCTCCCTCCCTGACTCCCTTCCTCGCTCCCTGACTCCCTACCACCAATCCTCCCTCCCTCCCTCCCTGACTCCCTCCCTCCCTTCCTTACTTTCTCCCTTCCTCCCTGACTCTCTCCCTTCCTTCCTCACTCACTGACTCCCTTCCTTCCTCCCTCACTGACTCCCTTCCTTCCTCCCTCACTGACTCCCTTCCTTCCTCCCTCACTGACTCCCTTCCTTCCTCCCTCACTGACTCCCTTCCTTCCTTCCTTCCTTCCTCCTTCACTGACTCCCTTCCTTCCTCCCTCACTGACTCCCTTCCTTCCTCCCTCACTGACTCCCTTCCTTCCTCCCTCACTGACTCCCTTCCTTCCTCCCTCACTGACTCCCTTCCTTCCTCCCTCACTGACTCCCTTCCTTCCTTCCTCCCTCACTGACTCCCTTCCTTCCTCCCTCACTGACTCCCTTCCTTCCTTCCTTCCTCCCTACCGCCCACCCTGACTCCCCTCCCTATGGCTCCTTCCCTGGCTCCCTCCCTCCCTCCCTGCTGTCCTCCCTCCCTCTCCCTCTCCATCACCCAGATTCTTAATTACAGATTATTGCCTGCTGTCACCCTCAGCAGACCACCAGTTGTGCAGACATGTTTGATAGTACAATTATCTTCGCCTGATTGGCCGATCCCCATTTCACTAGAGCTTTGGCCAGACACGTTATACTCCCCTACTGTAAGACAGAGAGACATATCAGACGTAAGTTTAGAGAGAGAGATACAGAGAGACTGAGATACAGAGAGAGAGAGAGACTGATATACAGAGAGAGAGAGACTGAGATACAGAGAGAGAGAGACTGAGATACAGAGAGACTGAGATACAGAGAGAGAGAGACTGATATACAGAGAGACAGACTGAGATACAGAAAGAGAGAGAGAGAGACTGAGATACAGAGAGAGAGAGAGAGACTGAGATACAGAGAGAGAGAGACTGATATACAGAGAGACAGACTGAGATACAGAGAGAGAGAGAGAGAGGGAGAGAGACTGAGATGCAGAGAGAGAGAGACTGAGATACAGAGAGAGAGAGAGAGAGACTGAGATACAGAGAGAGCGAGAGAGAGACTGAGATACAGAGAGAGACAGAGAGATTGAGATACAGAGAGAGACTGAGAGTAGGGGAGAGAGTGAGAGAGATGGGGGACAGAGAGAGACAGACAGAGTAGGGGAGAGAGTGAGAGAGGGGGGGGGCAGAGAGAGACTGAGAGAATGAGATTAGGGGAGAGAGTGAGAGAGAGGGGGGGCAGAGAGAGACAGACTGAGAGTAGGGGAGAGAGTGAGAGAGAAGGGGGGGGAAGAGAGAGACAGAGAATGAGATACAGAGAGAGACTTAGAGTAGGGGAGAGAGAGGGAGGAAGATATAGAGAGGAAGAGAGAGAGGCAAAGAAGGTCAATTTAGTCCATGGTTAATAAGAGCACATGTCATTCAGATCAGTACAGGTGTCTCTTACTGTCGAATCTGGAGTCTAGAAGGATTTTGTTTTGGATAGAATCCATCCTCTTGTCTGTGACAAAGTGTCTCCACGTCCCGGGAACTGTGTCAGGCAACCAGAAGCAGATTCACTCACTGCTGCTGCTGCTGTTCCCTCTGTTATAATTACTTCTGATGAGTGATATTGACTTTTCAGATAATAGGAGTCTTTTGATGTGGCTTCCGGCACTAACTTTGTTCTCCAGACTGTGAATATTTTAGATTTGATTCCTGCCTCTTTTTTTTTTTTAACTTCCTTCCTTTTCTCGTTCTTATAAATTATAAAAAATTTAATTAATTTAGATCTTTAAAAAAAATCATGAATCACTTTAAGTTCAAATGAATCTCTTTTTTTTTCTCTCATTATTTTTCATTGTAAACAACAACAACCACAGATAACATCGTTGAATGCAGTAGGTAATCCTTCTTAAAAGTCATTATGCATTGAGTTTATAGACTTATATATATACTTATATATATTTATATATTTATATATATTACGGGGTCAATTTGAAAGGTGGTTTATTTTAAACTCTGCTTGTTTTGGACCCAGTAACGGGTTCGGCGAGATCTGTTCGAAAATAGAAAGTGAAATATAATTTGAAAACTTACTCCCCCCTCACCTCCCTCCGTTACAGGCAAGAATCCATGCCCTTCGGTCATATTGATAGAGAATGCGATCAGGTCACCTCTTATAGGAGGGTGCAACCATTTTGCAATGCACGGAAAGAGGGTACAACCTGATGGTAAATGTAAAGCAATGCATTTCCTTCTCCAACTACATGAACTTGTATGCGTGTTTTAATTATTATTATTATTATTATTATTATTATTATTATTATTATTATTAATGCGCTGGGGAGAGGGCCTGCTGCTGTCACTCACGTAAAGCCTGCTGCTGTCACTCACGTAAAGCCTGCTGCTGTCACTCACGTAAAGCCTGCTGCTGTCACTCACGTAAAGCCTGCTGCTGTCACTCACATAAAGCCTGCTGCTGTCACTCACGTAAAGCCTGCTGCTGTCACTCACGTAAAGCCTGCTGCTGTCACTCACATATAGCCTGCTGCTGTCACTCACATATAGCCTGCTGCTGTCACTCACGTAAAGCCTGCTGCTGTCACTCACGTAAAGCCTGCTGCTGTCACTCACATATAGCCTGCTGCTGTCACTCACATATAGCCTGCTGCTGTCACTCACGTAAAGCCTGCTGCTGTCACTCACGTAAAGCCTGCTGCTGTCACTCACGTAAAGCCTGCTGCTGTCACTCACGTATAGCCTGCTGCTGTCACTCACGTAAAGCCTGCTGCTGTCACTCACGTAAAGCCTGCTGCTGTCACTCACGTAAAGCCTGCTGCTGTCACTCACATATAGCCTGCTGCTGTCACTCACGTAAAGCCTGCTGCTGTCACTCACATATAGCCTGCTGCTGTCACTCACGTAAAGCCTGCTGCTGTCACTCACATAAAGCCTGCTGCTGTCACTCACGTAAAGCCTGCTGCTGTCACTCACGTAAAGCCTGCTGCTGTCACTCACGTAAAGCCTGCTGCTGTCACTCACATAAAGCCTGCTGCTGTCACTCACATAAAGCCTGCTGCTGTCACTCACATAAAGCCTGCTGCTGTCACTCACGTAAAGCCTGCTGCTGTCACTCACATAAAGCCTGCTGCTGTCACTCACATAAAGCCTGCTGCTGTCACTCACATATAGCCTGCTGCTGTCACTCACATATAGCCTGCTGCTGTCACTCACATAAAGCCTGCTGCTGTCACTCACGTATAGCCTGCTGCTGTCACTCACGTAAAGCCTGCTGTGCCTTTGCGTTGAGTGTCCTTCCTCACCGTTCTTACTGCGTGTGCGTGCATGTGTGTGTTCATGAATGTGAATGCGCCCTTGCTGTGTTTGTACGTGTGTGTGTGTGTGTGTGTGTGTGTACGTGTGGTATGTGTGTGTGAATATTTGTGTTCTTGTTGCGTGTGTGTATGAGAACTTGTTGTAGCAGGGCCAGCTGTTGTAGTCTGTCAGCTGTAGGGGGGAGGAGCAAAAGTCACAGGCTCTGCCTGGCCTCCTGGGTGCAGTAAAGCTACACCATCTGGGGCTCTGGGGGGGAAGTACAGGCTTCCTGACTGTCTGTCTGTCTGTCTGTCTGGGCTGTGGAACTCAGAACCTTCACTGGATAGAATGCTTACAGCAGACATTCTAAAATTCTATGTTCTATATAGTAGACTTTGGAACAGTTATACTCTTTAAAAAAAGGTGTTATCTAGAACCTTAAATGGTTCTTTGTCTGTCCCCATAGCAGAACCATTTGAACACCCCTTTTTGGTTCCAGGTAGAACCCTTTTTGGTTCCACTAGAACCCTTTTTGGTTCCAGGTAGAACCCTTTTTTGCTTCCAGATAAAACCCTTTTTGTTCCAAGTAGAACCGTTTTGTGTTCCATGTAGAACCCAAAAGGGTTCTAGATGAAACCCTAAAAAGGGTTCTAGATGAAACCCTAAAAAGGGATTCTAGATGAAACCCTAAAAAGGATTCTACCTGGAACCAAAAAAAAGGGTTCTACTTGGAACCAAAAAGGGTTCTACTTGGAACCAAAAAGGGTTACTTGGAACCAAAAAGGGTTCTACTTGGAACCAAAAAGGGTGTTCTATGGAGACAGACGAATAATCCTTTTGTAAACCTTTTTTTCTAAGAGTGTATGATAGAAATAAGAAGTAGATATTAATTACTGAAGGGTGAGTACAGTGAACTCAGTCACATGATCTGTTTCTGGTAGCCTACTCTAAGATCAGGTGATAGGTGAAAGGTCATGGCACGTGACTCATTACACGTATCTGTCCCTCCGCTGCTCAGCCTCGAGACAAAAGAAGAAATCATCCATTGCTTACTAGATGTGGTTTGCAAACCGATTCGTTCAATCTGGATCAGACACAGATATTGTCATGCTAAAATGAAGAGTATAAAGTCAGTAAACAGGGGTTCGTAGCCCACCAAAGTCCCCAAAAAAGTTGTAACTTAAGAGCTGGATATTTTGGATTATCATCTAATATTATGAATCACGACAGTTATGATGGATTCATTTTCTCAGTCCGTATTCCCTTTCCTTTTTAACAACGTTTTTAGGTGCTATATTTCGTGTCCATATGACCGATCCAGTGGGGGAAAATAGTTCTCAGGATCTTTAATGGGGTATAGAGTTCTCAGGAACTTTAATGGGGTATAGAGTTCTCAGGAACTTTAATGGGGTAAAGAGTTCTCAGGAACTTTAATGGGGTAGAGAGTTCTCAGGATCTTTAATGGGGGTAAAGAGTTCTCGGGAACTTTAATGGGGTAGAGAGTTCTCAGGAACTTTAATGGGGTAAAGAGTTCTCAGGAACTTTAATGGGGGTAAAGAGTTCTCAGGAACTTTAATGGGGTAAAGAGTTCTCAGGATCTTTAATGGGGTAAAGAGTTCTCAGGAACTTTAATGGGGGTAAAGAGTTCTCAGGAACTTTAATGGGGTAAAGAGTTCTCAGGATCTTTAATGGGGTAAAGAGTTCTCAGGATCTCTAATCCGGTATAGAGTTCTCAGGAACTTTAATGGGGTATAGAGTTCTCAGGATCTTTAATGGGGTAAAGAGTTCTCAGGATCTTTAATGGGGTAAAGAGTTCTCAGGATCTCTAATCCGGTATAGAGTTCTCAGGAACTTTAATGGGGTATAGAGTTCTCAGGATCTTTAATGGGGTAAAGAGTTCTCAGGATCTTGAATGGGGTAAAGAGTTCTCAGGAACCCTAATGGGGTAAAGAGTTCTCAGGATCTTTAATGGGGGTAAAGAGTTCTCAGGAACTTTAATGGGGTATAGAGTTCTCAGGATCTTTAATGGGGTAAAGAGTTCTCAGGATCTCTAATCCGGTATAGAGTTCTCAGGAACTTTAATGGGGTATAGAGTTCTCAGGAACTTTAATGGAGTAAAGAGTTCTCAGGAACTGTAATGGGGTAAAGAGTTCTCGGGAACTTTAATGGGGTAAAGAGTTCTCGGGAACTTTAATGGGGTAAAGAGTTCTCAGGATCTTTAATGGGGTATAGAGTTCTCAGGATCTTTAATGGGGTAAAGAGTTCTCAGGAACTTTAATGGGGGTAAAGAGTTCTCAGGAACTTTAATGGGGTAAAGAGTTCTCAGGATCTTTAATGGGGTAAAGAGTTCTCAGGATCTTTAATGGGGTATAGAGTTCTCAGGATCTTTAATGGGGTAAAGAGTTCTCAGGATCTTGAATGGGGTAAAGAGTTCTCAGGAACCTTAATGGGGTAAAGAGTTCTCAGGATCTTTAATGGGGGAAAGAGTTCTCAGGATCTCTAATCCGGTATAGAGTTCTCAGGAACTTTAATGGGGTATAGAGTTCTCAGGATCTTTAATGGGGTAAAGAGTTCTCAGGATCTTTAATGGGGTAAAGAGTTCTCAGGATCTCTAATCCGGTATAGAGTTCTCAGGAACTTTAATGGGGTATAGAGTTCTCAGGATCTTTAATGGGGTAAAGAGTTCTCAGGATCTTGAATGGGGTAAAGAGTTCTCAGGAACCCTAATGGGGTAAAGAGTTCTCAGGAACTTTAATGGGGTATAGAGTTCTCAGGATCTTTAATGGGGTAAAGAGTTCTCAGGATCTCTAATCCGGTATAGAGTTCTCAGGAACTTTAATGGGGTATAGAGTTCTCAGGATCTTTAATGGGGTAAAGAGTTCTCAGGATCTTTAATGGGGTAAAGAGTTCTCAGGATCTCTAATCCGGTATAGAGTTCTCAGGAACTTTAATGGGGTATAGAGTTCTCAGGATCTTTAATGGGGTAAAGAGTTCTCAGGATCTTTAATGGGGTAAAGAGTTCTCAGGATCTCTAATCCGGTATAGAGTTCTCAGGAACTTTAATGGGGTATAGAGTTCTCAGGATCTTTAATGGGGTAAAGAGTTCTCAGGATCTCTAATCCGGTATAGAGTTCTCAGGAACTTTAATGGGGTATAGAGTTCTCAGGAACTTTAATGGAGTAAAGAGTTCTCAGGAACTGTAATGGGGTATAGAGTTCTCGGGAACTTTAATGGGGTATAGAGTTCTCAGGAACTTTAATGGGGTATAGAGTGCTCAGGATCTTTAATGGGGTAAAGAGTTCTCAGGATCTTTAATGGGGTAAAGAGTTCCCAGGATCTTTAATGGGGTAAAGAGTTCTCAGGATCTTTAATGGGGTAAAGAGTTCTCAGGATCTTTAATGGGGTAAAGAGTTCTCAGGATCTTTAATGGGGTAAAGAGTTCTCAGGATCTTTAATGGGGTAAAGAGTTCTCAGGAACTTTAATGGGGGTAAAGAGTTCTCTGGAACTTTAATGGAGTAAAGAGTTCTCAGGAACTTTAATGGGGTAAAGAGTTCTCAGGAACTTTAATGGGGTAAAGAGTTCTCAGGATCTTTAATGGGGTATAGAGTTCTCAGGATCTTTAATGGGGGTAAAGAGTTCTCAGGATCTTGAATGGGGTAAAGAGTTCTCAGGAACTTTAATGGGGTAAAGAGTTATCAGGATCTTTAATGGGGTATAGAGTTCTCAGGACCTTTAATGGGGTATATAGTTCTCGGGAACTTTAATGGGGTAAAGAGTTCTCAGGAACCCTAATGGGGTAAAGAGTTCTCAGGATCTTTAATGGGGGTAAAGAGTTCTCAGGAACTTTAATGGGGTATAGAGTTCTCAGGATCTTGAATGGAGTAAAGAGTTCTCAGGATCTTTAATGGGGTATAGAGTTCTCAGGAACCTTAATGGGGGTAAAGAGTTCTCAGGAACTTTAATGGGGTAAAGCGTTCTCGGGAACTTTAATGGGGTAAATATAATAATAATAATAATAAATGCCATTTAGCTGACGCTTTTATCCAAAGCGACTTACAGTCATGTGTGCATACATTCTAAGTATGGGTAAAGAGTTCTCAGGAACTTTAATGGGGTATAGAGTTCTCAGGATCTTTAATTGGGTAAAGAGTTCTCAGGATCTCTAATCCGGTATAGAGTTCTCAGGAACTTTAATGGGGTATAGAGTTCTCAGGAACTTTAATGGAGTAAAGAGTTCTCAGGAACTGTAATGGGGTATAGAGTTCTCGGGAACTTTAATGGGGTAAAGAGTTCTCGGGAACTTTAATGGGGTAAAGAGTTCTCAGGATCTTTAATGGGGTAAAGAGTTCTCGGGAACTTTAATGTGGTAAAGAGTTCTCAGGATCTTTAATGGGGTATAGAGTTCTCAGGATCTTTAATGGGGTAAAGAGTTCTCGGGAACTTTAATGGGGTAACGAGTTCTCAGGATCTTTAATGGGGTATATAGTTCTCGGGAACTTTAATGCATAACAGGATCCTGTGGAGTTGTTCCCTTTATGATTGACAACACAAGGTTATTTTATTAACATTATTCACAATATTATTGTAGAGTCAAAGGGCAAAATAAAGCAACATTTAAAGCCTTTTATGTCCTAACCATCTGTTTTGTATAGAAACCTATCACTAATGTGCATGCTATTTGTTTAATGCTAGAGACGACTCCAGTAGGGTTTTCTGCTAATAATAGCACAGATCTTAGTTTACCTTCCTGTTGAAGTGACTCTATAAATGTAACCTTTCCCCTGCTTGCTCTGAGCTCTGAGTGTGTGTGTGTGTGTGTGTGTGTGTGTGTGTGTGTGTGTGTGTGTGTGTGTGTGTGTGTCTGTGTGTCTGTGTGTCTGTGTGTCTGTGTGTCTGTGTGTGTGTGTGTGTGTGTGTGTGTGTGTGTGTGTGTGTGTGTGTGTTAGCTACCTCTGTCCTGCTGTACTGGGATGGTCTTCCAGATGTTTGAGTTTTATTGGATAGTCGGCGGCAACTTCAAAAGCCCTTTATGGATCTGAGAGTGAGACCAGCCTCTCACTGTTCATTCTCTATCCCAGAACCAGACCATTTTCAGGAAAGAGCTCTGAAGTAATGTTCTCACAATAGTCCTACAACGTCCTAACATTACTCATAAAACGCTCCAACAACGTTCCCACAACACTCCTGCAACAGTCCTACAATGTTAGTGCAACACTCCGACAACGGACCCAGAACGCTCTGACAGCGGTCCCAGAACGCTCTGACAACGGTCCCAGAACGCTCTGACAACGGCAGGCACATAAAGGAAATAATCCTTCATGACTAAATCTCATTTGTTATGCTGGGAGTTCCACACACACACACACACACACACACACACACACACACACACACACACACACACACACACACACACACACATAACGTAACTCAAATGTAACAACACACACACACACACACACACACACACACACACACACACACACACACACACACACACACACACACACGTAACTCAAATGTAACACACACACACACACACACACACACACACACACGTAACTCACATGTAAACACACACACACACACACACACACACACACACACACACACACACACACACACACACACACACGTAACTCACATGTAACACACACACACACACACACACACACACGTAACTCACATGTAACACACACACACACACACACACACACACACAAACTCACATGTAACACACACGTAACACACACACACACACACACACACACACACACACACACACACACACTGCCTCAGGGCCTTGAGATTGTGTGTAGATGCATCCATTTAGGTGTGTGTGTGTGTGTGTGTGTGTGTGTGTGTGTGTGTGTGTGTGTGTGCGTGCGTGCGTGCGAGTGTGAGTGTGAGTGTGAGTGTGTGTGTGTGTAAATGCGAGGAAAACCATCACCGTCTTCTAATCAGCACCTCAGCCTGTGTGGTCTCTCTCCTGCAACCTGTCCCTGTTTTGCTGGCCTTTCATTTTCCACACTCTCTCTTAATGTCCCTTATTAATAGGCGCTTAAATCAAATCTGATTGTTTAAACGCACTTACTGGGTACATCCCAAAAATGGCCCCCTGTTCATCCACTCATACTCAAAATGTATTTCACTACATACGGAATAGGGTTCCGTTTGGAACATGGGACAGGGGGAAAGGGTTCCGTTTGGAACATGGGACAGGGGGAAAGGGTTCCGTTTGGAACATGGGACAGGGGGAAAGGGTTCCGTTTAGAACATGGGACAGGGAAAAAGGGCTCTGTTTGGGACATGGGACAGGGGGAAAGGGCTCTGTTTGGAACAAATCCTACTATGGGTACCGATATGAAATTGCATACTTCTCTCCTATTTTAATTTAAATCCTAAATTATATTCATTGCTGCTATACATTCTCATTACTTCATTACATATCTGCTCCTACTGAATATTGTATTAACGAACATCATTGCTCATCAGTAAACCATAAAGTGCAATAAAATAAAGGATATGGCAAGGCTACTATGTTTCAAACACCTTAATAATGAATCACAAAGAGTTGTACATAGTAAGAGGGGAGGGGGGTACCCCATCCTCCACCGGCTGGGTGGCGCCATGGCAGTCATTACTTTAAAAACACAAAATAAGTTTCTGTAGTCTGGTTGCTCGGCTCCAAAACAAAATAAGTTGTTGTAGTCTGGTTGCTAGGCCCCAAAAGAAGAAGTTGTTGTAGTTTGGTTGCTAGGCTAGATTTGCGACCCAAATGACACTCTATACCTTTAGTGAAATAATTTTTTGACGAGGGCACGTAGTGACTCTGTAGTGATAGGGAGTAGGCTAGTAGGCTTGCGGAACGTAGAGCTCATTATTCCAGATCAAGCAGAATTGAGAATTCTATTTGTCCCCCCTCTGTAACACTGTGGTATGCATGGGAATTCTATTTGCCCCCCCACCCCTGTAACACTGTGGTATGCATGGGAATTATATTTGTCCCCCCCACCCCCTCCCACCCCTGTAACACTGTGGTATGCATGGGAATTATATTTGTCCCCCCACCCCCTCCCACCCCTGTAACACTGTGGTATGCATGGGAATTATATTTGACCCCCCACCCCTCCCACCCCTGTAACACTGTGGTATGCATGGGAATTATATTTGTCCCCCCCACCCCTCCCACCCCTGTAACACTGTGGTATGCATGGGAATAATATCCCCCCCCCCTGTAACACTGTGGTATGCATGGGAATTATATTTGCCCCCCCCTGTAACACTGTGGTATGCATGGGAATTATATTTGCCCCCCCCCCCCCGTAACACTGTGGCATGCATCGTAATTATATTTGCCCCCTGTAACACTGTGGTATGCATGGGAATTATATTTGCCCCCTGTAACACTGTGGCATGCATGGGAATTATATTTGCCCCCCTGTAACACTGTGGTATGCATGGGAATTATATTTGCCCCCCGTAACACTGTGGTATGCATGGGAATTATATTTGCCCCCCTGTAACACTGTGGTATGCATGGAAATTATATTTGCCCCCCGTAACACTGTGGTATGCATGGGAATTATATTTGGCCCCCCCCCCGTAACACTGTGGTATGCATGGCTAATATGGCAGCTGTGGTCTCTCAGTCTGTTTTCTTAAACAAATTAACTCTCCATGCCTCATCTCTGGACAAACAACACACACACACACGCAAACACACGCATGCACACAAACACGCGCAAGCACACGCATGTACACAAACACACGCCTTGCACACGCATGCACACAAACACACGCAAGCACACAAACACACGCAAGCACACAAACACACGCAAGCACACGCATGCACACAAACACACGCAAGCACACACATGCTCACAAACACACGCAAGCACACGCATGCACACAAACACACGCAAGCACAGACATGTACACAAACACGCGCAAGCACACGCATGCACACAAACACACGCAAGCACAGACATGTACACAAACACGCGCAAGCACACGCATGCACACACAAACACGCACGCACGCACTCGTTTGCACACACAAACACACGCAAGCACACAAACACACACAAACTCTCCACACCTCATCTCTGAACTAAATTGCGTGGGTTGATCATGTTTACAGTCCGCTGGGCAACAGGATATTGGTATAAATTGTGAACCAGGTCCCGTGCGTGCGTGCGTTTTGTCCCTCGTGCAGTATGGGTATGAAGCACGTCTTGCTATTTATGTGAATTGTTGATTCATTGAAGGTCATTTTCCAGATGCCTTTGTTTTAGGGACTGATTTATGTAACTGATTACAGTAATTGTAATTCGGAAGGGGAAGACAAACTCTAGCGCACCATGAACCTAGAACCAACATACACCATGAACCTAGAACCAACATACACCATGAACCTAGAACCAACATACACCATGAACCAGCATACACATGAACCTAGAATCAACATACACCAGAAACCTAGAACCAACATACACCATGAACCTAGAACCAACATACACCATGAACCTAGAACCAACATACACCATGAACCTAGAACCAACATACACCATGAACCAGCATACACATGAACCTAGAATCAACATACACCATAAACCTAGAACCAACATACACCATGAACCTAGAACCAACATACACCATGAACCAGCATACACATGAACCGAGAATCAACATTATTCTGCCCTTGAGTTGCGTTCCCATGCAAAACTAGACAGATCGCTAACAACTAAGTCTTCAATAAAACTCCCAAGGCGTGACTTTTCTTGAATTAATATATTGAAAACGTTTATGTTGTGAAACTGCAAAATACAGAAAATAATATACTTTAGTGTTCAATTCACACCGACATACTGTAGATGTACATTAAACATTTGAAGTTGCATAAATACAAAGCACGCGCTAAGGTACCATGCATCTGGCATGATGCCAAACCATATAGCTAATTGTTAACCATATGGTAATTGCTCCTTTCATTACTCTAATAATGTATAACCATCTATGTAGAATAACAAAGCATATTACACTAGAAACAGTAACAAAACTACAGTATTGTATATTTTACAATTCGTTTGCATGACGCATGAGCAAAGTAATACAGCTAACGACATACACAAAAGGCATTGCAATTTGTGAGTAAATGCAACCAACATTGATATGTAAGAAACTCTATCAATAACAAGATTATCATCATTAGCTAAATGCTTGAATCGAACTTACAAACAAATATTTTTCCAAGGCTGAAGCGTGACAAGAAATAACTACATTGGAAGACCTGCACTGTAGCGTTGTTTGTAGCTGCTTCTATGCTGCAAAACAAATTCTGTACTTCCCGTTTGCGTTGACTTTCTAAGTACCAGAAAGCGCCACTAGGGGGCAAATAACACCATTGAACACAATGAAAATCCAATTTAACCATTGTAATAAAATAATCTGTTACCTTCTAACAGGATGGCAGCACATACACCATGAACCTAGAACCAACATACACCATGAACCTAGAACCAACATACACCATGAACCTAGAACCAACATACACCATGAACCAGCATACACATGAACCTAGAATCAACATACACCATGAACCTAGAACCAACATACACCATGAACCTAGAACCAACATACACCATGAACCAGCATACACATGAACCTAGAATCAACATACACCATGAACCTAGAACCAACATACACCATGAACCTAGAACCAACATACACCATGAACCTAGAACCAACATACACCATGAACCAGCATACACATGAACCTAGAATCAACATACACCATGAACCTAGAACCAACATACACCATGAACCTAGAACCAACCTACACCATGAACCTAGAACCAACATACACCATGAACCAGCATACACATGAACCTAGAATCAACAAACACCATGAACCTAGAATCAACATACACCATGAACCTAGAACCAACCTACACCATGAACCTAGAACCAACATACACCATGAACCAGCATACACATGAACCTAGAATCAACATACATCATGAACCTAGAATCAACATACATCATGAACGAAATGTCAGAATAATAGTAGAGAGAATTGTTTTTTTTCAGCTTTTATTTCATTCATCACATTCCCAGCGGGTCAGAAGTTTACATACACTCAATTAGTATTTGGTATCATGGCCTTTAATTTGTTTAACTTTTTAAGGCTGCAGGGGCAGTATCGAGTAGCTTGGATGAAAAGGTGACCATTGTAAACAGCCAGCTCCTCAGTCTCAGTTGCTAATATATGCATATTAGTAGTAGTATTGGATAGAAAAAACTCTAAAGTTTCCAAAACTGTCAAAATATTGTCTGTGAGTATAACATAACTGATATTGCAGGCGAAACCCTGAGGAAAATCAAAACAGGAAGTGGCTTCTATTTTGAAAACTCCATGTTCCATAGCCTCCCGTTTTCTGGATTTAAAGGGATATGAACCAGATTCCTTTTCCTATCGCTTCCTCAAGGTGTCAACAGTCTTCAGACATAGTTTCAGGCTTTTATTTAGAAAAATGAGCCAGAACGATAACATTGCGTCAAGTGGTCACATGAGTTTTGCTCGCGCAACAGAATTTGGACAGCCATTGTTTTCCCCTCTCCTACTGTGAAATACATTTGCGGTTGAGGATTGATTATGAAAAAGGTTTGACATGTTTCTGTGGACATTATGGAAACTATTTGGAATTTTCGTCTAATTTGATTGCTTTTATGATTTTCGTGACCGAGCTACCTGATGCTAATTGTACTTAATGTTTTATCGTGCGATCGATAAATGTACACAAATACTTGGATTGCTTTTGCTGTAAAGCATAATTTAAAAATCTGACACCATAATTTGCAAATAAATTCATTAAAAATCCTGCAATGTGATTTTCTGGATTTTTCTTTCTCATTTTGTCTGTCATAGTTGAAGTGTACCTATGATGAAAATTACAGGCCTCTCATCTTTTTAAGTGGGAGAACTTGCACAATTGGTGGCTGACTAAATACATTTTTGCCCCACTGTACATCCACAGGTACACCTCCAATTGACTAAAATGATCTCAATTAGCCTATCAGAATCTTGTAAAGCCATGACATTACATTACATTTTTCTGGAATTGTCCAAGCTGTTTAAAGGAACATTCATCTTAGTGAATGTAAACTTCTGACCCAATGGAATTGTGATACTGTCACGAATATTACCGAAGGTGGCTCCCCTTCCTGTTCGGGTGGCGCTAGGCGGCCGTCGTCGCCGGTCTACTAGCTGCCACCGATCCTTTGTTCCGTGTTCGTTTGGTTTTGTCTAATTGGTTTCACCTGTTCATTGTTTGGTCGTTAGGGTGTGGTTATTTAAGTTCGTTAAGCTCGCTTCTGTTTGTGCGGGCTTGTTGTTCTGTATTTGTGAGAGGTGTTAGTGTTTTGTTGGGTTTTCTCACTGTCCTTGTATTTCACATAAGGGTACTATTTGTTTTAATAGTTACGCCTGTGTTGGGTTAATAGTATTTTGTTCTTTTAATTTTGGACATTAACAAAAAAAAATCAATGTAGTGGTTGAAAAACTTTGAATGACTCCATTCTAAGAGTACGTGAACTTCCGACTTCAACTGTATGACAGTACATGATATGAGACTTCCCTGAGAAATGTGAGGATTAGCAGTGATAAAGGACAGGGATACCAACACTGAAACAATATATATATATATATATATATATATATATATATATATATATATATATATATATATATATATATATACCATTTACACTGTCAAAAGTTTTACTATTTTTCTGTATTGTAGAATAATAGTTAAACTTCTTGACAACCTGTCGCGGGATCATTTTCGTTAGCAACCGTTGAATAGCATAGCACCACAGTCAAATAATATTACTAAAAAATATATTCATGAAATCATGCAATGAAATCACAAGTGCAATATTGCAAAACACAGTTTAGCCTTTTGTTAATAATCCACCTGTCATTTCAGATTTTGAAATGAAGCTTTACAGCGAAAGCAATCCAAGCGTATCCAAGCGATAGCCTAGCATTGCATTATGTACAATTAGCATCAGGAAGCTTGGTCACGAAAATCAGAAAAGCAATCAAATTAACCGTTTACCTTTGATGATCTTCGGATGTTTTCACTCACGAGACTCCAAGTTACACAACAAATGTTCCTTTTGTTCCATAAAGATTATTTTTATACCCAAAATACCTCCGTTTGTTTGTCGCGTTATGTTCATAAATCCACAGGAAAGAGCGGTCACGACAATGCAGACGGAAATTCCAGAAAAGTCTTCATAATGTCCACGGAAACATGTCAAACGTTTTTTATAATCATTCCTCAGGTTGTTTTTAAAATATATATTCAATAATATATCAACCAATTGTGTAGGTTTTTCAAAAACAGCGGGAGGAACAATGGCGGCTTTACACAGTTGCGCAAAAACTCACTCTGAGAGCCCCCACCTACCCACTTACGCAATGTGATCTTTCACGCTCATTTTTCAAAATAAAATTCTGATACTATGTCTAAAGACTGTTGACACCTTAGGGAAGCAATAGCAAAAGGAATCTGGTTGATATCAGCCCTGTCATCTGAATACCCTGATGTTTTGTGATCTACTCATCCAGCCTTGTCATCTGAATAACCTGATGTTTTGTGATCTACTCATCCAGCCTTGTCATCTGAATACCCTAATGTTTTATTATCTACTCATCCAGCCCTATCATCTGAATACCTGATGTTATCTACTCATCCAGCCCTATCATCTGAATAAATCAAAATCTAATCAAATCAAATCAAATCAAAATCACATTTTATTTGTCGAGATTTTATTTCGAGTGTAGCGAAATGCTTGTGCTTCTAGTTCCGACAATGCAGTGATAACCAACAAGTAATCTAACTAACAATTCCAAAACTACTGTCTTATACACAGTGTAAGGGGATAAAGAATATGTACATAAGGATATATGAATGAGTGATGGTACAGAGCAGCATACAGTAGATGGTATCGAGTACAGTATATACATATGAGATGAGTATGTAGACAAAGTAAACAAAGTGGCATAGTTAAAGTGGCTAGTGATACATGTATTACACAAGGATGCAGTCGATGATGTAGAGTACAGTATATACGTATGCATATGAGATGAATAATGTAGGGTAAGTAACATTATATAAGGTAGCATTGTTTAAAGTGGCTAGTGATATATTTACATCATTTCCCATCAATTCCCATTATAAAAGTGGCTGGAGTTGGGTCAGTGTCAATGACAGTGTGTTGGCAGCAGCCACTCAATGTTAGTGGTGGCTGTTTAACAGTCTGATGGCCTTGAGATAGAAGCTGTTTTTCAGTCTCTCGGTCCCAGCTTTGATGCACCTGTACTGACCTCGCCTTCTGGATGATAGCGGGGTGAACAGGCAGTGGTTCGGGTGGTTGATGTCCTTGATGATCTTTATGGCCTTCCTGTAACATCGGGTGGTGTAGGTGTCCTGGAGGGCAGGTAGTTTGCCCCCGGTGATGCGTTGTGCAGACCTCACTACCCTCTGGAGAGCCTTACGGTTGAGGGCGAAGCAGTTGCCGTACCAGGCGGTGATACAGCCCGCCAGGATGCTCTCGATTGTGCATCTGTAGAAGTTTGTGAGTGCTTTTGGTGACAAGCTGAATTTCTTCAGCCTCCTGAGGTTGAAGAGGCGCTGCTGCGCCTTCTTCACGACGCTGTCAGTGTGAGTGGACCAATTCAGTTTGTCTGTGATGTGTATGCCGAGGAACTTAAAACTTGCTACCCTCTCCACTACTGTTCCATCGATGTGGATAGGGGGGTGTTCCCTCTGCTGTTTCCTGAAGTCCACAATCATCTCCTTAGTTTTGTTGACGTTGAGTGTGAGGTTATTTTCCTGACACCACACTCCGAGGGCCCTCACCTCATCCCTGTAGGCCGTCTCGTCGTTGTTGGTAATCAAGCCTACCACTGTTGTGTCGTCCGCAAACTTGATGATTGAGTTGGAGGCGTGCGTGGCCACACAGTCGTGGGTGAACAGGGAGTACAGGAGAGGGCTCAGAACGCACCCTTGTGGGGCCCCCGTGTTGAGGATCAGCGGGGAGGAGATGTCGTTGCCTACCCTCACCACCCTGATGTTATCTACTCATCCAGCCCAATCATCTGAATACCCTAATGTTTTATTATCTACTCATCCAGCCCTGTCATCTGAATACCCTGATGTTATCTACTCATCCAGCCCTATCATCTGAATACCCTGATGTTATCTACTCATCCAGCCTTGTCATCTGAATACCCTGATGTGATCTACTCATCCAGCCTTATCATCTGAATACCCTGATGTTATCTACTCATCCAGCCCTATCATCTGAATACCCTGATGTTATCTACTCATCCAGACCTGTCATCTGAATACCCTGATGTTATCTACTCATCCAGACCTGTCATCTGAATACCCTGATGTTATCTACTCATCCAGACCTGTCATCTGAATACCCTGATGTTATCTACTCATCCAGACCTGTCATCTGAATACCCTGATGTTATCTACTCATCCAGCCCTATCATCTGAATACCCTGATGTTATCTACTCATCCAGACCTGTCATCTGAATACCCTGATGTTATCTACTCATCCAGACCTGTCATCTGAATACCCTGATGTTATCTACTCATCCAGACCTGTCATCTGAATACCCTGATGTTATCTACTCATCCAGCCCTATCATCTGAATACCCTGATGTTATCTACTCATCCAGCCTTGTCATCTAAATTTCTTGATGTTTTGTTTTGGCCTGCAGAAAATTTCTGTGTGTGTGGTGTTACATTCCCGAGCAAGAAAACCAGAAATAGATAAGGAGAGAGAGAGAGAGATATTGTTGTTACTGATTTTCCCGTTGACAATCTTTATGATCACTATTTTAATTATGTTAATACTGCAACCAAATCACTTAATTTCCAAAGTACACTTGGGCAATATTCACATTTTTACATCATGCCAATAAAGCAATTTTAAAATTGAATTATGCTGGCTTGCAAAGTGATGTGTAATTCGTATTGGAAACCAGCCAGATTTAGGATATCCAACAAGTGAAATTGTTAATCACCTGCATTCAGAATGACTGCCAGGGTAGGGAAGATTGAATACTGAGACTCAATCACTCTAAACTGGAACAACCGTCTCAGTAATGGGTGCAATAAATCCAATTAATAACAGATTGGATTAGTTTAGCAAACTGTAGGTTATTTATTGGGATTCCTGGGAGTGCATTCTGATTAAGATAATCAAAGGCAAGTGAATATTTATAATGCTATTTCTGATTAATGTTGACTCTAACATGGCAGATATCAGTTTGGCTTGATTTGTTGTCTGAGCGCCGTACTCAGATTGTGCTTTTAAAAATAAAAAAATCTGACACAGCGGTTGCATTAAGGAGAAGTTTATCGAAAGTTCCATGTATAATAGTTGTATATATTATCAATGTTTATTATGAGTATTTCTGTAAACTGATGTGGCTGTCTGCTAAATCACTGCATGTTTTGGAACTACTGAACATAACACGCCAATGTAAAATGCGATTTTTGGTATAAATATTCACTATCGAACAAAACATACATGTATTGTGTAACATGAAGTCCTATGAGTGTCATCTGATGAAGATCATCAAATGTTAGTGATTCATTTTATCTCTATTTCTGCTATTTGTGACAACTCTCTTTGGTTGGAAAAACCGCTGTTTTTTCTGTGACTTGGTGGTGACCTAACATAATCGTTTGTGGAGCTTTCGCTGTAAAGCCTTTTTGAAATCAGACACTGTGGCTGGATTAACAAGAATTGTATCTTTAAATTGGTGCCTAATACTTGTATGTTTGAGAAATATGATTTATGAGATTTCTGTTGATTTGAATTTGGCGCCCTGCAATTTCATTGGCTGTTTGGCTGTCCGCTGGCGGAACCCCGTTCCCAGACAGGTTATACTCTGCCTTTTAAATCGACCTCTTGCCCCGACTCACCTAGTCTATCATCGTTGTTGATCTGAAATGATTGGATAGGAGTAAGCGTTATTTCTAAAATTTTACGTACATTTCACGGGGCAATACAATGATTGTTGTTGCTTATGTCCATCAAATTCATTCAGATACAGAAAGGGATTCCTTTGGCCCATTGGTTATGAATTGTGAACTAGAAAACTTCTTTCATCTGATATCTTTCAGATTCAATAGACTTTTGCGCCTAGCGTGAGTAACAAGAACCTTCAAACTACAGTCCCTCAAGCCTTTAAAAGAGTCATAAAGGAACAATAGACAAAAAAGACAACCACCCTCTCTCCCTCCTCCCCTTCTCTCCATCCCTCCTCCCCCACATCAAAAAATATCAAAACGCCAGACAGAGAGGCGGCCTCCTTTGTTCAGTTTCACATTTTGTTTTAAGATTTATAAACCATGTTTGGTTGGTTTAGGCAGAAGTAGCAGGCCTGAAGAGGCCATGGGGAGGGGGTTAGGAGGGGCCAGGGAGCAGGCCTGAAGAGGCTATGGGGAGGGGGTTAGGAGGGGCCAGGGAGCAGGCCTGAAGAGGCTATGGGGAGGGGGTTAGGAGGGACCAAGGGAGCAGGCCTGAAGAGGCTATGGGGAGGGGGTTAGGAGGGGCCAGGGAGCAGGCCTGAAGAGGCTATGGGGATGGGGTTAGGAGGGGCCAGGGAGCAGGCCTGAAGAGGCCACGGGGAGGGGGTTAGGAGGGGCCAGGGAGCAGGCCTGAAGAGGCCATGGGAGGGGGTTAGGAGGGGCCAGGGAGTAGGCCTGAAGAGGCCATGGGGGGGTGTGGGGTTAGCAGGGGCCAGGGAGCAGGCCTGAAGAGGCTGTGGGGAGGGGTTTAGGAGGGGCCAGGGAGCAGGCCTGAAGAGGCTATGGGGAGGGGGTTCGGAGGGGCCAGGGAGCAGGCCTGAAGAGGCTATAGGGAGGGGGTTAGGATGGGCCAGGGAGTAGGCCTAAAGAGGCCATGGGGAGGGGGTTAAGAGCGGCCAGGGAGTAGGCCTGAAGAGGCCATGGGGATGGGTTAGCAGGGGTGAGGAGGGGCTGAGGGTCACACACACACAGTTCCCCTTTCTTCTCTGCCGCCTCCCTTGTTGGATGCCTTTGTGGTGTTGGGGAAAGTTTAAGATTCCTCTCACATTCCTATTCTCTCGGGAAGGTCAGGCCACAGATTGGTGGACATGTTGACATGACTCATTTAAAAGGACACAAAGGGGAGAAAGGCTTCAGCTACAGTAGAGGAGAGAGAGAAGGAGAGAGAGAGAGAGAGAGAGAGAGAGAGAGAGAGAGAGAGAGAGAGAGAGAGAGAGAGAGATTGTGAGTGTGTGTGTATGTATGTGTGTGTGTGCTTGCGTGCTTATGTGTGTGTGTGTGTGTGTGTGTGTGTGTGTGTGTGTGTGTGTGTGTGTGTGTGTGTGTGTGTGTGTGTGTGTGTGTGTGTGTGTGTGTGTGTGTGTGTGTGTGTGTGTGTGTGTGTGTGTGTGTGTGTGTGTGTGTGTGTGTGTGTGTGTGTGTGTGTGTGTGTGTGTGTGTGTGTGTGTGTGTGTGTGTGTGTGTGTGTGTGTGTGTGTGTGTGTGTGTGTGTGTGTGTGTGTGTGTGTGTGTGTGTGTGTGTGTGTGTGTGTGAGAGTGTGTTATACCGGTCAGAGTGGTAAAGTGGAAGACGGCAAAGGCGCAGTAACCATGGAAATCACTGAATAACGACAATACACCACACCTTTTAAAAATCACAGGCTTCGAACTTGTTCACAAGTTTCTATACAAGATATACAGTACATACTGGATCTTTCACAACGGTGTTAGCCCCGTTATGTACGTCCTCTGCTTTCAGTAGTACCAACAAAAGACTTAGTTAATGACCAGCAGCAATGCACATATATCATTGATTTGATATTCTGATGATTTTTGTGTTTGTTTAGGCTCACCGTATATCCACGGAGCTCCTCGTTATGCTTTCTCACTTAGCACACTGCTATGGAAATGAGAAAGAGCGAGAGAGAGAGGAGGGGTGAGAGAGAGAGAGAGGGAGAGGGGGGAGAGACAGAGTGATAAAGAGAAAAGAAAGAATGGAATTTTCCAGTTGAAGTGAAACCAGCTTCATCATATTAATGTTAAAATGCATATGTACACACACACACACACACACACACACACACACACACACACACACACACACACACACACACACACACACACACACACACACACACACACACACACACACACACACACACACACACACACACACACACACACACACACACTGCCAAGTATAGGAATTGTCTGACTGCAGTGGACTGAGTGTCGGAGGAGATAGCAGGGTTGTCACATCAATTGGACACGGCCGACCTCAGTGCATATCCTGTTATTGTGGCAGCAGAGGGCCGTGGAAGCCAGGCAGAGGGCCATGGAAGCCTGTAAAGGGCCATGGAAGCCAGGCAGTGGGCCATGGAAGCCTGTAAAGGGCCATGGAAGCCAGGCAGAGGGCCATGGAAGCCTGTAAAGGGAAATGGAAGCCTGGCAGAGGGCCATGGAAGCCTGTAAAGGGCCATGGAAGCCAGGCCGAGGGCCATGGAAGCCTGCAAAGGGCCATGGAAACCTGCAGAGGGCCATGGAAGCCTGCAGAGGGCCATGGAAGCCTGCAGAGGGCCATGGAAGCCTGCAGAGGGCCATGGAAGCCTGTAAAGGGCCATGGAAGCCTGCAGAGGGCCATGGAAGCTTGTAAAGGGCCATGGAAGCCTGTAAAGGGCCATGGAAGCCTGTAAAGGGCCATGGAAGCCTGCAGAGGGCCATGGAAGCCAGGCAGAGGGCCATGGAAGCCAGGCAGAGGGCCATGGAAGCCTGCAAAGGGCCATGGAAACCTGCAGAGGGCCATGGAAGCCTGTAAAGGGCCATGGAAGCCTGCAGAGGGCCATGGAAGCCTGCAAAGGGCCATGGAAACCTGCAGAGGGCCATGGAAGCCTGCAGAGGGCCATGGAAGCCTGCAGAGGGCCATGGAAGCCTGCAGAGGGCCATGGAAGCCTGGCAGAGGGCCATGGAAGCCTGCAGAGGTCCATGGAAGCCTGTAAAGGGCCATGGAAGCCTGCAGAGGTCCATGGAAGCCTGTAAAGGGCCATGGAAGCCCACACATTCCCTGGTTGAGATTTACATACAGACCCCGGCACCCACATCTTCCCTGGTTGAGATTTACATACAGACCCCGGCACCCACATCTTCCCTGGTTGAGATTTACATACAGACCCCTGCAACCACATCTTCCCTGGTTGAGATTTACATACAGACCCCTGCAACCACATCTTCCCTGGTTGAGATTTACTTACAGACCCCTGCACCCACGTCTTCCCTGGTTGAGATTTACAGTGGGGAGAACAAGTATTGGATACACTGCCAATTTTGCAGGTTTTCCTACTTACAAAGCATTTAGGCCTGTAATTGTTATCATAGGTACACTTCAACTGTGAGAGATGGAATCTAAAACAAAAATCCATAAAATCACATTTGTGTGATTTTTAAGTAATTCATTTGCATTTTCTTGCATGACATAAGTAATATAATATAATAATATATGCCATTTAGCATTTATCCAAAGCGACTTACAGTCATGTGTGCATACATTCTACGTATGGGTGGTCCCGGGAATCGAACCCACTACCCTGGCGTTACAAGCGCCATGCTCTACCAACTGAGCTACAGAAGGACCGCTAAGTATTTGATCACCTACCAACCAGTAAGAATTCCGGCTCTCACAGACCTGTTAGTTTTTCTTTAAGAAGCCCTCCTGTTCTTCACTCATTACCATGATTAACTGCACCTGTTTGAACTCATTACCTGTATAAAAGACACCTGTCCACACACTCAATCAACAGAC
>NC_068430.1:4581841-4674341 GCF_023373465.1 Oncorhynchus keta | reverse complement strand
CGTAACGTATTCACACAATTATAATACTGGAGACTATAAATCCCACCATCCTAGTTTTTTAGCTTGTGTGTTGCTACCATGTTTTGTGCTGCTGCCATGTTGTGTTGCTACCATGTTGTGTTGCTACCATGTTGTTGTTATGTTGTGTTGCTACCATGTTGTTGTTATGTTGTGTTGCTACCATGTTGTTGTCATGTTGTGTTGCTAGCATGTTGTTGGCATGTTGTGCTGCTTCCATGTTTTTGTCATGTTATGTTGCTACCATGTTGTTGTCATGTTGTGTTGCTACCATGTTGTTGTCATGTTGTGTTGCTACCATGTTGTTGTCATGTTGTGTTGCTACCATGTTGTTGTTATGTTGTGTTGCTAGCATGTTGTTGTTATGTTGTGTTGCTACCATGTTGTTGTTATGTTGTGTTGCTAGCATGTTGTTGTTATGTTGTGTTGCTACCATGTTGTTGTCATGTTGTGTTGCTACCATGTTGTTGTCATGTTGTGTTGCTACCATGTTGTTGTTATGTTGTGTTGCTACCATGTTGTTGTCATGTTGTGTTGCTACCATGTTGTTGTCATGTTGTGCTGCTACCATGCTGTGTTGTTATGTTGTGTTGCTAGGATGCTGTGTTGTGTTGCTACCATGTTGTTGTCATGTTGTGTTGCTACCCGTGTTGTTGTCATGTTGTGTTGCTACCATGTTGTGTTGTTATGTGTTGCTTCCATGTTGTTGTCATGTTGTGTTGCTACCATGTTGTGTTGTTATGTGTTGCTTCCATGTTGTTGTTAAGTTGTGCTGCTACCATGTTGTTGTCATGTTGTGCTGCTACCATGTTGTGTTGTTATGTGTTGCTACCATGTTGTTGTCATGTTGTGTTGCTTCCATGTTGTTGTCATGTTGTGCTGCTACCATGTTGTTGTCATGTTGTGTTACTACCATGTTGTTGTAATGTTGTGTTACTACCATGTTGTGTTGTTATGTGTTGCTACCATGTTGTTGTCATGTTGTGCAGCTACCATGTTTTTGTCATGTTGTGCAGCTACCATGTTGTTGTAATGTTGTGCTGCTACCATGTTGTTGTCATGTTGTGCTGCTACCATGTTGTTGTCATGTTGTGCTGCTACCATGTTGTGTTGTTGTGTTGCTGCCTTGCTTTGTTGTTGTCTAAGGTCTTTATTTTACTCCCAGCCTCGTCCCAGCAGGAGGCCTTTTGCCTTTTTAGTAGGCCGTCATTGTAAATAAGAATGTGTTCTTAACTGACTTGCTAAGTTAGATAAAGGTTAAATACAACACTTGTAAAAGACACAAGCCTGTCTTCCTGTTTAACAGCAGATCTGGATCACACTAATACTGACACCGGATCCTATTCTTCCTGTTTAACAGCAGATCTGGATCACACTAATACTGACACCGGATCCTATTCCTCCTGTTTATCAGCAGATCTGGATCACACTAATACTGACTAATACTATTCTTCAATAGGGGCATTTGAGTGTAGAGGTGTTGTCAGGATGTTCTTATCCTGAGTGTAGAGATCTTCAGGAGGGGCAATGAGTGTAGGATGTTGTCAGGAGGGGCAGTGAGTGAGAGATGGAAGGAGGACACTGAGTGTGGAGATGTTGTCAAGAGGGGCATTGAGTGTAATATGTTGTCAGGATTTGACCAATCAGAAGTGTAGAAAAAGATGTTGTCAGGAGGTTTGGGCTTGTGAAGATGTGATGTGTAGAGATGTTGTCAGTTACACATGCCTTCACACATCAAGAGGTTTCATTTCAAAATACCTTGTCAAAATTCCCTGTAGAGATGTTGTCAGGTGGGGCAGTGAGTGTAGAGATGTTGTCAGGAGGGGCAGTGAGTGTAGAGATGTTGTCAGGAGGGGCAGTGAGTGTAGAGATGTTGTCAGGAGGGGTAGCGAGTGTAGAGATGCTGTCAGGAGGGGCAGTGAGTGGAGAGATGCTGTCAGGAGGGGTAGCGAGTGTAGAGATGCTGTCAGGAGGGGCAGTGAGTGTAGAGATGTTGTCAGGAGGGGCAGTGAGTGTAGAGATGTTGTCAGGAGGGGCAGTGAGTGTAGAGATGTTGTCAGGAGGGGCAGTGAGTGTAGAGATGTTGTCAGGAGGGGCAGTGAGTGTAGAGATGTTGTCAGGAGGGGCAGTGAGTGGAGAGATGTTGTCAGGAGGGGCAGTGAGTGTAGAGATGTTGTCAGGAGGGGCAGTGAGTGTAGAGATGTTGTCAGGAGGGGCAGTGAGTGTAGAGATGTTGTCAGGAGGGGTAGTGAGTGGAGAGATGTTGTCAGGAGGGGCAGTGAGTGTAGAGATGTTGTCAGGAGGGGTAGTGAGTGTAGAGATGTTGTCAGGAGGGGTAGTGAGTGTAGAGATGTTGTCAGGAGGGGTAGTGAGTGTAGAGATGTTGTCAGAGGGGCAGTGAGTGTAGAGATGTTGTCAGGAGGGGCAGTGAGTGTAGAGATGTTGTCAGGAGGGGTAGTGAGTGGAGAGATGTTGTCAGGAGGGGCAGTGAGTGTAGAGATGTTGTCAGGAGGGGCAGTGAGTGTAGAGATGTTGTCAGGAGGGGCAGTGAGTGTAGAGATGTTGTCAGGAGGGGCAGTGAGTGTGGAGATGTTGTCAGGAGGGGCAGTGAGTGTAGAGATGTTGTCAGGAGGGGCAGTGAGTGTAGAGATGTTGTCAGGAGGGGCAGTGAGTGTAGAGATGTTGTCAGGAGGGGCAGTGAGTGTAGAGATGTTGTCAGGAGGGGCAGTGAGTGTAGAGATGTTGTCAGGAGGGGCAGTGAGTGTAGAGATGTTGTCAGGAGGGGTAGTGAGTGTGGAGATGATGTCAGGAGGGGCAGTGAGTGGAGAGATGTTGTCAGGAGGGGCAGTGAGTGTAGAGATGTTGTCAGGAGGGGTAGTGAGTGTAGAGATGTTGTCAGGAGGGGCAGTGAGTGTAGAGATGTTGTCAGGAGGGGTAGTGAGTGTAGAGATGTTGTCAGGAGGGGCAGTGAGTGTAGAGATGTTGTCAGGAGGGGCAGTGAGTGTAGAGATGTTGTCAGGAGGGGCAGTGAGTGTAGAGATGATGTCAGGAGGGGCAGTGAGTGTAGAGATGTTGTCAGGAGGGGTAGTGAGTGTAGAGATGATGTCAGGAGGGGCAGTGAGTGTAGAGATGTTGTCAGGAGGGGTAGTGAGTGTAGAGATGTTGTCAGGAGGGGTAGTGAGTGTAGAGATGTTGTCAGGAGGGGTAGTGAGTGTAGATATCTAAGACAATGACCTTGTCCCAAATGGCACCCTATTACCCCACATAGGGCTCAGGTTCAAAAGTAGTGCACTATATAGGGAATATGGTGCCATTTGGTATGTACCTTGAGACTTTCCTATGACAGGAGAAGCATGCAGAGTAACACAGGCTAAGTAAAGTGACAGTACTCTAGTTTTATTTAACAATAGAGTACACTACATGCCTTCCTTTCTCCTTTTTAAGGAATGCTAAATCAATTTCCTGTCATTTTATGCCTTTTTCCATTGATACTGACGGTCTGTTGAAAAGAAGAGAGAAAAAAAAAGGGCAGTTTGAAAATGTAATTTCCCGAGGCGTCGGTCGAGGTGTTTAGCAGGCAACGTCCTGGGAGAGGAGGAGTGTCTACGTGTCAAACAGCACCCCTATATGGTGCACTACTGGAGAATCCCATAGGTCTCTGGTCAAAAGTAGTGTACTATAAAAGAGGGAATAGGATGCACATTTTGGATTGACAGAGTCTTCTCTATTTTTCAAACAGAAAACGTGTAACCATGTAGCAAAAAAAAAAGTCATCCCTAATAACTGGGATCTACTTGGATGTCAGAGGCTACTCACACAGAGACAGAGTCCTTAATAACTGGGATCTACTTGGATGTCAGAGGCTACTCGCACAGAGACAGAGTCCTTAATAACTGGGATCTACTTGGATGTCAGAGGCTACTCGCACAGAGACAGAGTCCTTAATAACTGGGATCTACTTGGATGTCAGAGGCTACTCACACAGAGACAGAGTCCTTAATAACTGGGATCTACTTGGATGTCAGAGGCTACTCGCACAGAGACAGAGTCCTTAATAACTGGGATCTACTTGGATGTCAGAGGCTACTCGCACAGAGACAGAGTCCTTAATAACTGGGATCTACTTGGATGTCAGAGGCTACTCGCACAGAGACAGAGTCCTTAATAACTGGGATCTACTTGGATGTCAGAGGCTACTCGCACAGAGACAGAGTCCTTAATAACTGGGATCTACTTGGATGTCAGAGGCTACTCGCACAGAGACAGAGTCCTTAATAACTGGGATCTACTTGGATGTCAGAGGCTACTCGCACAGAGACAGAGTCGTAACTGACCCACTTCATTTTAAACATGCATTAAACGAGAACCCAGAGCCCTGAGGAGAAGAGGAAGCAGATACCCATACAAGGAAACATACAAGGAAACATACAAGGAAACATACGGTGATGCCCAAGACCAAATGATCGCAAGTTGACACAACACCCACCCCCCCAATACATTCTCGACTTTATTGTCCCCAATTTAACTGTTCTTCTCTACGAAGTAACCGTCACACCCTGACCTTTAGAGAGCCTTTTTATTTCTCTATTTGGTTTGGTCAGGGTGTGATTTTTGGTGGGTTTCTATGTTTTCTAAAGCAGTGCGACACAAACAACAGAGTTACACATGGAATAAACAAACGTACAGTCAATAATACAGTAGAAAAAGTCTATATACAGTGAGTACAAATGAGGTAGGACAAGGGAGGTGCGTCAATAAATAGGCCATAGTGGTGAAATAATTACAATATAGCAATTAAACACTGGAGGGATAGATGTGCAGAAGGTGAATGTGCAAGTAGAGATACTGGGGTGCAAAGGAGCAAAATAAATAACAGTATGGGGATGAGGCAGTTGGATGGGCTATTTACAGATGGGCTATGTACCGGTGCAGTGATCTGTGAGCTGCTCTGACAGCTGGTGATTAAAGCTAGTGAGGGAGATGTGAGTCTTCAGCTTCAGTGATTTTTGCAGATTGTTCCAGTCATTGGCAGCAGAGAACTGGAAGGAAAGGCGGCCAAAGTAGGAATTGGTTTTGGGGGTGATCAGTGACATATTCCTGCTACAGCGCGTGCTACGGGTGGGTGTTGCAATGGTGACCAGTGAGCTGAGATAAGGCAGGGCTTTACCTAGCAAAGACTTATAGATGACCTGGAGCCAGTGGGTTTGGCGACAAATATGTAGTGAGGGCCAGCAAACGAGAGCATACAGGTCACAGTTGTGGGTAGAATATGGGGCTTTGGTGACAAAACAGATCGCCCTGTGATAGACTGCATCAAATTTGCTGAGTAGAGTGTTGGAGGCTATTTTGTAAATGACATCGCCAATGTCAAGGATCGGTAGGATAGTCAGTTTTACGAGGGTATGTTTGGCAGCATGAGTGAAGCATGATTTGTTGCAAAATAGGAAACCGACTCTAGATTTCATTTTGATTGGAGATGCTTAATGTGAGTCTGGAAGGAGAGTTTACAGTCTAACCAGACACCTAGGTATTTGTAGTTGTCCACATATTCTAAGTGAAAACCGTCCAGAGTAGTGATAATGGATGGGTGGGGAGGTGTGGAAAGTGATCAGTTGAAGAGCATGCATTAAGTTTTACTTGCATTTAAGAGCAGTTGGAGGCCACGGAAGGAGAGATGTATGGCATTGAAGCTCGTCTGGAGGTCAGTTAACACAGTGTCCAAAGAAGGGCCAGAAGTATACAGAATGGTGTCGTCTGCGTAGAGTTGAATCGGAGAATAACCAGCAGCATGAGCGACATCATTGATGTATACAGAGAAAACAGTCAGCCCGAGGATGAACCCTGTGGCACCCCCATAGAGACTTCTAGAGGACAACAGCCCTCAGTGTTTGACTTACTGAACGCTGTCTGAGAAGTAGTTGGTGAATTCAGTAGATCAAATCAAGACAGGAACTATTATTTTAGCAGGTAACCTATATCATACATTTGATAAGTAATTAAGGGAGCATTAAGGGAGCCTACAAAGAGTCTGAACAACTTCCTCTCTACACATGTTTTACAGCTGGAGATTATTATCCCTACAAAATATGATTCTTTTTTTTTCTCAAAGTAAGAAAAGCTATTCAATAATTGACTACATTTTTATTTTTTTTAAATGCACTCAACAATTTACTGGATTAAAACATTCATGGTTATATCGGATCATCTCTTCAGTGGGTCAGACTCATCTCTTCAGTGGGTCAGACTCATCTCTTCAGTGGGTCAGACTCATCTCTTCAGTGGGTCAGACTCATCTCTTCAGTGGGTCAGACTCATCTCTTCAGTGGGTCAGACTCATCTCTTCAGTGGGTCAGACTCATCTCTTCAGTGGGTCATATGATTGAGTGCAGTCTGACCCAGGAGTGGGAAGGTGAACGGAAAGGCTCTGGAGCAACGAACCGCCCTGCTGGTCATTTATGAGCATTTGAACATCTTGGCCATGTTCTGTTATAATCTACACCCGGCACAGCCAGGAGAGGACTGGCCACCCCTCAGAGCCTGGTTCCTCTCTAGGTTTCTTCCTAGGTTTTGGACTTTCTAGGGAGTTTCTCCTAGCCACCGTGCTTCTACACCTGCATTGCTTGCTGTTTGGGGTTTTAGGATGGGTTTCTGTACAGCACTTTGAGATATCAACTGATGTACAAAGGGCTATATAAATAATTTAATTTAATTTGATTATGATTTGATCATTCTACAATATCATCTATAATTACACCAATAGAAAATTCACTTAGCCATAGAATTAACCCAGTACATCTTCTGTACCCAAAATGTATTGAAAAAAATTGACCTTTACCATTACAAATGTAGACGGAGAAAAGGCGACCCCTGATATAATTTTAGATGATTTTAAGGAGTACTTTAGGAGGATGATAATCTCATACTCAGCAAAAGTTACATTTGATTTAGAAATTTAAATAAAATAAATATTGAGATGAACTTTTGTTATTGAGCAAATACTTATTTCCCATCATAATTTGCAAATGAATTAATTAAAAATCCTACATCCTACTGTGATTTTCTAGATTTTTTTTCCTCATTTCGTCTGTCATAGTTGAAGTGTACCTATGATGAAAATTACAGGCCTCTCTCATCTTTTTAAGTGGGAGAACTTGCACAATTGGTGGCTGACTAAATACTTTTTTGCCCGACTGTATATACAGTACTGCAGTTCAAATACGTTAAATCTTTTTTAAACATTGTTAGCCATGTTAAGTGAACAGGGCGTAGATACTTAAGTTACGGTTGGTTACCCTCTGTTACAGTGATCATGTAACACTGGTTCAATTAGGCTTGGTTCATCTTACTCCGTCCATCTGCTTCAACCCAGCAGACAGTAGAGTCAACCAGCAGTAATCCAGAGAGACTCCCCATTCAGTTCCTCCCTGTAGGAGGCCTCCATTCACATTCACTCCATTCACACAGCCTCCAATACAGTCTCCAATACAGTCTCTATCCAGCTATCCTCTGTCTCTATCCAGCTATCCTCTGTCTCTATCCAACTATCCTCTGTCTCTATCCAACTATCCTCTGCATCTATCCAGCTATCCTCTGTCTCTATCCAACTATCCTCTGTCTCTATCCAGCTATCCTCTGCGTCTATCCAGCTATCCTCTGTCTCTATCCAGCTATCCTCTGCCTCTATCCAGCTATCCTCTGTCTCTATCCAACTATCCTCTGCCTCTATCCAACTATCCTCTGTCTCTATCCAACTATCCTCTGTCTCTATCCAGCTATCCTCTGTCTCTATCCAGCTATCCTCTGTCTCTATCCAGCTATCCTCTGTCTCTATCCAACTATCCTCTGTCTCTATCCAACTATCCTCTGTCTCTATCCAGCTATCCTCTGTCTCTATCCAGCTATCCTCTGCCTCTATCCAGCTATCCTCTGTCTCTATCCAGCTATCCTCTGTCTCTATCCAGCTATCCTCTGTCTCTATCCAGCTATCCTCTGCCTCTATCCAGCTATCCTCTGTCTCTATCCAGCTATCCCATGTCTCTATCCAACTATCCTCTGTCTCTATCCAGCTATCCTCCCCCTCTATCCAGCTATCCTCCCCCTCTATCCAGCTATCCTTCCCCTCTATCCAGCTATCCTCTGCCTCTATCCAACTATACTCTGTCTCTATCCAGCTATCCTCTGCCTCTATCCAGCTATCCTCTGTCTCTATCCAGCTATCCTCTGCCTCTATCCAACTATCCTCTGTCTCTATCCAACTATCCTCTGTCTCTATCCAGCTATCCTCTGTCTCTATCCAGCTATCCTCTGCCTCTATCCAACTATCCTCTGTCTCTATCCAGCTATCCTCCGTCTCTATCCAGCTATCCTCTGCCTCTATCCAACTATCCTCTGCCTCTATCCAGCTATCCTCTGCCTCTATCCAACTATCCTCTGTCTCTATCCAGCTATCCTCTGCCTCTATCCAGCTATCCTCTGTCTCTATCCAGCTATCCTCTGTCTCTATCCAGCTATCCTCTGCCTCTATCCAACTATCCTCTGTCTCTATCCAGCTATCCTCTGCCTCTATCCAGCTATCCTCTGTCTCTATCCAGCTATCCTCTGCCTCTATCCAACTATCCTCCCCCTCTATCCAACTATCCTCTGCCTCTATCCAACTATCCTCTGTCTCTATCCAGCTATCCTCTGTCTCTATCCAACTATCCTCTGCCTCTATCCAGCTATCCTCTGTCTCTATCCAGCTATCCTCTGTCTCTATCCAACTATCCTCTGTCTCTATCCAACTATCCTCTGTCTCTATCCAGCTATCCTCCCCCTCTATCCAGCTATCCTCTGTCTCTATCCAACTATCATCTGCCTCTATCCAGCTATCCTCTGTCTCTATCCAACTATCCCCCCTCTATCCAGCTATCCTCTGTCTCTATCCAGCTATCCTCTGTCTCTATCCAACTATCCTCCCCCCCTCTATCCAACTATCCTCTGCCTCTATCCAACTATCCTCTGTCTCTATCCAGCTATCCTCTGCCTCTATCCAACTATCCTCTGCCTCTATCCAGCTATCCTCTGCCTCTATCCAACTATCCTCTGCCTCTATCCAACTATCCTCTGTCTCTATCCAACTATCCTCTGCCTCTATCCAACTATCCTCTGCCTCTATCCAGCTATCCTCTGCCTCTATCCAACTATCCCCCTCTATCCAACTATCCTCTGCCTCTATCCAGCTATCCTCTGCCTCTATCCAGCTATCCTCTGCCTCTATCCAGCTATCCTCTGTCTCTATCCAACTATCCTCTGCCTCTATCCAGCTATCCTCTGCCTCTATCCAGCTATCCTCTGCCTCTATCCAGCTATCCTCTGCCTCTATCCAGCTATCCTCTGCCTCTATCCAGCTATCCTCTGCCTCTATCCAACTATCCTCTGTCTCTATCCAACTATCCTCTGCCTCTATCCAGCTATCCTCTGCCTCTATCCAGCTATCCTCTGCCTCTATCCAGCTATCCTCTGCCTCTATCCAGCTATCCTCTGCCTCTATCCAGCTATCCTCTGCCTCTATCCAACTATCCTCTGCCTCTATCCAGCTATCCTCTGCCTCTATCCAGCTATCCTCTGCCTATATCCAACTATCCTCTGTCTCTATCCAACTATCCTCTGTCTCTATCCAACTATCCTCTGCCTCTATCCAACTATCCTCTGTCTCTATCCAGCTATCCTCTGCCTCTATCCAGCTATCCTCTGCCTATATCCAACTATCCTCTGTCTCTATCCAACTATCCTCTGTCTCTATCCAGCTATCCTCTGCCTATATCCAACTATCCTCTGTCTCTATCCAGCTATCCTCTGTCTCTATCCAACTATCCTCTGTCTCTATCCAGCTATCCTCTGCCTCTATCCAACTATCCTCTGTCTCTATCCAGCTATCCTCTGCCTCTATCCAGCTATCCTCTGCCTATATCCAACTATCCTCTGTCTCTATCCAACTATCCTCTGCCTCTATCCAGCTATCCTCTGCCTATATCCAACTATCCTCTGTCTCTATCCAACTATCCTCTGCCTCTATCCAGCTATCCTCTGCCTATATCCAACTATCCTCTGTCTCTATCCAACTATCCTCTGTCTCTATCCAACTATCCTCTGTCTCTATCCAACTATCCTCTGCCTCTATCCAGCTATCCTCTGCCTATATCCAACTATCCTCTGTCTCTATCCAACTATCCTCTGTCTCTATCCAACTATCCTCTGCCTCTATCCAGCTATCCTCTGCCTCTATCCAGCTATCCTCTGCCTCTATCCAGCTATCCTCTGCCTCTATCCAACTATCCTCTGCCTCTATCCAGCTATCCTCTGCCTCTATCCAGCTATCCTCTGCCTATATCCAACTATCCTCTGTCTCTATCCAACTATCCTCTGTCTCTATCCAGCTATCCTCTGCCTATATCCAACTATCCTCTGTCTCTATCCAACTATCCTCTGTCTCTATCCAGCTATCCTCTGCCTCTATCCAACTATCCTCTGCCTCTATCCAGCTATCCTCTGCCTCTATCCAGCTATCCTCTGCCTCTATCCAGCTATCCTCTGCCTATATCCAACTATCCTCTGTCTCTATCCAACTATCCTCTGTCTCTATCCAACTATCCTCTGCCTATATCCAACTATCCTCTGTCTCTATCCAACTATCCTCTGTCTCTATCCAACTATCCTCTGCCTCTATCCAGCTATCCTCTGTCTCTATCCAACTATCCTCTGCCTCTATCCAACTATCCTCTGTCTCTATCCAACTATCCTCTGCCTCTATCCAACTATACTCTGCCTCTATCCAGCTATCCTCTGCCTCTATCCAACTATCCTCTGCCTCTATCCAACTATCCTCTGCCTCTATCCAACTATCCTCTGCCTCTATCCAACTATCCTCTGCCTCTATCCAACTATCCTCTGCCTCTATCCAACTATCCTCTTTCTCTATCCAACTATCCTCCCCCTCTATCCAGCTATCCTCTGTCTCTATCCAGCTATCCTCTGTCTCTATCCAAATACCCCCCTCTATCCAACTATCCTCTGCCTCTATCCAACTATCCTCTGTCTCTATCCAGCTATCCTCTGTCTCTATCCAACTATCCTCCCCCTCTATCCAACTATCCTCTGCCTCTATCCAACTATCCTCTGCCTCTATCCAGCTATCCTCTGCCTCTATCCAGCTATCCTCTGCCTCTATCCAACTATCCCCCCCCATCTATCCAACTATCCTCTGCCTCTATCCAACTATCCTCTGTCTCTATTCAGCTATCCTCTGTCTCTATCCAACTATCCTCCCCCCTATATCCAGCTATCCTCTGTCTCTATCCAACTATCCTCCCCCCCCTCTATCCAACTATCCTCTGTCTCTATCCAACTATCCTCTGCCTCTATCCAACTATCCTCCCCCCCCTCTATCCAACTATCCTCTGTCTCTATCCAGCTATCCTCTGTCTCTATCCAAATACCCCCCTCTATCCAACTATCCTCTGCCTCTATCCAACTATCCTCTGTCTCTATCCAGCTATCCTCTGTCTCTATCCAACTATCCTCCCCCCTCTATCCAACTATCCTCTGCCTCTATCCAACTATCCTCTGTCTCTATCCAGCTATCCTCTGCCTCTATCCAGCTATCCTCTGCCTCTATCCAACTATCCCCCCCCTCTATCCAACTATCCTCTGCCTCTATCCAACTATCCTCTGTCTCTATTCAGCTATCCTCTGCCTCTATCCAACTATCCTCCCCCCTATATCCAGCTATCCTCTGTCTCTATCCAACTATCCTCCCCCCTCTATCCAACTATCCTCTGTCTCTATCCAACTATCCTCTGTCTCTATCCAGCTATCCTCTGTCTCTATCCAGCTATCCTCTGCCTCTATCCAGCTATCCTCTGTCTCTATCCAGCTATCCTCTGCCTCTATCCAACTATCCTCCCCCTCTATCCAGCTATCTTCTGTCTCTATCCAGCTATCCTCTGCCTCTATCCAGCTATCCTCTGTCTCTATCCAGCTATCCTCTGTCTCTATCCAGCTATCCTCTGTCTCTATCCAACTATCCTCTGTCTCTATCCAACTATCCTCTGCCTCTATCCAGCTATCCTCTGTCTCTATCAAGCTATCCTCTGCCTCTATCCAACTATCCTCTGCCTCTATCCAACTATCCTCCCCCTCTATCCAACTATCCTCTGTCTCTATCCAGCTATCCTCTGCCTCTATCCAGCTATCCTCTGTCTCTATCCAGCTATCCTCTGTCTCTATCCAGCTATCCTCTGTCTCTATCCAGCTATCCTCTGTCTCTATCCAGCTATCCTCTGCCTCTATCCAGCTATCCTCTGTCTCTGTCCAGCTATCCTCTGTCTCTATCCAGCTATCCTCCGCCTCTATCCAGCTATCCTCTGCCTCCTCTGTCTCTATCACCCTCATAGACGTCATCCTGACCAACTGGCCCTCCAAATATACCTCCGCTGTCTTCAACCAGGATCTCAGCGATCACTGCCTCATCGCCTGTATCCGCCACGGAGCCGCAGTCAAACGACCACCCCTCATCACTGTCAAACGCTCCCTAAAACACTTCTGTGAGCAGGCCTTTCTAATCGACCTGGCCCGTGTATCCTGGAAGGACATTGACCTCATCCCGTCAGTTGAGGATGCCTGGTCATTCTTTAAAAGTAACTTCCTCACCATTTTAGATAAGCATGCTCCGTTCAAAAATGCAGAACCAAGAACAGATACAGCCCTTGGTTCACTCCAGACCTGACTGCCCTCGACCAGCACAAAACATCCTGTGGCGGACTGCAATAGCATCGAATAGCCCCGTGATATGCAACTGTTCAGGGAAGTCAGGAACCAATACACGCAGTCAGTCAGGAAAGCTAAGGCCAGCTTCTTCAGGCAGAAGTTTGCATCCTGTAGCTCCAACTCCAAAAAGTTCTGGGACACTGTGAAGTCCATGGAGAACAAGAGCACCTCCTCCCAGCTGCCCACTGCACTGAGGCTAGGAAACACGGTCTCCACCGATAAATCCATGATTATCGAAAACTTCAATAAGCACTTCTCAACGGCTGGCCATGCCTTCCGCCTGGCTACTCCAACCTCGGCCAACACCCCCGTAGTTCCTCACCCAAGCCTCTCCAGGTTCTCCTTTACCCAAATCCAGATAGCAGATGTTCTGAAAGAGCTGCAAAACCTGGACCCGTACAAATCAGCTGGGCTTGACAATCTGGACCCGTTATTTCTGAAACTATCTGCCGCCATTGTCGCAACCCCTATTACCAGCCTGTTCAACCTCTCTTTCATATCGTCTGAGATCCCCAAGGATTGGAAAGCTGCCGCAGTCATCCCCCTCTTCAAAGGGGGAGACACCCTGGACCCAAACTGCTATAGACCTATATCCATCCTGCCCTGCCTATCTAAGGTCTTCGAAAGCCAAGTCAACAAACAGGTCACTGACCATCTCGAATCCCACCGTACCTTCTCCGCTGTGCAATCTGGTTTCCGAGCCAGTCACGGGTGCACCTCAGCCACACTCAAGGTACTAAATGATATCATAACCGCCATCGATAAAAGACAGTACTGTGCAGCCGTCTTCATCGACCTCGCCAAGGCTTTCGACTCTGTCAATCACCAAATTCTTATCGGCAGACTCAACAGCCTCGGTTTTCCGGATGACTGCCTTGCCTGGTTCACCAATTACTTTGCAGACAGAGTTCAGTGTGTCAAATCAGAGGGCATGCTGTCCGGTCCTCTGGCAGTCTCTATGGGGGTGCCACAGGGTTCAATTCTCGGGCCGACTCTTTTCTCTGTATATATCAATGATGTTGCTCTTGCTGCGGGCGATTCCCTGATCCACCTCTACGCAGACGACACCATTCTATATACTTTCGGCCCGTCATTGGACACTGTGCTATCCAACCTCCAAACGAGCTTCAATGCCATACAGCACTCCTTCCGTGGCCTCCAACTGCTCTTAAACGCGAGTAAAACCAAATGCATGCTTTTCAACCGATCGCTGCCTGCACCCGCATGCCCGACTAGCATCACCACCCTGGATGGTTCCAACCTTGAATATGTGGACATCTATAAGTACCTAGGTGTCTGGCTAGACTGCAAACTCTCCTTCCAGACTCACATCAAACATCTCCAATCAAAAATCAAATCCAGAGTCGGCTTTCTATTCCGCAACAAAGCCTCCTTCACTCACGCTGCCAAGCTTACCCTAGTAAAACTGACTATCCTACCGATCCTCGACTTCGGCGATGTCATCTACAAAATGGCTTCCAACACTCTACTCAGCAAACTGGATGCAGTCTATCACAGTGCCATCCGTTTTGTCACTAAAGCACCTTATACCACCCACCACTGCGACTTGTATGCTCTAGTCGGCTGGCCCTCACTACATATTCGTCGCCAGACCCACAGGTAAAGCTCCGCCTTATCTCAGTTCACTGGTCACGATGGCAACACCCATCCGTAGCACGCGCTCCAGCAGGTGTATCTCACTGATCATCCCTAAAGCCAACACCTCATTTGGCCGCCTTTCGTTCCAGTACTCTGCTGCCTGTGACTGGAACGAATTGCAAAAATCGCTGAAGTTGGAGACTTTTATCTCCCTCACCAACTTCAAACATCAGCTATCCGAGCAGCTAACCGATCGCTGCAGCTGTACATAGTCTATAGGTAAATAGCTCACCCTTTTTCACCTACCTCATTCCCATACTGTTTTTATACTGTTTTTATTTATTTACTTTTCTGCTCTTTTGCACACCAATATCTCTACCTGTACATGCCCATCTGATCATTTATCACTCCAGTGTTAATCTGCAAAATTGTATTATTCGCCTACCTCCTCATGCCTTTTGCACACATTGTATATAGACTGCCCATTTTTTTCTACTGTGTTATTGACTTGCTAATTGTTTAGTCCATGTGTAACTCTGTGTTGTCTGTTCACACTGCTATGCTTTATCTTGGCCAGGTCGCAGTTGCAAATGAGAACTTGTTCTCAACTAGCCTACCTGGTTAAATAAAGGTGAAATAAAAAAAATAAAAAAATAAAAAATCCAACTATCCTCTGTCTCTATCCAACTATCCTCTGTCTCTATCCAGCTATCCTCTGCCTCTATCCAACTATCCTCTGCCTCTATCCAACTATCCTCTGCCTCTATCCAGCTATCCTCTGCCTCTATCCAACTATCCTCCGCCTCTATCCAGCTATCCTCCCCCTCTATCCAGCTATCCTCTGCCTCTATCCAACTATCCTCTGCCTCTATCCAACTATCCTCTGCCTCTATCCAGCTATCCTCTGCCTCTATCCAGCTATCCTCTGCCTCTATCCAACTATCCTCTGCCTCTATCCAGCTATCCTCTGTCTCTATCCAGCTACCCCCCCCATCTATCCAACTATCCTCTGCCTCTATCCAGCTATCCTCTGCCTCTATCCAGCTATCCTCTGCCTCTATCCAACTATCCTCTGCCTCTATCCAACTATCCTCTGCCTCTATCCAGCTATCCTCTGCCTCTATCCAGCTATCCTCTGCCTCTATCCAACTATCCTCTGCCTCTATCCAGCTATCCCCCCCCCTCTATCCAACTATCCTCTGCCTCTATCCAGCTATCCTCTGCCTCTATCCAGCTATCCTCTGCCTCTATCCAACTATCTCTATCCAACTAACCTCTGCCTCTATCAACTCTGTCTCTATCCAGCTATCTCTCTGCCTCTATCCAACTATCCTCTGCCTCTATCCAACTATCAACTCCTCTGCCTCTATCCAGCTATCCTCTGTCTCTATTCAGCTATCCTCTGTCTCTATCCAACTATCCTCTGTCTCTATCCAGCTATCCTCTGCCTCTATCCAACTATCCTCCAGCTATCTATCCCTATCCTCTGTCTCTATCCAGCTATCCTCTGTCTCTATCCAGCTATCCTCTGCCTCTATCCAGCTATCCTCTGCCTCTATCCAACTATCCTCTGTCTCTATCCAGCTATCCTCTGTCTCTATCCAGCTATCCTCTGTCTCTATCCAGCTATCCTCTGTCTCTATCCAGCTATCCTCTGCCTCTATCCAGCTATCCTCTGTCTCTATCCAGCTATCCTCTGCCTCTATCCAGCTATCCTCTGTCTCTATCCAGCTATCCTCTGTCTCTATCCAGCTATCCTCTGTCTCTATCCAACTATCCTCTGCCTCTATCCAGCTATCCTGTCTCTGCTATCTCTCTATCCAGCTATCCTCTGTCTCTATCCATCCTCTGTCTCTATCCTCTGTCTCTATCCAACTATCCTCTGTCTCTATCCAGCTATCCTCTGCCTCTATCCAGCTATCCTCTGTCTCTATCCAGCTATCCTCTGTCTCTATCAGCTATCCTCCCCCAGCTATCCAGCTATCCTCTGTCTCTATCCAGCTATCCTCTGCCTCTATCCAGCTATCCTCTGTCTCTATCCAGCTATCTCTCTGTCTCTATCCAGCTATCCTCTGCCTCTATCAGCTATCCTCTGTCTCTATCCAGCTATCCTCTGTCTCTATCCAGCTATCCTCTGTCTCTATCCAGCTATCCTCTGTCTCTATCCAGCTATCCTCTGTCTCTATCCAGCTATCCTCTGCCTCTATCCAACTATCCTCTGCCTCTATCCAGCTATCCTCTGCCTCTATCCAACTATCCTCTGTCTCTATCAACTATCCTCTGTCTCTATCCAGCTATCTCTGCCTCTATCCAGCTATCCTCTGCTCTCTATCCTCAACTATTCTATCCTCTGTATCTATATCCTCTCTATCAACTATCCTCTCCCCCTATCTATCTCTGTCTCTCTATCTCTTCTGTTCTATCAACTATCCTCCCCTCTATCTATCTCTGTCTCTATCCAGCTATCTCTGTCTCCTCTATCCAGCTATCCTCTGTCTCTATCCAGCTATCCTCTGTCTCTATCAACTATCCTCTGTCTCTATCCAGCTATCCTCTGTCTCTATCCAGCTATCTCTGCCTCTATCCAGCTATCTCTGTCTCTATCCAGCTATCCTCTGTCTCTATCCAACTATCCTCTGTCTCTATCCAACTATCCTCTGTCTCTATCCAGCTATCCAACTATCCTCTGCCTCTATCCAACTATCCTCTGCCTCTATCCAGCTATCCTCTGTCTCTATCAGCTATCTTCTGTCTCTATCCAGCTATCTCTCTGTCTCTATCCAGCTATCCTCTGTCTCTATCCAGCTATCCTCTGTCTCTATCAACTATCCTCCCTCTATCCAACTATCCTCTGTCTATCCAACTATCCTCTGTCTCTATCCAGCTATCCTCTGTCTCTATCCAGCTATCCTCTGCCTCTATCCAGCTATCCCCCCCTCTATCCAGCTATCCTCTGTCTCTATCCAGCTATCCTCTGTCTCTATCCAGCTATCCTCTGCCTCTATCCAACTATCCTCTGTCTCTATCCAGCTATCCTCTGTCTCTATCCAGCTATCCTCTGTCTCTATCCAGCTATCCTCTGCCTCTATCCAGCTATCTCTCTGTCTATCTATCAGCTATCCTCTGCTATCTCTATCTATCCTCTAATCTATCAGCTATCCTCTGTCTCTATCCAGCTATCCTCTGTCTCTATCAGCTATCCTCTGTCTCTATCTATCCTCCCTCTATCCAGCTATCCTCTGTCTCTATCCAGCTATCCTCTGTCTCTATCCTCTGTCTCTATCAGCTATCTGCCTCTATCAGCTATCCTCTGCCTCTATCCAGCTATCCTCTGTCTCTATCTCTGCCTCTATCCAGCTATCTCCTCTCCTCCTCTATCCAACTATCTCTGCTCTATCAACTATCCTCCCTCTATCAGCTATCCTCTGTCTCTATCCAGCTATCCTCTGTCTCTATCCAGCTATCCTCTGCCTCTATCCAGCTATCCTCTGTCTCTATCCAACTATCCTCTGTCTCTATTCAGCTATCTCTGTCTCTGCTATCTCTATCTGTCTCAACTATCCTCCCCCTCTATCCAGCTATCCTCTCTCTCTATCCAACTATCCTCCCCCTCTGCCTCTATCCAGCTATCCTCTGTCTATCTATCCTCTGCCTTATCTCTATCCAGCAACTATCCTCTGTCTCTATCCAACTATCTCTCTCTATCCAGCCTCTGCCTCTATCCAACTATCCTCCTCTCAGCTATCCTCTGTCTCTATCCAGCTATCTCTGTCTCTATCCAACTATCCTCTGCCTCTATCCAGCTATCCTCTGTCTCTATCCAGCTATCCTCTGCCTCTATCCAGCTATCCTCTGTCTCTATCCAGCTATCCTCTGTCTCTATCAGCTATCCTCTGTCTCTATCCAGCTATCCTCTGTCTCTATCAGCTATCCTCTGTCTCTATCCAGCTATCCTCTGCCTCTATCCAGCTATCCTCTGTCTCTATCCAGCTATCCTCTGCCTCTATCCAGCTATCCTCTGTCTCTATCCAGCTATCCTCTGCCTCTATCCAGCTATCCTCTGTCTCTATCCAACTATCCTCTCCCCCCTCTATCCAGCTATCCTCTGTCTCTATCCAACTATCCTCTGTCTCTATCCAACTATCCTCTGTCTCTATCCAGCTATCCTCTGTCTCTATCCAGCTATCCTCTGCCTCTATCCAGCTATCCTCTGTCTCTATCCAGCTATCCTCTGTCTCTATCCAGCTATCCTCTGCCTCTATCCAGCTATCCTCTGTCTCTATCCAGCTATCCTCTGTCTCTATCCAGCTATCCTCTGCCTCTATCCAGCTATCCTCTGCCTCTATCCAGCTATCCTCTGCCTCTATCCAGCTATCCTCTGTCTCTATCCAACTATCCTCTGTCTCTATCCAGCTATCCTCTGCCTCTATCCAGCTATCCTCTGTCTCTATCCAACTACTATCCTCTGTCTCTATCCAGCTATCTGTCTCTATCCAGCTATCCTCTGTCTCTATCCAACTATCTCTCTGTCTCTATCCAGCTATCTCTGTCTCTATCCAACTATCCTCTGTCTCTATCCAACTATCCTCTGCTCTATCCAGCTATCCTCTGTCTCTATCAACTATCCTCTGCCTCTATCCAGCTATCCTCTGCCTCTATCCAACTATCTCTCCTCTATCAACTATCCTCTGTCTCTATCAGCTATCTCTGTCTCCAGCTATCCTCTGTCTCTATCCAGCTATCTCTGCCTCCTCCTGCCTCTATCCAGCTATCCTCTGCCTCTATCCAGCTATCTCTGTCTCTATCAACTATCTCTGTCTCTATCCAGCCTCTGCCTCTATCAACTATCCTCTGTCTCTATCCAACTATCCTCTGTCTCTATCCAGCTATCCTCTGCCTCTATCCAGCTATCTCTGTCTCTATCCAACTATCCTCTGCCTCTATCCAGCTATCCTCTGTCTCTATCCAGCTATCCTCTGCCTCTATCAGCTATCCTCTGTCTCTATCAGCTATCCTCTGTCTCTATCAGCTATCCTCTGTCTCTATCCAGCTATCCTCTGTCTCTATCCAGCTATCCTCTGTCTCTATCCAACTATCCTCTGCCTCTATCCAGCTATCCTCTGCCTCTATCCAGCTATGCCTCTCTGTCTCTATCCAGCTATCCTCTCTATCCAAGCTATCCTCCCTCTATCCAGCTATCCTCTGTCTCTATCCAACTATCCTCTGCCTCTATCCAGCTATCCTCTGCCTCTATCCAGCTATCCTCTGTCTCTATCCAGCTATCCTCTGTCTCTATCCAGCTATCCTCTGTCTCTATCCAGCTATCCTCTGTCTCTATCCAGCTATCCTCCCCCTCTATCCAACTATCCTCTGCCTCTATCCAACTATCCTCTGCCTCTATCCAACTATCCTCTGTCTCTATCCAACTATCCTCTGTCTCTATCCAACTATCCTCTGCCTCTATCCAGCTATCCTCTGTCTCTATCCAGCTATCCTCCCCTCTATCCTCTGCCTCTATCCAACTATCTCTCTGTCTCTATCCAGCTATCCTCTGCCTCTATCCAACTATCCTCTGTCTCTATCCAGCTATCCTCTGTCTCTATCAGCTATCCTCTGCCTCTATCCAACTATCCTCCCCCTCTATCCAGCTACTGTCCCTCTGCCTCTATCCAACTATCCTCTGCCTCTATCCAGCTATCCTCTGCCTCTATCTATCCTCCCTCTATCCAGCTATCCTCTGTCTCTATCCAACTATCTCTGTCTCTATCCAGCTATCTCTGTCTCTATCCAACTATCCTCTGTCTCTATCCAGCTATCCTCTGTCTCTATCCAGCTATCTCTGTCTCTATCAGCTATCCTCTGTCTCTATCCAACTATCCTCTGCCTCTATCCAGCTATCCTCTGCCTCTATCCAACTATCTCTCTCCCCCCTCTATCCAGCTATCTCTCTGTCTCTATCCAACTATCCTCTGCCTCTATCCAGCTATCCTCTGCCTCTATCCAACTATCCTCTGCCTCTATCCAGCTATCCTCTGTCTCTATCCAGCTATCCTCTGCCTCTATCCAGCTATCCTCTGTCTCTATCCAACTATCCTCTGCCTCTATCCAACTATCCTCTGTCTCTATCCAGCTATCCTCTGCCTCTATCCAGCTATCCTCTGTCTCTATCCAACTATCCTCCCTCTATCCAACTATCCTCTGTCTCTATCCACTATCCTCTGTCTCTATCCAGCTATCCTCTGTCTATCCTCTATCTCTATCCAACTATCCCCTCTGCCTCTATCCAGCTATCCTCTGCCTCTATCAACTATCTCTGTCTCTATCCAGCTATCCTCTGCCTCTATCCAGCTATCCTCTGTCTCTATCCAGCTATCCTCTGCCTCTATCCAGCTATCCTCTGTCTCTATCCAGCTATCCTCTGTCTCTATCCAGCTATCCTCTGTCTCTATCCAGCTATCCTCTGTCTCTATCCAACTATCCTCTGTCTCTATCCAGCTATCCTCTGCCTCTATCCAGCTATCCTCTGTCTCTATCCAGCTATCCTCTGTCTCTATCCAGCTATCCTCTGTCTCTATCCAGCTATCCTCTGCCTCTATCCAACTATCCTCTGTCTCTATCCAGCTATCCTCTGCCTCTATCCAGCTATCCTCTGTCTCTATCAATCTATCCTCTGCCTCTATCCAGCTATCCTCTGTCTCTATCCAACTATCCTCTGTCTCTGCCTCTATCCAGCTATCCTCTGCCTCTATCCAGCTATCCTCTGCCTCTATCCAGCTATCCTCTATGCTATCCTCTCTCTATCCAGCTATCCTCTGTCTCTATCCAGCTATCCTCTGCCTCTATCCAGCTATCTCTGTCCTCTATCCAGCTATCCTCTGCCTCTATCCAGCTATCTCTGTCTCTATCCAGCTATCCTCTGTCTCTATCCAGCTATCCTCTGTCTCTATCCACTATCCTCTGCCTCTATCCAGCTATCCCCCTCTATCCAACTATCCTCTGCCTCTATCCAGCTATCCTCTGTCTCTATCAGCTATCCTCTGTCTCTATCCAGCTATCCTCTGTCTCTATCCAACTATCCTCTGCCTCTATCCAACTATCCTCTGCCTCTATCCAGCTATCCTCTCCCTCTATCCACTATCTCTGCCTCTATCCAGCTATCCTCTGTCTCTATCCAACTATCCTCTGCCTCTCAGCTATCTCTGCCTCTATCAGCTATCCTCTGTCTCTATCCAACTATCTCTGCCTCTATCCAGCTATCCTCTGTCTCTATCCAACTATCTCTGCCTCTATCAGCTACTCATCCTCTGTCTCTATCTATCTCTATCCAGCTATCCAGTTATCCTCTGTCTCTATCCAACTATCCTCTGTCTCTATCAGCTATCTCTGTCTCTATCCAGCTATCTCTCTGCCTCTATCCAGCTATCCTCCCTCTATCCAGCTATCTCTCTGTCTGCCTCTATCAGCTATCCTCTGCCTCTATCCAGCTATCTCTGTCTCTATCCAACTATCCTCTGTCTCTATCCAACTATCCTCTGCCTCTATCCAGCTATCCTCTGTCTCTATCCAACTATCCTCTGTCTCTATCCAGCTATCCTCTGTCTCTATCCAGCTATCCTCTGTCTCTATCCTGCTATCCTCCCCCTCTATCCAGCTATCCTCTGCCTCTATCCAGCTATCCTCTGTCTCTATCAACTATCCTCTGTCTCTATCCAGCTATCCTCTGCCTCTATCCAGCTATCTCCTCTATCCAGCTATCTCCCCTCTATCCAACTATCCTCTCTCTCTATCCAGCTATCCTCTGCCTCTATCCAGCTATCCTCTGTCTCTATCCAACTATCCTCTGCCTCTATCCAGCTATCCTCTGTCTCTATCCAGCTATCCTCTGTCTCTATCCAACTATCCTCTGCCTCTATCCAGCTATCCTCTGCCTCTATCCAACTATCCTCTGCCTCTATCCAGCTATCCTCTGTCTCTATCCAGCTATCCTCTGTTCTCTATCCAGCTATCTCTGCCTCTATCCAGCTATCCTCTGCCTCTATCCAGCTATCTCTGTCTCTATCCAGCTATCCTCTGTCTCTATCCAGCTATCCTCTGCCTCTATCCAACTATCTGCCTCTATCCAGCTATCTCTTCTTTCTCTATCCAACTATCCTCTGTCTCTATCCAGCTATCTCTGCCTCTATCCAGCTATCTCTGTCTCTATCCAACTATCCTCTGTCTCTATCCAGCTATCCTCTGCCTCTATCCAGCTATCTCTGCCTCTATCCAACTATCTCTGCCTCTATCCAACTATCTCTCCCCTCTCTATCAGCTATCCTCTGTCTCTATCCAGCTATCCTCCCCCCTCTATCCAGCTATCTCTCTGCCTCTATCCAACTATCCTCTGTTCTATCCAACTATCTCTTCTCTATCCAGCTATCCTCTGCCTCTATCCAGCTATCTCTGTCTCTATCCAACTATCTCCCCCTCTATCCAGCTATCTCTGTCTCTATCCACTATCTCTGTCTCTATCCAACTATCTCTGTCTCTATCCAGCTATCTCTCTGTCTCTATCCAGCTATCTCTGCCTCTATCAACTATCCTCTGTCTCTTTCTATGCCCAGCTATCCTCTGTCTCTATCCAACTATCTCTCTGCCTCTATCAGCTATCTCTGTCTCTATCCAACTATCCTCTGTCTCTATCCAACTATCTCTGTCTCTATCCAGCTATCCTCTGTCTCTATCCAACTATCCTCTGTCCCTCTATCCAACTATCCTCTGCCTCTATCCAGCTATCTCTGCCTCTATCCAACTATCCTCTGTCTCTATCCAACTATCCTCTGTCTCTATCCAGCTATCCTCTGCCTCTATCCAGCTATCCTCTGTCTCTATCCAGCTATCTGTCTCTATCCAGCTATCCTCCCTCTATCCAGCTATCCTCTGTCTCTATCCAGCTATCCTCTGTCTCTATCCAGCTATCCTCCCTCTATCCAGCTATCCTCTGCCTCTATCCAGCTATCTCTGTCTCTATCCAACTATCCTCTGTCTCTATCCAACTATCCTCTGTCTCTATCCAGCTATCCTCCCCTCTATCCAGCTATCCTCTGCCTCTATCAGCTATCCTCTGTCTCTATCCAACTATCCTCTGTCTCTATCCAGCTATCCTCTGCCTCTATCCAGCTATCCTCTGCCTCTATCAGCTATCCTCCCTATCTCTATCAGCTATCCTCTGTCTCTATCCAGCTATCCTCTGTCTCTATCAACTATCCTCTGTCTCTATCCAACTATCCTCTGTCTCTATCCAGCTATCCCCCCTCTGCCTCTATCCAGCTATCCTCTGCCTCTATCCAGCTATCCTCTGTCTCTATCCACTAGCTATCCTCTGTCCTCTATCTCAGCTATCCTCTGTCTCTATCCAGCTATCATCTCTGCCTCTATCCAGCTATCCTCTGTCTCTATCCAACTATCCTCTGTCTCTATCCAGCTATCCTCTGTCTCTATCCAACTATCTCTATCAGCTATCCTCTGTCTCTATCAACTATCCTCTGCCTCTATCCAGCTATCCTCCTTCTCTATCCATCTATCCTCTGTCTCTATCAGCTATCCTCTGTCTCTATCCAACTATCCTCTGTCTCTATCCAGCTATCCTCTGCCTCTATCCAGCTATCCTCTGCCTCTATCCAGCTATCCTCTGTCTCTATCAACTATCCTCCCCTCTATCCAGCTATCTCTGTCTCTATCAACTATCCTCTGCCTCTATCAGCTATCCTCTGCCTCTATCCAGCTATCCTCTGTCTCTATCCAGCTATCCTCTGTCTCTATCCAGCTATCCTCTGCCTCTATCCAGCTATCCTCTGTCTCTATCCAACTATCCCTCTGTCTCTATCCAGCTATCCTCCTCTATCCAGCTATCCTCTGCCTCTATCCAACTATCCTCTGTCTCTATCCAACTATCCTCTGTCTCTATCCAACTATCCTCTGCCTCTATCCAGCTATCCTCTGCCTCTATCCAGCTATCCTCTGTCTCTATCCAACTATCCTCTGTCTCTATCCAACTATCCTCTGTCTCTATCCAGCTATCCTCTGCCTCTATCCAGCTATCCTCTGTCTCTATCCAACTATCCTCCCCCCCTCTATCCAGCTATCCGCTGCCTCTATCCAACTATCCTCTGCCTCTATCCAGCTATCCTCTGTCTCTATCCAACTATCCTCTGTCTATCCAGCTATCCTCTGCCTCTATCCAGCTATCCTCTGTCTCTATCCAACTATCCTCCCCCCCTCTATCCAGCTATCCTCTGTCTCTATCCAGCTATCCTCTGCCTCTATCCAGCTATCCTCTGCCTCTATCCAGCTATCCTCTGCCTCTATCCAGTTATCCTCTGTCTCTATCCAGCTATCCTCTGTCTCTGTCCAGTTATCCTCTGTCTCTATCCAGCTATCCTCTGCCTCTATCCAGCTATCCTCCCCCCCCCTCTATCCAACTATCCTCTGCCTCTATCCAGCTATCCTCTGTCTCTATCCAGCTATCCTCTGTCTCTATCCAGCTATCCTCTGTCTCTATCCAGCTATCCTCTGCCTCTATCCAGCTATCCTCCCCTCTATCCAACTATCCTCTGCCTCTATCCAGCTATCCTCTGTCTCTATCCAACTATCCTCTGTCTCTATCCAGCTATCCTCTGCCTCTATCCAACTATCCTCTGCCTCTATCCAGCTATCCTCTGCCTCTATCCAGCTATCCTCCCCCCCCTCTATCCAACTATCCTCTGCCTCTATCCAGCTATCCTCTGTCTCTATCCAACTATCCTCTGCCTCTATCCAACTATCCTCTGCCTCTATCCAGCTATCCTCCCCCCTCTATCCAACTATCCTCTGCCTCTATCCAGCTATCCTCTGCCTCTATCCAACTATCCTCTGCCTCTAAGCTATCTCTGCCTCTATCCAGCTATCTGCCTCTATCCAGCTATCCTCTGCCTCTATCAGCTATCCTCTGTCTCTATCCAACTATCCTCTGTCTCTATCAGCTATCCTCTCTGTTCTCTATCCAGCTATCCTCTGCCTCTATCCAGCTATCCTCTGCCTCTATCCAACTATCCTCTGCCTCTATCCAACTATCCTCTGCCTCTATCCAGCTATCCTCTGTCTCTATCCAACTATCCTCCCCCCCTCTATCCAGCTATCCGCTGCCTCTATCCAACTATCCTATGCCTCTATCCAGCTATCCTCCGCCTCTATCCAACTATCCTCTGCCTCTATCCAGCTATCCTCTGCCTCTATCCAACTATCCTCTGCCTCTATCCAGCTATCCTCTGCCTCTATCCAGCTACCCCCCCTCTATCCAACTATCCTCTGCCTCTATCCAGCTATCCTCTGCCTCTATCCAGCTATCTCTCCCCCTCTATCCAACTATCCTCTGTCTCTATCCAACTATCCTCTGTCTCTATCCAGCTATCCTCTGTCTCTATCCAGCTATCCTCTGCCTCTATCCAGCTATCCTCTGTCTCTATCCAACTATCCTCCCCCCCTCTATCCAGCTATCCTCTGCCTCTATCCATCTATCCTCTGTCTCTTTCCAACTATCCTCTGCCTCTATCCAACTATCCTCTGCCTCTATCCAGCTATCCTCCCCTCTATCCAACTATCCTCTGCCTCTATCCAGCTATCCTCTGTCTCTATCCAACTATCCTCTGCCTCTATCCAGCTATCCTCTGTCTCTATCCAACTATCCTCTGTCTCTATCCAACTATCCTCTGCCTCTATCCAGCTATCCTCTGCCTCTATCCAACTATCCTCTGACTCTATCCAGCTATCCTCTGCCTCTATCCAGCTATCCTCCCCCCCTCTATCCAACTATCCTCTGCCTCTATCCAGCTATCCTCTGTCTCTATCCAACTATCCTCTGTCTCTATCCAACTATCCTCTGTCTCTATCCAACTATCCTCTGCCTCTATCCAGCTATCCTCTGCCTCTATCCAGCTATCCTCTGTCTCTATCCAACTATCCTCCCCCTCTATCCAGCTATCCGCTGCCTCTATCCAACTATCCTCTGCCTCTATCCAGCTATCCTCTGTCTCTATCCAACTATCCTCTGTCTCTATCCAGCTATCCTCTGCCTCTATCCAGCTATCCTCTGTCTCTATCCAACTATCCTCCCCCCCTCTATCCAGCTATCCTCTGTCTCTATCCAACTATCCTCTGCCTCTATCCAGCTATCCTCTGTCTCTATCCAGCTATCCTCTGTCTCTATCCAGTTATCCTCTGTCTCTATCCAGCTATCCTCTGCCTCTATCCAGCTATCCTCTGTCTCTATCCAACTATCCTCTGTCTCTATCCAGCTATCCTCTGTCTCTATCCAGCTATCCTCTGCCTCTATCCAACTATCCTCTGCCTCTATCCAGCTATCCTCCCCCCTCTATCCAACTATCCTCTGCCTCTATCCAGCTATCCTCTGTCTCTATCCAACTATCCTCTGCCTCTATCCAGCTATCCTCTGCCTCTATCCAACTATCCTCTGTCTCTATCCAACTATCCTCTGTCTCTATCCAGCTATCCTCTGCCTCTATCCAGCTATCCTCTGCCTCTATCCAGCTATCCTCTGCCTCTATCCAGCTATCCTCCCCCTCTATCCAGCTATCCTCTGCCTCTATCCAGCTATCCTCTGTCTCTATCCAACTATCCTCTGTCTCTATCCAGCTATCCTCTGTCTCTATCCAGCTATCCTCTGTCTCTATCCAACTATCCTCTGCCTCTATCCAGCTATCCTCTGCCTCTATCCAGCTATCCTCCCCCTCTATCCAACTATCCTCTGCCTCTATCCAGCTATCCTCTGTCTCTATCCAACTATCCTCTGCCTCTATCCAGCTATCCTCTGTCTCTATCCAACTATCCTCTGCCTCTATCCAGCTATCCTCTGTCTCTATCCAGCTATCCTCTGTCTCTATCCAACTATCCTCTGCCTCTATCCAGCTATCCTCTGCCTCTATCCAGCTATCCTCTGCCTCTATCCAGCTATCCTCTGTCTCTATCCAACTATCCTCTGCCTCTATCCAGCTATCCTCTGTCTCTATCCAACTATCCTCTGTCTCTATCCAGCTATCCTCTGCCTCTATCCAGCTATCCTCTGCCTCTATCCAGCTATCCTCTGCCTCTATCCAGCTATCCTCTGCCTCTATCCAGCTATCCCCCCCTCTATCCAACTATCCTCTGCCTCTATCCAGCTATCCTCTGTCTCTATCCAACTATCCTCTGCCTCTATCCAGCTATCCTCTGTCTCTATCCAACTATCCTCTGTCTCTATCCAACTATCCTCTGTCTCTATCCAACTATCCTCTGCCTCTATCCAGCTATCCTCTGCCTCTATCCAGCTATCCTCTGTCTCTATCCAGCTATCCTCTGCCTCTATCCAGCTATCCTCCCCCCTCTATCCAACTATCCTCTGCCTCTATCCAGCTATCCTCTGTCTCTATCCAGCTATCCTCTGTCTCTATCCAACTATCCTCTGTCTCTATCCAACTATCCTCTGCCTCTATCCAGCTATCCTCTGTCTCTATCCAACTATCCTCCACCCCTCTATCCAGCTATCCGCTGCCTCTATCCAACTATCCTATGCCTCTATCCAACTATCCTATGCCTCTATCCAGCTATCCTCTGCCTCTATCCAACTATCCTCTGCCTCTATCCAACTATCCTCTGCCTCTATCCAGCTATCCTCTGCCTCTATCCAGCTATCCTCCCCCTCTATCCAACTATCCTCTGCCTCTATCCAGCTATCCTCTGCCTCTATCCAGCTATCCTCCCCTCTATCCAACTATCCTCTGCCTCTATCCAGCTATCCTCTGCCTCTATCCAGCTACCCCCCTCTATCCAACTATCCTCTGCCTCTATCCAGCTATCCTCTGCCTCTATCCAGCTATCCTCTGCCTCTATCCAGCTACCCCCCCCCCCTCTATCCAACTATCCTATGCCTCTATCCAGCTATCCTCTGTCTCTATCCAGCTATCCTCTGTCTCTATCCAGCTATCCTCTGTCTCTATCCAGCTATCCTCTGTCTCTGTCCAGCTGTCCTCTGTCTCTATCCAGCTATCCTCTGTCTCTATCCAGCTATCCTCTGCCTCTATCCAGCTATCCTCTGTCTCTATCCAGCTATCCTCTGTCTCTATCCAGCTATCCTCTGTCTCTATCCAGCTATCCCCTCTATCCAACTATCCTATGCCTCTATCCAGCTATCCTCTGCCTCTATCCAGCTATCCTCTGCCTCTATCCAGCTATCCTCTGCCTCGATCCAGCTATCCCCCCCCCCTCTATCCAACTATCCTCTGCCTCTATCCAACTATCCTCTGTCTCTATCCAACTATCCTCTGCCTCTATCCAGCTATCCTCTGTCTCTATCAACTATCCTCCACTATCTCTATCCAGCTATTCTGCCTCTATCCAACTATCCTATGCCTCTATCCAAGCTATCCTATCTCTATCCAGCTATCCTCTGCCTCTATCCACTATCCTCTGCCTCTATCCAACTATCCTCTGCCTCTATCCAGCTATCCTCTGCCTCTATCCAGCTATCCTCCCCTCTATCCAGCTATCTCTCCTCTATCCAGCTATCCTCTGTCTCTATCCAGCTATCCTCTGTCTCTATCCAGCTATCCTCTGTCTCTATCCAGCTATCCTCCCCTCTATCCAGCTATCCTCTGTCTCTATCCAGCTATCCTCTGCCTCTATCCAGCTATCCTCTGTCTCTATCCAGCTATCCTCTGTCTCTATCCAGCTATCCTCTGCCTCTATCCAGCTATCCTCTGCCTCTATCCAGCTATCCTCTGTCTCTATCCAGCTATCCTCTGTCTCTATCCAGCTATCCTCCCCCTCTATCCAACTATCCTCTGTCTCTATCCAACTATCCTCCCCCCTCTATCCAGCTATCCTCCGCCTCTATCCAGCTATCCCCCCCTCTATCCAGCTACCCCCCACCTCTATCCAGCTATCCTCCCCCCCCTCTATCCAACTATCCTCTGCCTCTATCCAGCTATCCCTCTGTCTCTATCCAGCTATCCCCCCCCCCTCTATCCAGTTATCCTCTGCCTCTATCCAGCTATCCTCTGCCTCTATCCAGCTATCCTCTGCCTCTATCCAGTTATCCCTGCCTCTATCCAGCTATCCTCTGTCTCTATCCAGCTATCCTCTGTCTCTATCCAGCTATCCTCTGTCTCTATCCAGTTATCCTCTGCCTCTATCCAGCTATCCTCTGCCTCTATCCAGCTATCCTCTGTCTCTATCCAGCTATCCTCTGTCTCTATCCAGCTATCCTCTGTCTCTATCCAGCTATCCTCTGTCTCTATCCAGCTATCCTCTGCATCTATCCAGTTATCCTCCGCCTCTATCCAGCTATCCTCTGCCTCTATCCAGCTATCCTCTGCCTCTATCCAGCTATCCTCTGCCTCTATCGAGTTATCCTCTGCATCTATCCAGTTATCCACTGCATCTATCCAGTTATCCTCCACCTCTATCCAGTTATCCTCTGCATCTATCCAGCTATCCTCTGTCTCTATCCAGCTATCCTCCGCCTCTATTCAGCTATCCTCCGCCTCTATCCAGTTATCCTCTGCATCTATCCAGTTATCCTCTGTCTCTATCCAGCTATCCTCTGCCTCTATCCAGCTATCCTCTGCCTCTATCCAGCTATCCTCCGCATCTATCCAGCTATCCTCTGCCTCTATCCAGCTATCCTCCCCCCTCTATCCAGCTATACTCTGTCTCTATCCAGTTATCCTCTGCATATATCCAGTTATCCTCTGCATATATCCAGTTATCCTCTGCCTCTATCCAGCTATCCTCTGCCTCTATCCAGCTATCCTCTGCCTCTATCCAGCTATCCTCCGCATCTATCCAGCTATCCTCTGCCTCTATCCAGCTATCCTCTGCCTCTATCCAGCTATCCTCTGTCTCTATCCAGTTATCCTCTGTCTCTATCCAGCTATCCTCCCCCTCTATCCAGCTATCCTCTGCCTCTATCCAGCTATCCTCTGCCTCTATCCAGCTATCCTCTGCCTCTATCCAGCTATCCTCTGCCTCTATCCAGCTATCCTCTGTCTCTATCCAGCTATCCTCTGTCTCTATCCAGCTATCCTCCCCCTCTATCCAGCTATCCTCTGTCTCTATCCAGCTATCCTCTGCCTCTATCCAGCTATCCTCTGTCTCTATCCAGCTATCCTCTGTCTCTATCCAGCTATCCTCTGCCTCTATCCAGCTATCCTCTGCCTCTATCCAGCTATCCTCTGTCTCTATCCAGCTATCCTCCCCCTCTATCCAACTATCCTCTGTCTCTATCCAACTATCCTCCCCCCTCTATCCAGCTATCCTCCGCCTCTATCCAGCTATCCCCCTCTATCCAGCTACCCCCTCCCCTCTATCCAGCTATCCTCCCCCCTCTATCCAACTATCCTCTGCCTCTATCCAGCTATCCCTCTGCCTCTATCCAGCTATCCCCCTCTATCCAGCTACCCCCCTCTATCCAGCTATCTCCCCCCTCTATCCAGCTATCCTCCCCCCCCCTCTATCCAGCTATCCTCTGTCTCTATCCAGCTATCCTCTGCATCTATCCAACTATCTAACTGTTCACTGCTTCTATATACTGTAGCTCTGTGCTGGCTCTGAAGGCTCCTGGAGAGAGAGGACAGAGAGAAAAGAGACCAGGCAGAGCACCATGCTGGCTGGCTCCAACAGGCCTGAATACAAATGGATTTGTCTAGGATTAGAAATGTGAACCCTTCAGAACAAAGAGGAAACTTTCTCTCTCTCTTATCGGCTGGGGCTTTTGGGATTAGTGTAACTAACTTCGGCTTGGAACAACGGCTTGTGACATCTGTTTGGGTAGCTGGCCAATCAGTTTGTGTGCGTTTGTGCGTGTGTGTGTGTGCGTGTGTTTGTGTGTGTGTGTGTGTGTAAGGATTAGGAGTCTGTCTTTTGTTTCCTGACTCTGTTTGTAATCGATTGGTGGTGGTGGAATTCTCTTCCTCTTGTACAATCTTCATAAGGAGATCACTCTCTCTTTCTCCATAAGGAGATCACTCTCTCTCTCTCTCCATAAGAGATCACTCTCTCTCTCTCTCTCTCTCTCTCTCTCTCTCTCTCTCTCTCTCTCTCTCTCTCTCTCTCTCTCTCTCTCTCTCTCTCTCTCTCTCCATAAGGAGATCTCTCTCTCTCTCTCTACATAAGGAGATCTCTCTCTCTCGCTCTACATAAGGAGATCTCTCTCTCTCTCTCTCCATAAGGAGATCTCTCTCTCTCTCCATAAGGATATCTCTCTCTCTCTCTCTCTCTCTCTCTCTCTCTCTCTCTCTCTCTCTCTCCATTAGGAGATCTCTCTCTCTCTACATAAGGAGTTTCTCTCTCTCTCTCTCTACATAAGGAGATCTCTCTCTCTCTCTCTACATAAGGAGATCTCTCTCTACATAAGGAGATCTCTCTCTCTCTCTCTCTCTACATAAGGAGATCGCTCTCTCTACATAAGGAGATCTCTCTCTCTCTCTACATAAGGAGATCTCTCTCTCTCTCTACATAAGGAGATCTCTCTACATAAGGAGATCTCTCTCTCTCTCTCTACATAAGGAGATCTCTATCTCTTTACATAAGGAGATCTCTCTCTCTCTCTACATAAGGAGATCTCTCTCTCTCTACATAAGGAGATCTCTCTCTCTACATAAGGAGATCTCTCTCTCTCTACATAAGGAGATCTCTCTCTCTACATAAGGAGATCTCTCTCTCTCTACATAAGGAGATCTCTCTCTCTCTACATAAGGAGATCTCTCTCTCTCTACATAAGGAGGTCTCTCTCTCTCTCTCTACATAAGGAGATCTCTCTCTCTCTCTACATAAGGAGATCTCTCTCTCTCTACATAAGGAGATCTCTCTCTCTACATAAGGAGATCTCTCTCTCTACATAAGGATATCTCTCTCTCTACATAAGGAGATCTCTCTCTCTCTACATAAGGAGATCTCTCTCTCTCTACATAAGGAGATCTCTCTCTCTCTCTACATAAGGAGATCTCTCTCTCTAGACTGTGGAAATTAGTATGTTCTCCTAGAGGGGATTTGGTTCATCTCTGTCATTTTGAGGATTGTCATATTGTGAGATGTTTAACGTTGTGACGTGGTGTAAGCGTACTTACTAACCTTTCTTATGAATTAATTCCATAATCGGTCTCTTGTGTCTAATCCTGAGCCGAGCCCTGTAATGTCATCAATACCTACTAAACCCCTAACTCATCATGTCTAATCCTGAGCCGAGCCCTGTAATGTCATCAATACCTACTAAACCCCTAACTCATCATGTCTAATCCTGAGCCGAGCCCTGTAATGTCATCAATACCTACTAAACCCCTAACTCATCATGTCTAATCCTGAGCCGGGCCCTGTAATGTCATCAATACCTACTAAACCCCTAACTCATCATGTCTAATCCTGAGCCGGGCCCTGTAATGTCATCAATACCTACTAAACCCCTAACTCATCATGTCTAATCCTGAGCCGAGCCCTGTAATGTCATCAATACCTACTAAACCCCTAACTCATCATGTCTAATCCTGAGCCGGGCCCTGTAATGTCATCAATACCTACTAAACCCCTAACTCATCATGTCTAATCCTGAGCCGGGCCCTGTAATGTCATCAATACCTACTAAACCCCTAACTCATCATGTCTAATCCTGAGCCGGGCCCTGTAATGTCATCAATACCTACTAAACCCCTAACTCATCATGTCTAATCCTGAGCCGGGCCCTGTAATGTCATCAATACCTACTAAACCCCTAACTCATCATGTCTAATCCTGAGCCGGGCCCTGTAATGTCATCAATACCTACTAAACCCCCTAACTCATCATGTCTAATCCTGAGCCAGGCCCTGTAATGTCATCAATACCTACTAAACCCCTAACTCATCATGTCTAATCCTGAGCCGGGCCCTGTAATGTCATCAATACCTACTAAACCCCTAACTCATCATGTCTAATCCTGAGCCGGGCCCTGTAATGTCATCAATACCTACTAAACCCCTAACTCATCATGTCTAATCCTGAGCCGGGCCCTGTAATGTCAATGTCTAAACCCCTAACTAACCTGAATCATAAAACCCATATTGAATCTAACTCATCTCACAACATATTGAATCTAACTAAGCCTCCACAACATATTGAATCCGGGCCAACATATTGAATCATAACTAAGCCAGTCTCCACAACATATTGAATCATAACTAAGCCAGTCTCCACAACATATTGAATCATAACTAAGCCAGTCTAACTCATCATGTCTGAAATAACTGAGCCAGCAACATATTGGGCCCTGTATATTGTCATCTAAATCCACCATATTGAATCTAAAGTCTCCACAACCTAACTCATCATTGTCTAATCTCCACAACTGAGCCGGGCCCTGTAATTGAATCATCAAGCCAGTCTCCACAACATATTGAATCATAAAAGCCCCCATATTGAATCTAAGCCAGTCTCATTGAATCATAACTAAGCCAGTCTCCACAACATATTGAATCATAACTAAGCCAGTCTCCACAACATATTGAATCATAACTAAGCCAGTCTCACAACATATTGAATCATAACTAAGCCAGTCTCCACAACATATTGAATCATAACTAAGCCAGTCTCCACAACATATTGGCCCATATTGAATCATAACTAAGCCAGTCTCCACAACATATTGAATCATCAATACCATATTGAATCATAAAAATATAATAATATAAAATATATGCCATTTAGCCCTTTTATCCAAAACTTACAGTCATGTGCATACATACGTATGGGTGGTGAGAACCCACTAAAAGCGCCATGTAATGTCAGTCTCCACAACATATTGAATCATACTAAAGTCCCTAACATATTGAATCATAACTAAGCCAGTCTCCACAACATATTGAATCATAACTAAGCCAGTCTCCACAACATATTGAATCATAACTAAGCCAGTCTCCACAACATATTGAATCATAACTAAAGTCTCACAACATATTGAATCATAACTAAGCCAGTCTCCACAACATATTGAATCATAACTAAGCCAGTCTCCACAACATATTGAATCATAACTAAGCCAGTCTCCACAACATATTGAATCATAACTAAGCCAGTCTCCACAACATATTGAATCATAACTAAGCCAGTCTCCACAACATATTGTCTAAGCCAGTCTCCACAACATATTGAATCATAACTAAGCCAGTCTCCACAACATATTGAATCATAACTAAGCCAGTCTCACAACATATTGAATCATAACTAAGCCAGTCTCCACAACATATTGAATCATAACTAAGCCAGTCTCCACAACATATTGAATCATAACTAAGCCAGTCTCCACAACATATTGAATCATAACTAAGCCAGTCTCCACAACATATTGAATCATAACTAAGCCAGTCTCCACAACATATTGAATCATAACTAAGCCAGTCTCCACAACATATTGAATCATAACTAAGCCAGTCTCCACAACATATTGAATCATAACTAAGCCAGTCTCCACAACATATTGAATCATAACTAAGCCAGTCTCCACAACATATTGAATCATAACTAAGCCAGTCTCCACAACATATTGAATCATAACTAAGCCAGTCTCCACAACATATTGAATCATAAAAATATAATAATATAAAATATATGCCATTTAGCTGACGCTTTTATCCAAAGCGACTTACAGTCATGTGTGCATACATTCTACGTATGGGTGGTCCCGGGAATCGAACCCACTACCCTGGCGTTACAAGCGCCATGCTCTACCAACTGAGCTACAGAAGGACTACAGTCTCCACAACATATTGAATCCTCAGTATCTGCAACAGGCATTATTATTTGTTCAGTTACATTAGCCTTCCGGATAGCATGAAAGACTCCGTGGGAGAGAAAGGAAATGAAAACCATCGGTAAGGAAAGCCAAGAACAGCTAACGGCTATTTGTTGGCTATTTTGTTTAATCTGTTCAGTGTTCAATTTGTTTGGTGTGAGATAATATAAATACACAGAGATGCTGCAGGGTGGTGTAGTGTCAGGAGAGGTGATGTTATCCAGATACAATGTACTCTTTATAAATAATACCATGGCAGGCGACAGACATCATTAGCATTTCGCGATGGGCGGGAAAGAGTGTGTATGTTTGTGTTTGTGTGTGTGCGCGGATGTGTGTTTCTGGGTGTGCGTGTACATGTGTGTGTGATGGGCTCTCGATGGCGTAGCGTTCATTGGAAGTGAAATTGCAGTAAATATGGTAGCAAATTGGAGGTATTTTGAAAGATGGTAGCAAATCTGAGGGTAATCATTTCAATCTCTTCCTCCCCCTTTCACATATTTCCAGTTAGCAAAGCGGTAGAGCTGAGATGATGTGATGTGAAAGCCTGTAATTTATTGTTATTTTGAGAGAAAAGCTTAATTTCTGTTATCTTAAAAGGGTATGAGTCACTCACACAGATTAACATCTCAATATTACTTGAAGATTTCTTGCAAAATACAGAGTGAGAGAGAGAAGATGAGAGAAAGAGAGGGATGGAGATAGGAGGAGAGAGAATGAACACAGATACAGAGGGAGTGGGACAGAGAGAAGATGAGAGAGAAAGAGAGAGAGAGAGGGATGGAGATAGGAGGAGAGAGAATGAACACAGATACAGAGGGAGTGGGACAGAGAGAAGATGAGAGAAAGAGAGAGGGATGGAGATAGGAAGAGAGAGAATGAACACAGATACAGAGGGAGACAGAGAGAAGATGAGAGAGAGGGATGGAGATAGGAATAGAGAATGAACACAGATACAGAGGGAGACAGAGAGAAGATGAGAGAGAGGGATGGAGATACGAAGAGAGAGAATGAACACAGATACAGAGGGAGTGGGACAGAGAGAAGATGAGAGAAAGAGAGAGGGATGGAGATAGGAAGAGAGAGAATGAACACAGATACAGAGGGAGACAGAGAAGATGAGAGAGAGAGAGAGAGAGATGGAGATACGAAGAGAGAGAATGAACACAAATACAGAGGGAGTGGGACAGAGAGAAGATGAGAGAAAGAGAGAGAGATGGAGATAGGAAGAGAGAGAATGAACACAGATACAGAGGGAGACAGAGAAGATGAGAGAGAGAGAGAGAGAGAGATGGAGATACGAAGAGAGAGAATGAACACAAATACAGAGGGAGTGGGACAGAGAGAAGATGAGAGAAAGAGAGAGGGATGGAGATAGGAAGAGAGAGAATGAACACAAATACAGAGGGAGTGGGACAGAGAGAAGATGAGAGAAAGAGAGAGGGATGGAGATAAGAAGAGAGAGAATGAACACAGATACAGAGGGAGTGGGACAGAGAGAAGATGAGAGAAAGAGAGAGGGATGGAGATAGGAAGAGAGAGAATGAACACAAATACAGATAGATCCACACATGTACAGTTGAAGTCGGAAGTTTACATACACTTTAGCCAAATATATTTTAACTCAGTTTTTCATAATTCCTGAAATGTAATCATAAAACATGTTCTGTCTTAGGTCAGTTAGGCTCACCACTTTATTTTTAAGAATGTGAAATGTCAGAATAATAGGAGAGAGAATGATTTATTTCAGATGTATTTATTTCATCACATTACCAGTGCATCAGAAGTTTACATTTACTCAATTAGTATTTGGTAGCATTGCCTTTAAATGGTTTAACTTGGGTCAAAAGTTTCAGGTAGCCTTCCACAAGCTTCCCACAATAAGTTGGGTCAATTTTGTCCTATTCCTCCTGACAGAGCTGGTGTAACTGAGTCAGGTTTGTAGGCCTCTATGCTCACATACGCTTCTTCAGTTCTTCCCTCAAATTTTCTATGGGATTGAGGTCAGGGCTTTATGATGGCCACTCCAATACCTTGACTTTGTTGTCCTTAAGCAATTATGCCACAACTTTGGAAGTATGCTTGGGGTCATTTATGCGTGGTCCCATGGTGTTTATCTCTAGGAGACAGAACGCGTCTCCTTCCTGAGCGGTATGTCAGCTGCGTGGTCCCATGGTGTTTATACTGGCTTACTATTGTTTGTGAGGTCTTGGCTGATTTCTTTTGATTTTCCCATGATGTCAAGCACTGAGTTTGATGGTAGGCCTTGAAATACATACACACGTACACCTCCAATTGACTCAAATTATGTCAATTAGCCTATCAGCAGCTTCAAGCCATGATATCATTTTCTGGAATTTTCCAAGCTGTTTGAAGGCACAGTCAAGTTAGTGTATGTGTGTATGTAAACTTCTGACCCACTGGAATTGTGATACAGTGAATTACAAGCAAAAATTAAAGCAGGAAGCACCAGTAACCCGGTCTATAAATAAGTCAGATGAAGCAGATGCTAAACTACAGGACTGTTTTGCTGTCACAGACTGGAATATATTCTGAGATTCTTCTGATGGCATTGAGGAGTACACCACATCAACCCTAACCATACCCTAACCAGAAGTCATGGATTACATTTGCACTGAGCTAAAGGGTAGAGCTGCGACTTTCATGGTGCGGAACTCTAACCCGGACGCTTACAAGAAATCTTGCTTTGTCCTGCGACGAACCATCAAATAGACAAAGAGTCAAAACAGGGCCAAGATTGAATAACACCGATGCTCGTCTTATGTGGCAGGGCTTGCCAACTATTACAGACGACAAAGGGAAGCACAGCCACGAGCTGCCCAGTGACACGAGCCTACCAGACGAGCTAAATCACCTCAATGCTCGCTTCGTGGCAAGCAACACTGAGGCATGCATGAGAGCATCAGCTGTTCCGGACGACTATGTGATCACACTCTCCGTAGCCGATGTGAGTAAGACCTTTAAATAGATACACTGCGGGGTCAGACTGATTACCAGGATATAGCCTCTCTACTGTATATAGTCTCTCTACTGTATATAGCCTCTCTACTGTATATAGTCTCTCTACTGTATATAGCCTATCTACTGTATATAGCCTCTCTACTGTATATAGCCTCTCTACTGTATATAGCCTCTCTACTGTATATAGCCTCTCTACTGTATATAGCCTCTCTACTGTATATAGCCTCTCTACTGTATATAGCCTATCTACTGTATATAGCCTCTCTACTGTATATAGCCTCTCTACTGTATATAGCCTCTCTACTGTATATAGCCTCTCTACTGTATATAGCCCCTCTACTGTATATAGCCTCTCGACTGTATATAGCCCCTCTACTGTATATAGCCTCTCTACTGTATATAGCCGCAGCAATCTATACACAACACCCCATAATGACAAAGCAAAAACAGGTAGAAATCTTCGCAAATGTAAAAAAAATCGCAAATGTAAAAATGTATTAAAATGAAAAAAACAGAAATACCTTATTTACATAAATATTCAGAACCTTTGCTATGAGACTCAGAGTTGAGCTTAGGGGCTGTTTCTATGTATCATCCTTGAGATGTTTCAACAACTTGATTGAAGTCCACCTGTGGTAAATGTAATTTATTGGATATGATGTGGAAAGGCACACCACCTGTCTATATAAGGTCCCACAGTTGATAGTGCATGTCAGAGCAAAAACCAAGCCATGAGGTCGAAAGGAATTGTCAGTAGAGCTCTGAGACAGGATTGTGTCGAGGCACAAATCTAGGGAAGGGTACCAAAACATTTCTGCAGCATTGAAGGTCCCCAAGAACTCAGTGGCCTCCATCATTATTAAATGGAAGAAGTTTAGAACCACCAAGACTCTTCCAAGAACGGCCAAACTGAGAAATCGGCAGAGAAGAGCCTTGGTCAGAGAGGTGACCAAGGATCCGATGGTCACTGTGACAGAGCTCTAGAGTTCCTCTGTGGAGATGAGAGAAACTTCCAGAAGGACAACCATCTCTGCAGCACTTCACCAATCAGGCCAATTAAGCCTTTATGGTAGAATGGCCAGAAGCAAGTCACTCTTCAGAAAAAAGGCACATGCCAGCCCTCGTGGAGTTTGCCAAAAGACACCTAAAGATTCTCAGACCATTAGAAACAAGATTCTCTGGTCTGATGAAACCAAGATTGAACTCTTTGGCCTGAATGCCAAGCATCACGTCTGGAGGAAAGCTGGCATCATCCCTACAATGAAGCATGGTGGTGGCAGCATTATGCTGTGGGGATGTTTTTCAGTGGCAGGTACTGGGAGACCAGTCAGGATTGAGGCAAAAATGAACGGAGCAAAGTGCATTGAGATCCTTGATGAAAACCTGCTCCAGAGCGCTGAGGACCTCAGACTGGGGTGAAGGTTCACCTTCCAACAGGACAAAGACTAAGCACACAGCCAAGACAATGCAGGAGTGGCTTTGGAAAAAGTTTGATTGTCTTTGAGTGGCCCAGCCAGAGCCCGGATTTGAACCCGATCGAACACCTCTGTGCATCCCTTTGTAGTCGGTATTGGTTGCAAGCCCTGCCACGTCCAACGAGCGTCTGAGCCGGTATAGCACGATTCGATCTTCATCAAGTCCTGTATTGATGCTTTGCCTGTTTAATGGTTCATCGGAGGACATAGTGGGATTTCTTATAAGCTTCTGGGTTAGAGTCCCACCCCTTGAAAGAGGCAGCTCTTGCCTTTAGCTCATTGCGGACGTTGCCTGTTATCCATGGCTTCTGGTTGGGGTATGTATGTACGTACAGTCACTGTGGGGACGACATCATCGATGCACTCATTGATGAAGCCAGTGACTGAGGTGGTGTACTCCTCAATGCCATCGGAAGAATCCCGGAACATATTCCAGTCTGTGATAGTCATATTCCAGTCCTGTAGTTTAGCATCTGCTTCATCAGACCTTTATTGACCGAGTCACTGGTGATTGTAAGCAGGAATCAGGAGAATAGAATTATTGTCAGATTTGCCAAATGGAGGGCGGGGGACAGCTTTGTTTGCATCTCTGTGTGTGGAGTAAAGGTGGTTTAGAATTGTTTTTCCTCTCTGCTTGCACATTTAACATACTGATAGAACTGGTCGTACATACTGGTCTTCAGCTTATCATGAGATACTCTACCTCAGGTGGAAATTTGGTAAGAAGGATTTCTATCTCCCTGCATTAAAGTCCCCGGCCACAAGGAGCGCCGCCTCTGGGTGAGCGTTTTCCTGTTTGCTTATGCCGGTATATATCTCCTTGAGTGCGGTTTTAGTGACAGCATCGGTCTGTGATGGTATGTAGACAACTACAAAAAATAAACAGATGAAAACTCTCTAGGTAGACAGTGTGGTCTTCAGCTTATCATGAGATACTCTACCTCAGGTGAGCAAAACCTCAAGAATTCCTTAGATATCGTGCACCAGTGGTTGTTTACAAATATGCATAGGCCTCTGCCCCATGTCTTACCAGCTGTATTATTCTGTTTTTTTAACCCGCCAGCTGTTCTTAACGTCGTCGTTCAGCCACGGCTCGGTGAAACATAAGATATTACAGGTATGTGCTTTCAGTTTGTCCCATTGTTTTCCCCCCAGTGATTGAACGTTGGCCCAACACCAGCTGTTGTTTACAAATATATATAGAGGCTGCTGGTCTATCCTGCCGATGTAAAACCCCAGAGGCTGCTGGTCTATCCTGCCGATGTAAAACCCCAGAGGCTGCTGGTCTATCCTGCCGATGTAAAACCCCAGAGGCTGCTGGTCTATCCTGCCGATGTAAAACCCCAGAGGCTGGTGGTCTATCCTGCCGATGTAAAACCCCAGAGGCTGGTGGTCTATCCTGCCGATGTAAAACCCCAGAGGCTGCTGGTCTATCCTGCCGATGTAAAACCCCAGAGGCTGGTGGTCTATCCTGCCGATGTAAAACCCCAGAGGCTGCTGGTCTATCCTGCCGATGTAAAACCCCAGAGGCTGCTGGTCTATCCTGCCGATGTAAAACCCCAGAGGCTGCTGGTCTATCCTGCCGATGTAAAACCCCAGAGGCTGCTGGTCTATCCTGCCGATGTAAAACCCCAGAGGCTGCTGGTCTATCCTGCCGATGTAAAACCCCAGAGGCTGCTGGTCTACCCTGCCGATGTAAAACCCCAGAGGCTGCTGGTCTATCCTGCCGATGTAAAACCCCAGAGGCTGGTGGTCTATCCTGCCGATGTAAAACCCCAGAGGCTGCTGGTCTGGTCCTGCTGATGTAAAACCCCAGAGGCTGCTGGTCTATCCTGCCGATGTAAAACCCCAGAGGCTGCTGGTCTATCCTGCCGATGTAAAACCCCAGAGGCTGCTGGTCTGGTCCTGCCGATGTAAAACCCCAGAGGCTGCTGGTCTATCCTGCCGATGTAAAACCCCAGAGGCTGCTGGTCTGGTCCTGCCGATGTAAAACCCCAGAGGCTGCTGGTCTATCCTGCCGATGTAAAACCCCAGAGGCTGGTGGTCTATCCTGCCGATGTAAAACCCCAGAGGCTGGTGGTCTATCCTGCCGATGTAAAACCCCAGAGGCTGGTGGTCTATCCTGCCGATGTAAAACCCCAGAGGCTGGTGGTCTATCCTGCCGATGTAAAACCCCAGAGGCTGGTGGTCTATCCTGCCGATGTAAAACCCCAGAGGCTGCTGGTCTGGTCCTGCCGATGTAAAACCCCAGAGGCTGCTGGTCTATCCTGCCGATGTAAAACCCCAGAGGCTGCTGGTCTGGTCCTGCCGATAAACCCCCCCCAGCTGTATGATGTTCAAGCCACGACTCGGTGAAACATAAGATATGACTGTTTTTACCGTTGGTAGTTTAATTTTGTTCGTCATCGATTTTATTCTTCCAATGATTGCACGTTTGCCAATAGAACTGATGGCAGTGTGGGACAGTCTGACCTCCGCCGCCCTTTTTTCTACATTCTTCACTTCACGCAAATGACAGGGATTTGAGCCTTTGGCCGGGTATGACTCAGAGTAATCGCTCTGATGTCCATGAGTTTCAATCATAAGCAGCAACATTATGTACAAAATAAGTAAAGAAATAAGTCACAAACAACGTAAAAAAAAAAAAAAAGGTTGAAATAAACACAGTTTGTTAGGAAAGTCTGCCATCCTCTCCAGCGACATTCCACCACATTCCAATATTAACTGCACACTTGTTGTTTGTGTACACAGATTTTGTAATGTGGTGTGTTTCTCTCCACTACACCGATTTCCATCTATTTGTATAGCAGACATTCGTGCCAAATTAACTTCTTTTAAATCAACAAAGCATCCTCTCTCTCTCTATCTCGCTGCTACTCTCTCCATCTCTCTTGCTCTTTTCAACTGAGAGTAGTCAGTCAATAACATACCTGCAGACACACACACACACACACACACACACACACACACACACACACACACACACACACACACACACACACACACACACACACACACACACACACACACACACACACACACACACACACACACACACACTGTACATGTACACAATACAGCAGATTAAATACAGCCCAAAAATGTCACATAGATGAAGGAATGGCAGGGTAGCCTATTACACCTTTCCTCCCTCTCCTCGCTCCCTAATCCAACCCTCCTCCCTCTCCTCCCTCCCTAATCCAACCCTCCTCCCTCTCCTCCCTCCCTAACCCAACCCTCCTCCCTCTCCTCCCTTTTACACCCCTCCTCCTCTCCTCCCAAATCACACACTCCTCCTCTCCTCCCTAATACAGCAGATTCCTCCCTCTCCTCCATATTCTAACCCTTCTCCCTCTCCTCCCTATTACAACCCTCCTCCCTCTCATCCCTATTACACCTCTCCTACCCTCTCCCCTTCTCCTCCCTATTCCAACCCTTCTCCCCTCTCCTCCCTATTCCAACCCCCTCCCCTCACCTCTCCTCCCTCTCCTCCCTAATCACACCCTCCTCCCTCTCTTCCCTATTACACCCCTCATCCCTCTCCTCCCTTTCGCAACTCTCCTCCCTCTCCTCCCCATTTCACCCCTCCTCCCCTCCTCCCTATTCCAACCCTCCTCCCTCTCCTCCCTATTCTAACCCTCCTCCCTCTCCTCCCTATTACACCCCACCTCCCTATTACCCTCTCCTCCCTCCTCCCTCCTCCCTATTACACCCCTCCTCCCTATTACACCCCTCCTCCCTCTCCTCCCTCTCCTCCCTACTCTAACCCTCATCCCTCTCCTCCCTTTTACACCCCTCCTCCCTCTCCTCCCAAATCACACCCTCCTCCCTTTCCTCCCTATTCCAACCCTCCTCCCTCTCCTCCCTATTCCAACCCTCCTCCCTCTCCTCCCTATTCCAACCCTCCTCCCTCTCCTCCCTATTCCAACCCTCCTCCCTCTCCTCCCTATTCCACCCTCCTCCCTCTCCTCCCTATTACAACCCTCCTCCCTCTCCTCCCTATTACAACCCTCCTCCCTCTCATCCCTATTACAACCCTCCTCCCTCTCATCCCTATTACACCTCTCCTACCTCTCCCCCTCTCCTCCCTATACCAACCCTTCTCCCTCTCCTCCCTATTCCAACCCTCCTCCCTCTCACACCTCTCCTTCATCTCCTCCCTATTACAACCCTCCTCCCACTCCTCCCTATTCTAACCCTCCTCCCTCTCCTCCCTATTCTAACCCTCCTCCCTCTCCTCTCTATAACAACCCTCCTCCCTCTCCTCCCTATTACACCCCTCCTCCCTATTACACCCCTCCTCCCTCTCCTCCCTCTCCTCCCTATTCTAACCCTCATCCCTCTCCTCCCTATCACAACCCTCCTCCCTCTCCTCCCTATTCTAACCCTCATCCCTCTCCTCCCTATCACAACTATCCTCCCTTTCCTCCCTATTCCAACCCTCCTCCCTCTCCTCCCTATTCCAACCCTCCTCCCTCTCCTCCCTATTCCAACCCCCTCTCTCTCCTCCCTATTACACCCCTCCTCCCTATTACACCCCTCCTCACTCTCCTCCCTATGTAAACCCTCCTCCCTCTCCTCACTATTCCAACCTAAACCCTCTCCTCACTATTCCAACCCTAAACCCTCTCCTCCCTATTACACCCCTCCTCGCTCTCCTCCCTATTACACCCCTCCTCCCTCTCCTCCCTATTACACCCCTCCTCCCTCTCCTCCCTATTACACCCCTCCTCCCTCTCCTCCCTATTCCAATCCACCTCCCTCTCCTCACTATTCCAACCCTAAACCCTCTCCTCACTATTCCAACCCTCCTCCCTATTACACCCCTCCTCCCTCTCCTCCCTATTACCCCCTCCTCCCTCTCCTCCCTATTCCAATCCACCTCCCTCTCCTCACTATTCCAACCCTAAACCCTCTCCTCCCTATTACACCCCTCCTCCCTCTCCTCCCTATTCCAACCCTCCTCCCTCTCCTCCCTATTACACCTCTCCGAACTCTCCCCTCTCCTCCCTATTACACCCCTCCTCCCTCTCCTCCCTATTCCAACCCTCCTCCCTCTCCTCCCTATTACACCCCTCCTCCCTCTCCTCCCTATTCTAACCCTCCTCCCTATTCCAACCCTCCTCCCTCTCCCAACCCTCCTCCCACCCCCAACCCTCCTCCCTATTACACCCCTCCCTATTACACCCCTCCTCACTCTCCTCCCTATTCCACCCTCCTCCCTCTCCTCCCTATGCCAACCCTCCTCCCTCTCCTCCCTTTGCCAACCCTCCTCCCTCTCCTCCCTATGCCAACCCTCCTCCCTCTCCTCCCTATGCCAACCCTCCTCCCTCTCCTCCCTATGCCAACCCTCCTCCCTCTCCTCCCTATTCCAACCCTCCTCCCTCTCCTCCCTATTCCAACCCTCCTCCCTCTCCTCCCTATGCCAACCCTCCTCCCTCTCCTCCCTATGCCAACCCTCCTCCCTCTCCTCCCTATGCCAACCCTCCTCCCTCTCCTCCCTATTCCAACCCTCCTCCCTCTCCTCCCTATTCCAACCCTCCTACCTCTCCTCCCTATTCCAACCCTCCTCCCTCTCCTCCCTATTACACCCCTCCTCCCTATTCCAACCCTCCTCCCTCTCCTCCCTATTCCAACCCTCCTCCCTCTCCTCCCTATGCCAACCCTCCTCCCTCTCCTCCCTATGCCAACCCTCCTCCCTCTCCTCCCTATGCCAACCCTCCTCCCTCTCCTCCCTATTCTAACCCTCATCCCTCTCCTCCCTATCACAACTATCCTCCCTTTCCTCCCTATTCCAACCCTCCTCCCTCTCCTCCCTATTCCAACCCTCCTCCCTCTCCTCCCTATTCCAACCCTCCTCCCTCTCCTCCATATTGCACCTCTCCTCCCTCTCCCTGTGTCCTCCTAGTCCTCCCTCACTATTACAATCTTCCTCCTTCTGCTCCCTTACCATTTCACACAGTGCTCAATTCCTATAGTCTTCCATCTGGTCTCTACATGCTTTCACTTGTTAGGAGGAAAGGAGGGGTGCTTGGCCAATGGATGGTCTGTGCTGCTTGAGGACAGAGAGAGACATACTGGAGTGTGCTGATATATCAGCAACAATTAGGCGTTGTGTGCGTGCGTGTGTGTGTGTGCGTGTGTGTGTGTGTGAGACAGAGAGAGAGACCAGAGAGAGATGGGAAGAGAGGGAGAGACAGAGATGGGAAGAGAGAGAGATATATATTGGAAGAGAGAGGGCAGAGAGAGAGATTGGAAGAGAGTGAGAGATAGAGATGGGAAGAGAGAGGGAGAGAGAGATGGGAAGAGAGGGAGAGAGAGATGGGAGGAGAGAGAGATATGGGAAGAGATATATGGGAGGAGAGAGAGAGATGGGAAGAGAGAGGAGAGAGAGATGAGATGGGAGGAGAGAGAGATATGGGTAGAGGAGATATGGGAAGAGAGAGATGGGAAGAGAGAGGAGAGAGAGATATGGGAAGAGAAAAATAAGTGAGGGATAAAGATAGAGAGATGGGTGGGCCTGCCTGGAGGACACTCACTGCTCATCATCAGCCCATCAGGCAGCTATACGACCAGGCCCCGGGATGGAAGGATGGGCACCATTAATCTGGCCGACAGGAGGAGGGAGAGAGAGAGAGAGAGAGGTGGGCAGCAGAAGGGAGGCTACAGGGTGGCCTAAACTGAATCAAATATTTTCATATTGTCTTATAGAGTACAGTATCAACAATTACAGTTCAGCTTGGCATGGCTCGGGTTGGCTCAGTATTGTGGAGAACGTAGGGTAAGGGACAGGAAACAGGAGACAGGACAGTCAACAGGTATTGTTGAGGGAAGGGGACAGGAGACAGGAATGTCAACTGGTATTATTGAGGGAGAGGGACAGGAGACAGGACAGTCAACTGGTATTGTTGAGGGAGAGGGACAGGAGACAGGATAGTCAACAGGTATTGTTGAGGGAGAGGGACAGGAGACAGGACAGTCAACAGGTATTGTTGAGGGAGAGGGACAGGAGACAGGAGAGTCAAGCTCCCCAGCCAGCATCCTACCTCCACCACCGCAGCTCAGCCTGCTGCGGAATGGAGATGGCAATGGTTGGAGGACTCTTTTTCTCTTTCTCTCTCTCTCAAAAGCAGAAGCTACCCTGCTATACTCAGGCAGAGGCAGAATAAGCTTCCCTGCTATACTGGGGGCGGCAGCATAGCCTAGTGGTTAGAGTGTAGAGGCGGCAGGTAGCCTAGTGGTTAGAGTGTAGAGACGGCAGGTAGCCTAGTGGTCAGAGCGTTGGACCAGTAACCGAAAGGTTGCAAGATCGAATCGCCGAGCTGACAAGGTACAAATCTGTAGTTCTGCCCCTAAACAAGGCAGTTAATCCACTGTTCCTAGACCAGTTAACCCACTGTTCCTAGGCCGTCATTGAAAATAAGAATTTGTTCTTAACTGACTTGCCTAGTAAAATAAAGGTAAAATATAAAATAAATACTCAGGCAGAAGAAGCTACCCTGCTATAGTCAGGGATATTCATTCTGCTTGTAGATTTCTCCTTCCTCTCCGTTTCTCCTTCCTCTCCGTTTCTCCTTCCTCTCCGTTTCTCCTTCCTCTCCGTTTCTCCTTCCTCTCCGTTTCTCCTTCCTCTCGGTTTCTCCTTCCTCTCCGTTTCTCCTTCCTCTCCGTTTCTCCTTCCTCTCCGTTTCTCCTTCCTCTCCGTTTCTCCTTCCTCTCCGTTTCTCCGTTTCTCCTTCCTCTCCGTTTCTCCTTCCTCTCCGTTTCTCCTTCCTCTCCGTTTCTCCTTCCTCTCCGTTTCTCCTTCCTCTCCGTTTCTCCTTCCTCTCCGTTTCTCCTTCCTCTCCGTTTCTCCTTCCTCTCCGTTTCTCCTTCCTCTCCGTTTCTCCTTCCTCTCCGTTTCTCCTTCCTCTCGGTTTCTCCTTCCACTCTTGCTCTCCATTGGGTTTATGTGCTGAAACTTCAATCAGAACGACTGCTATATTTCCTCTGCAGGAGGCAGAGCAGTGCCCCACACACACACACACACACACACACACACACACACACACACACACACACACACACACACACACACACACACACACACACACACACACACACACACACACACACACGCACACACACACACACAGTAGCTAGATGGGACTGCCACTCAATGGGCCGATATTTTTCAATGGTTTCACTCGGAGACTTGATCAGTACTCTCCTCTCATTCCTCACAGGCAAAGCCCATCCGGCACCACTGTTTTCAGCTGTATCACAGCAAAAAGGGATAGTGCCAAATGTTTAATTCATATATTTGCAAGCGATACAATTTTACCACAAGATACAGAATGTAAAAGAAAGGAGGCACTATTCGTATGATTCATTAAAATTCCTTTATTTGTATGGCCAGCAGGGTAGCTTCATCAGGGATTACAAAGATAAGAAGCCGTATTATCGTATCTTTGTACGCTGTAGTCACTACATAATCACTACATAATCACTACGTAATCACTACATAATCACTACATAATCACTACCTAGTCACTACATAATCACTACATAATCACTCCCTAGTCACTACGTAATCACTACATAATCACTACATAATCACTACATAATCACTCCCTAGTCACTACGTAATCACTACATAATCACTACATAATCACTACATAGTCACTACATAATCACTACATAATCACTACATAATCACTCCCTAGTCACTACATAATCACTACATAATCACTACATAGTCACTACATAATCACTCCCTAGTCACTACGTAATCACTACATAATCACTACATAATCACTACATAATCACTCCCTAGTCACTACGTAATCACTACATAGTCACTACATAATCACTCCCTAGTCACTACGTAATCACTACATAATCACTACATAATCACTACATAATCACTACATAATCACTACCTAGTCACTACATAATCACTACATAGTCACTACATAATCACTCCCTAGTCACTACGTAATCACTACATAGTCACTACATAATCACTCCCTAGTCACTACGTAATCACTACATAGTCACTACATAATCACTCCCTAGTCACTACGTAATCACTACATAGTCACTACATAATCACTCCCTAGTCACTACGTAATCACTACATAGTCACTACATAATCACTCCCTAGTCACTACGTAATCACTACATAGTCACTACATAATCACTCCCTAGTCACTACGTAATCACTACATAGTCACACCCTAGTCATTACATAGTCACTACATAGTCACTACATAATCACTCCCTAGTCACTACATAATCACTACATAATCACTCCCTAGTCACTACGTAATCACTACATAGTCACTACATAATCACTCCTAGTCACTACGTAATCACTACATAGTCACTACATAGTCACTCCCTGGTCATTCCATAGTCACTACATAGTCACTACGTAATCACTACATAGTCACTCCTGGTCATTCCATAGTCACTACATAGTCACTACATAGTCACTACATAATCACTCCCTAGTCACTACGTAATCACTACATAGTCACTCCCTGGTCATTCCATAGTCACTACATAGTCACTACATAATCACACCTAGTCATTACATAGTCACTACATAATCACTCCCTAGTCACTACGTAATCACTACATAGTCACTACATAATCACTCCCTAGTCACTACGTAATCACTACATAGTCACTACATAATCACTCCCTAGTCACTACGTAATCACTACATAGTCACTACATAATCACTCCCTAGTCACTACGTAATCACTACATAGTCACACCCTAGTCATTACATAGTCACTACATAATCACTCCCTAGTCACTACGTAATCACTACGTAGTCACTCCCTAGTCATTACATAGTCACTACATAATCAGTCCCTAGTCACTACGTAATCACTATATAGTCACACCCTAGTCATTACATAGTCACTACAAACTCACTCCCTGGTTATGAGTCACTACATAGCATAATCACTACATAATCACTCCCTAGTCACTACATAGTAATTCCCTAGTCACTACATAGTCACTCCCTAGTCATTACATAGTCATGACATAATCACTCCCTAGTAACTACAAAGCATATTCACTACATAGTCACAACATAATCAGTCCCTAGTCATTACATAGTAACTACATAGTCAGTCCCTAGTCACTACATCATCACTACATAATCAGTCCCTAGTCTGGGTTGGCGGAGATATTTGTGGGCTATACTCGGCCTTGTCTCAGGATGGTAAGTTGGTGGTTGAAGATATCCCTCTAGTGGTGTTGGGGCTGTGCTTTGGCAAAGTGGGTGAGGTTATATAATTCCTGTTTGGCCCTGCCCGGGGGCATCATCGAATGGGGCCACAGTGTGTCCTGACCCCTCCTGTCTCAGCATCCAGTATTTATGCTGCAGTAGTTTATGTGTCGAGGGGCTAGGGTCAGTTTGTTATATCTGAAGTACTTGATGACTCTTGCTGTCCCCAGTCCACCTGGCCGTGCTACTGCTCCAGTTTCAACTGTTCTGCCTGCGGCTATGGAACCCTGACCTGTTCACCGGACGTGCTACCTGTCCCAGACCTATTATTTCACCATGCTGGTCATTTATGAACATTTGAACATCTTGGCCATGTTCTGTTATAATCTCCACCTGGCATAGCCAGAAGACGACTGGCCACCCCACATTGCCTGGTTCCTCTCTAGGTTTCTTCCTAGGTTTTGGCCTTTCTAGGGAGTTTTTCCTAGTCACCGTGCTTCTACACCTGCATTGCTTGCTGTTTGGGGTTTTAGGCTGGGTTTCTGTACAGCACTTTGAGATATCAACTGATGTACGAAGGGCTATATAAATACATTTGATTTGATTACATAGTCACTACATAGTCAGTAGCCTAGTCACTACATAGTCACTACATAATCACTCCATAGCCATTACATAGTCACTACATAATCACTACATAATTACTCCCTAGTCACTACATAGTCGGTCCCTAGTCACTACATAGTCACTACATAGCATAGTCACTACATGATCACTCCCTAATCATTACATAGTCAGTCCCTAGTCACTGCATAGTCACTACATAGACACTACACAGTCACTGCATAGTAACTACCTAATCACTCCCTAGTCACTACATAGTCAGTCCCCAGTCACTGCACAGTCACTCCATAGTCACAACAAAGTAATTCTCCAGTCACTACATACTCACTCACTAGTCACTAAGTAGTCACTATATAGTAATTTCATTGTCACTACATAGTCACTCCCTAGTCACTACGTTGTCACTACATAGTCACTTCATTGTCACTCCCTAGTCACTCCCTAGTCACTCCCTAGTCACTCCCTAGTCACTCCCTAGTCACTACGTGGGTGTTCTGCCACGGTGTACTCTCGGTTTAAGGCCAGATAACATTCCAGTTTGTTCTGTGGTTTTTTGGTAGATTTGCAGCCATCCATTTGAACAGATATTTTGGATAGAAGAGGAAGATGGTCACTTCCTGTGTGTGCGCTTGTGTGTGTTTTTCTTTGTGGCAGAGGAATAGTAAACTTGATGAGATATAATGAACCATTTGTATTCTCCATGGCTGGTGCATTACGATGTTGATAAAACACACAGGCTACCTCCAAAATGGCACTCTATTCCCTACAGAGAGCACTGCTTAGTGTATAGGAGAAATAGAGGGACATTTGTGACGAACAGACAGAGTGGATTAAAACAGTAACCAAACAGGGTCGGCTCTATGGAAGGAGCTCAAGGGAATGTCAATAAATCTGCGTCCCAAATGGCACCCTACTCCCTATGAAGTGCACTTGGTCCTATGGTAAAAAGTAGTGCACTATACAGGGAGTAGGGTGCCATTTAGGAAAAATAATACGGTCTTTTGTTGTTGATGATGTGAAGAGAAGGGGTCATTGATCTGCTCTTTGTCTGATGTTTTGTCTTGTGTCGGCTGTGATCGAGACAAACAGAAGACCAAACACTAGAGAATGCCTTCAACTCAGTTAACTTCATCAGCTGGTAGAAGAACAAGCATTAGAGGATTCCTTTAACTCAGTTAACTTAATCAGCTGGTAGAAGAACAAGCATTAGAGGATTCCTTTAACTCAGTTAACTTCATCAGCTGGTAGAAGAACAAGCATTAGAGGATTCCTTTAACTCAGTTAACTTCATCAGCTGGTAGAAGAACAAGCATTAGAGGATTCCTTTAACTCAGTTAACTTCATCAGCTGGTAGAAGAACAAGCATTAGAGGATTCCTTTAACTCAGTTAACTTCATCAGCTGGTAGAAGAACAAGCATTAGAGGATTCCTTTAACTCAGTTAACTTAATCAGCTGGCTTCAGAACAGCATAGTTAGAGACGTATATGTAGAGTGTTGCTTCAAGGTGTTTTTGTGTATTACAAGGGGGGAATTATATAGTTACAGTGTTACACCAAAAGTATTCATCCCTTCTGGCATTTTTCCTATTTTGTTGCATTACAACGTGTAATTTAAGTAGATTTGGGGGGGGGATTTCATGTAATTTACATACACAAAGAATTCAAATTGGTGAAGTGAAATACAAAAAATAACTTATTTAAAACATTTCCAAAAAATAAATAAAAGAAAAAATGGTGCATGCATATGTATTCACCTCCCTTTACATATGTATTCACCCCCTTTACATATGTATTCACTCCCTTTACATATGTATTCACCCCCCTTTACATATGTATTCACCCCCTTTACATATGTATTCACCCCCTTTACATATGTATTCACCCCCTGAAGTTACATATGTATTCATTTCCAAAAATAAATAAAAAAAAAATTACATATGTATTCACCTCCTTTACATATGTATTCACCCCCTTTACATATGTGTATACACCCCTTTACATGTGTATTCACTCCCTTTACATATGTATTCACCCCCTTTACATATGTATTCACCCCTTTACATATGTATTCACCCCCTTTACATATGTATTCACCCCTTTACATATGTATTCACTCCCTTTACATATGTATTCACCCCCTTTACATATGTATTCACTCCCTTTACATATGTATTCACTCCCTTTACAGATGTATTCACCCCCTTTACATATGTATTCACTCCTTTACATATGTATTCACCCCCCTTTACATATGTATTCACCCCTTTACATATGTATTCACCCCCTTTACAGATGTATTCACCCCCTTTACATATGTATTCACCCCCTTTACATATGTATTCACCCCCTTTACATATGTATTCACCCCCTTTACATATGTATTCACCTCCCTTTACATATGTATTCACCCCTTTACATATGTATTCACCCCCTTTACATATGTATTCACCCCTTTACATATGTATTCACCCCCTTTACATATGTATTCACCCCCTTTACATATGTATTCACTCCCTTTACATATGTATTCACCTCCCTTTACATATGTATTCACCCCCTTTACATATGTATTCACTCCCTTTACATATGTATTCACTCCCTTTACATATGTATTCACCCCCTTTACACATGTATTCACCTCCCTTTACACATGTATTCACCTCCCTTTACATATGTATTCACTCCCTTTACATATGTATTCACTCCCTTTACATATGTATTCACTCCCTTTACATATGTGTATACACCCCCTTTACATATGTATTCACCCCCTTTACATATGTGTATTCACCCCCTTTACATATGTATTCACCCCCTTTACATATGTATTCACCCCTTTACATATGTATTCACCCCCTTTACATATGTATTCACCTCCTTTACATATGTATCCACCCCCTTTACATATGTATTCACCCCTTTACATATGTATTCACTCCTTTACATATGTATTCACCCCTTTACATATGTATTCACTCCCTTTACATATGTATTCACCCCTTTACACATGTATTCACCTCCCTTTACATATGTATTCACCCCTTTACATATGTATTCTCTCCTTTACATATGTATTCACTCCCTTTACATATGTATTCACCCCCTTTACATATGTATTCACCCCCTTTACATATGTATTCACCCCTTTACATATGTATTCACCCCTTTACATATGTATTCACCCCCTTTACATATGTATTCACCCCCTTTACATATGTATTCACCCCTTTACATATGTATTCTCTCCCTTTACATATGTATTCACCCCCTTTACATATGTATTCACCCCTTTACATATGTATTCACCCCCTTTACATATGTATTCACCCCCTTTACATATGTATTCACCCCCTTTACATATGTATTCACCCCTTTACATATGTATTCTCCCCTTTACATATGTATTCACCCCTTTACATATGTATTCACCTCCTTTACATATGTATTCACCTCCCTTTACATATGTATTCACCCCCTTTACATATGTATTCACCCCCCTTTACATATGTATTCACCCCCTTTACATATGTATTCACCCCCTTTACATATGTATTCACCTCCCTTTACATATGTATTCACCCCTTTACATATGTATTCACCCCCTTTACATATGTATTCACCCCCTTTACATATGTATTCACCCCTTTACATATGTATTCACCTCCCTTTACATATGTATTCACCCCCTTTACATATGTATTCACCCCTTTACATATGTATTCACCTCCCTTTACATATGTATTCACCTCCCTTTACATATGTATTCACCCCCTTTACATATGTATTCACCCCCTTTACATATGTATTCACCCCTTTACATATGTATTCCCCCTTTACATATGTATTCACCCCTTTACATATGTATTCACCCCTTTACATATGTATTCACCCCCTTTTCATATGTATTCACCCCCTTTACATATGTATTCACCCCCTTTTCATATGTATTCACCCCCTTTACATATGTATTCACCTCCTTTACATATGTATTCACCCCCTTTACATATGTATTCACCCCCTTTACATATGTATTCACCCCTTTTCATATGTATTCACCCCTTTACATATGTATTCACCCCTTTACATATGTATTCACCCCCTTTACATATGTATTCACCTCCTTTACATATGTATTCACCCCCTTTACATATGTATTCACCCCCTTTACATATGTATTCACCCCTTTACATATGTATTCACCCCCTTTACAGATGTATTCACCCCTTTACATATGTATTCACCCCCTTTACATATGTATTCCCCCTTTACATATGTATTCACCCCTTTACATATGTATTCACCCCTTTACATATGTATTCACCTCCCTTTACATATGTATTCACCCCTTTACATATGTATTCACCCCTTTACATATGTATTCACCCCTTTACATATGTATTCCCCCTTTACATATGTATTCACTCCCTTTACATATGTATTCACCCCTTTACATATGTATTCACCCCCTTTACATATGTATTCACCCCTTTACATATGTATTCACCTCCTTACATATGTATTCACCCCTTTACATATGTATTCACCCCTTTACATATGTATTCACCCCTTTACATATGTATTCACCCCTTTACATATGTATTCACCCCCTTTTCATATGTATTCACCCCTTTACATATGTATTCACCCCCTTTACATATGTATTCACCCCCTTTACATATGTATTCACCCCTTTACAGATGTATTCACCTCCTTTACATATGTATTCACCCCCTTTACATATGTATTCTCTCCTTTACATATGTATTCACCCCTTTACATATGTATTCACCCCTTTACATATGTATTCACCCCCTTTACATATGTATTCACCCCCTTTACATATGTATTCACCTCCTTTACATATGTATTCACCCCTTTACATATGTATTCTCTCCCTTTACATATGTATTCACCCCTTTACATATGTATTCCCCCCTTTACATATGTATTCACCCCTTTACATATGTATTCACCCCTTTACAGATGTATTCACCTCCTTTACATATGTATTCACCCCCTTTACAGATGTATTCACCTCCTTTACATATGTATTCACTCCCTTTACATATGTATTCACTCCCTTTACAGATGTATTCACCCCTTTGCATATGTATTCACCCCCTTTACATATGTATTCACTCCCTTTACAGATGTATTCACTCCCTTTACAGATGTATTCCCCCCTTTACATATGTATTCACCCCCTTTACATATGTATTCACCCCCCTTTACATATGTATTCACCCCCTTTACATATGTATTCACCCCTTTACATATGTATTCACCCCCTTTACACATGTATTCACCCCTTTACATATGTATTCACCCCTTTACATATGTATTCACCCCCTTTACATATGTATTCACCCCCTTTACATATGTATTCATCCCCTTTACATATGTATTCACCCCCTTTACATATGTATTCACCCCCTTTACATATGTATTCACCCCCTTTACATATGTATTCACCCCCTTTACACATGTATTCACCTCCCTTTACATATGTATTCACTCCCTTTACATATGTATTCACCCCCTTTACAGATGTATTCACCCCCTTTACACATGTATTCACCTCCCTTTACATATGTATTCACCCCTTTACATATGTATTCACTCCCTTTACATATGTATTCACCCCTTTACATATGTATTCACCCCCTTTGCATATGTATTCACCCCTTTACATATGTACTCACCCCTTTACATATGTATTCACCCCTTTACACATGTATTCACCCCTTTACATATGTATTCACCCCCTTTACATATGTATTCACTCCTTTACATATGTATTCACCCCTTTACAGATGTATTCACCCCTTTGCATATGTATTCACCCCTTTACATATGTATTCACCCCCTTTACAGATGTATTCACCTCCTTTACATATGTATTCACCCCTTTACATATGTATTCACCCCTTTACATATGTATTCACCCCTTTACATATGTATTCACCCCCCTTTACATATGTATTCACTCCCTTTACATATGTATTCACCCCTTTACAGATGTATTCACCCCTTTGCATATGTATTCACCCTTTACATATGTATTCACCCCCTTTACAGATGTATTCACCTCCTTTACATATGTATTCACCCCCTTTACATATGTATCCACCCCTTTACATATGTATTCCCCCTTTACATATGTATTCACCCCTTTACATATGTATTCCCCCTTTACATATGTATTCACCCCCTTTACATATGTATTCACCCCCTTTACATATGTATTCACTCCCTTTACATATGTATTCACTCCCTTTACATATGTATTCACCCCTTTACATATGTATTCACCCCCTTTACATATGTATTCACCCTCTTTACATATGTATTCACCCCCTTTACATATGTATTCACCCCCTTTTCATATGTATTCACCCCCTTTACATATGTATTCACCCCCTTTACATATGTATTCACCCCTTTACATATGTATTCACCCCCTTTACATATGTATTCACTCCCTTTACATATGTATTCACCTCCTTTACATATGTATTCACCTCCCTTTACATATGTATTCACCCCCTTTACATATGTATTCACCCCCTTTACATATGTATTCACTCCCTTTACAGATGTATTCACCCCTTTACATATGTATTCACCCCCTTTACATATGTATTCACCTCCTTTACATATGTATTCACTCCCTTTACATATGTATTCACTCCCTTTACAGATGTATTCACCCCTTTGCATATGTATTCACCCCCTTTACATATGTATTCACTCCCTTTACATATGTATTCACTCCCTTTACATATGTATTCACTCCCTTTACAGATGTATTCACCCCTTTGCATATGTATTCACTCCCTTTACATATGTATTCACTCCCTTTACATATGTATTCACTCCCTTTACATATGTATTCACTCCCTTTACATATGTATTCACCCCCTTTACATATGTATTCACCCCTTTACATATGTATTCACTCCCTTTGCATATGTATTCACCCCTTTACATATGTATTCACTCCCTTTGCATATGTATTCACCCCCTTTACATATGTATTCACCCCTTTACATATGTATTCACCTCCTTTACATATGTATTCACCCCCTTTACATATGTATTCACCCCTTTACATATGTATTCACCCCTTTACATATGTATTCACTCCCTTTGCATATGTATTCACCCCCTTTACATATGTATTCACTCCCTTTGCATATGTATTCACCCCTTTACATATGTATTCACCCCTTTACATATGTATTCACCTCCTTTACATATGTATTCACCCCTTTACATATGTATTCACCCCTTTGCATATGTATTCACCCCTTTACATATGTATTCACCCCCTTTGCATATGTATTCACCCCCTTTACATATGTATTCACTCCCTTTACATATGTATTCACTCCCTTTACATATGTATTCACTCCCTTTACAGATGTATTCACCCCTTTGCATATGTATTCACTCCCTTTACATATGTATTCACTCCCTTTACATATGTATTCACTCCCTTTACATATGTATTCACTCCCTTTACAGATGTATTCACCCCTTTACAGATGTATTCACCTCCTTTACATATGTATTCACCCCCTTTACAGATGTATTCACCTCCTTTACATATGTATTCACCCCCTTTACATATGTATTCACTCCCTTTACATATGTATTCACCCCTTTACATATGTATTCACCCCCTTTACATATGTATTCACTCCCTTTGCTATGAAGCCCCTAAATAAGTTCTGGTGCAACCAATTAACTTCAGAAGTCACACAATTAATTCAATTAAGTCCACCTGTGTGCAATGTAAGTGTCCCATGATCTGTCACATGATGTCAGTATTTATACACCTGTTCTGAAAGGCCCTAGTGTCTGCAACACCACTAAGCAAGGGGCACCACCAAACAAGCAGCACTATGAAGACCAAGGAGCCTCTCCAAACAGGTCAGGGACAAAGTAGTGGAGAAGTACAGATCGGGGTCGGGTTATAAAAACACATCAGAAACTTTGAACATCCCACGGAGCTCCATTAAATCCATTATTAAAACATGGAAAGAATATGATGGCACCACAACAAACCTGGCAAGAGAGGGCCGCCCACCAACACTCACAGACCAGGCAAGGAGGGCATTAATCAGAGATAACCCTGAAGGAGCTGCAAAGGCTCCACATCGGAGATTGGTGTATCTGTCTGTAGGACCACTTTAAGCCTTACACTCAACAGGGCTGGGCTATATGGAAGAGTGGCCAGATAAAAGCGATTGCTTAAAAAAAAAAATAAGTAAACACTTTTGGTGTTCGCCAAAAGGCATGTGGGAGACTCCCCAAAGACATGGAAGAAGGTACTCGTCAGATGAAACTAAAATTGAGCCTTTTGGCCATCAAGGAAAATGCTATATCTGGCGGAAACCCTACACCTCTCATCACCCCGAGAACACCATCCCCACAGTGAAGCATTGTGGTGGCAACATCATGCTTCGGGGATGTTTTTCATCGGCAGGGAAACTGTTCAGAGGAACGATGGATGGTGATTAATACAAGGAAATACTTGAGGGAAACCTGTTTCAGTCTCCCAGAGATTTGAGACTGGGATGGAGGTTCATCTTCCATCAGGACAATGACCCTAAGCATACTGCTAAAGCAACACTCGGGTGGTTTAAAAACCTCTCTGGGATAGGCGGGACGCCAAATTCAAATAAATTACTATAAAAATCTAACTTTCATTAAATCACACATGCAAGATAGCAACTTAAAGCTACACTTGTTGTGAATCCAGCCAACATGTTAGATTTCAAAAAGGCTTTTCGGCGAAAGCATAAGAAGCTATTATCTGAGGATAGCACAACAGTAAACAATGAGAGAGTAGCATATTTCAACCCTGCAAGCACGACCCAAAATGCAGAAATAAAATAGAAATCATGCCTTACCTTTGACAAGCTTCTTTTGTTGGCACTCCAATATGTCCCATAAACATCATAAATGGTCCTTTTGTTCGATTAATTCCGTCCATATATATCCAAAATGTCCATTTATTTGGCGTGTTTGATCCAGAAAAACACTGGTTCCAACTTGACCAACGTCAAAATATCTCAAAAGTTACATGTAAACATTGCCAAATCATTTCAAACTACTTTTGTAATACAACATTAGGTATTTTTAAATGTAAATAATCAATCAAATTGAAAATGGGATGTTCTGTGTTCAATACAGAAAGAAAACAAACTGACACTACTTTTCTAGTCACGCGCCAAACAGTCCACTTCAAGTGACTGTCATTCAAGATGGCCGTAATTCTTCATTACACAAAGGAAAAATCTCAACCAATTTCTGAAGACTGGTGACATCCAGTGGAAGCTGTAGTAACTGCAAGCTGTAGTAACTGCAAGCAAGTCCCTTAGAAATATGGTTTCCCAATGAAATGTTATTAAAAAGACAGTGACCTCAAAAAAAATCTGAATGGTTTTTCCTCGGGGTCTTGCCTGCTACATAAGTTATGTTATACTCACAGATGGTATAGAGTACAGTATATACATATGAGATTAATTATGTAGGGTATGTAAACAAAGTGGCATAGTTTAAAGTGGCTAGTGATACATGTGTTACATAAATATGCAGTAGATGATATAGAGTACAGTATATACATATACATGTGAGATGAGTAATGTAGGCTATGTAAACATTATATTAAGTAGCATTGTTTAAAGTGGCTAGTGATATATTTTACATCAATTTCCATTATTAAAGTGGCTGTAGTTGAGTCAGTGTGTTGGCAGCAGCCACTCATTGTTAGCGGTGGCTGTTTAACAGTTGATGGCCTTGAGATAGAAGCTGTTTTTCAGTCTCTCGGTCCCTGCTTTGATGTACCTGTACTGACCTCGCCTTCTGGACGATAGCGGGGTGAACAGGCAGTGGCTCGGGTGGTTGATGTCCTTGATGATCTTTATGGCCTTCCTATGACATCGGGTGGTGTAGGTGTCCTGGAGGGCAGGTAGTTTGCCCCCGGTGATGCGTTGTGCAGACCTCACTACCCTCTGGAGAGCCTTACGGCTGCAGGCGGAGCAGTTGACGTACCAGGCGGTGATACAGCCTGACAGGATGCTCTCGATTGTGCATCTGTAGAAGTTGGTGAGTGCTTTTGGTGACAAGCCAAATTTCTTCAGCCTCCTGAGGATGAAGAGGCGCTGCTGCGCCTTCTTCACGACGCTGTCTGTGTGGGTGGACACATTCAGTTTGTCCGTGATGTGTACGCCGAGGAACTTAAAATGTACTACCCTCTCCACTACTGTCCCGTTGATGTGGATAGGGTTTCTGCTGTTTCCTGAAGACCACAATCATCTCCTTTGTTTTGTTGACGTTGAGTGTGAGGTTATTTTCCTGACACCACTCTCCGAGCGCCCTCACCTCCTCCCTGTAGGCCGTCTCGTTGTTGTTGGTAATCAAGCCTATCACTGTAGTATCGTCCACAAACTTGATGATTGAGTTGGAGGCGTGCATGGCCACACAGTCGTGGGTGATCAGGGAGTACAGGAGAGGGCTCAGAACGCACCCTTGTGGGGCCCCAGTGTTGAGGATTTTTTATTTTTTTATTTTACCTTTATTTAACCAGGCAAGTGAGTTAAGAACAAATTCTTATTTTCAATGACTGCCTAGGAACAATGGGTTAACTGCCTGTTCAGGGGCAGAATGACAGATTTGTACCTTGTCAGCTCGGGGGTTTGAACGAGCAACCTTCCGGTTATTAGTCCAACGCTCCTACTACTAGGCTACCCTGCCGCCCCAGGATCAGCAGGGTGGAGATGTTGTTACCTACCCTCACCGCCCGTCAGGAGGTCCAGTACCCAGTTGCACAGGACGGGGTCGAGACCCAGGAGTGGGTCTAGGGTGTCAGGTAGGGTGGAGGTGATATGGTCCTTGACTAGTCTCTCAAAGCACTTCATGATGACGGAAGTGAGTGCTACAGGGCGGTAGTTCAGTTACCTTAGCTTTCTTGGGAACAGGGACAATGGTGGCCCTCTTGAAGCATTTGGAACAGCAGACTGGGATAATGATTGATTGAATATGTCTGTAAACACACCAAGCCAGCTGGTCTGCGCATGCTCTGAGGAAGTGGCTGGGGATGCCGTCTGGTCCTGCAGCCTTGCGAGGGTTAACACGTTTAAATGTTTTACTCACATCAGCTGCAGTGAAGGAGAGTCCGCAGGTTTTGTTTGCGGGCCATGTCAGTGGCACTGTATTGTCCTCAAAGCGGCCAAAAATAGTTATTTAGTCTGTCTGGGAGCAAGACTAGTTTTCTTTTTGTAATCAGTGATTGACTGTAGACCCTGCCACATACCTTGTGTCTGAGCTGTTCAATTGCGACTCTACTTTGACTCTATACTGGCGCTTAGCTTAACTGTTTGTATTTGGTCATGTCACCTTGCCCTGGTTAAAAGCAGTGGTTCGTGCATTCAGTTTCATGCGAATGCTGCCATTAATCTATGGTTTCTGCTTTGGGAATATTTTAATCGTTGCTATGGGTACGACATCGTCAATGCACTTTCTAATGAACTCGCTCACCGAATCAGCGTATTCGTCAATGTTGTTGCTGGACGCAATACGGAACATGTCGCAATCCAACGTGATCGAAGCGGTCTTGAAGCGTGGAATCAGATTGGTCGGCCCAGCGTTGAACAGACCTGAGCGCGGGAGCTTCTTGTTTCTGTCTGTAGGCAGGGAGCAACAAAATGAAGTCGTGGTCAGCTTTTCCGAAAGGAGGGCAGGGGAGGGCCTTATATGCATCGCGGAAGTTAGAATAACAATGATCCAGGGTTTTACCAGCCCTGGTTGCACAATCGATATGCTGATACAATTTAGGGAGTCTTGTTTTCAGATTAGCCTTGTTAAAATCCCCAGCTACAATTTATCCAGCCTCAGGATATGTGGTTTCCAGTTTGCATAGAGTCAAAACAAGTTCGTTCAGGGCCATCGATGTGTCTGCTTGGGGGGGAATATATATACAGCTGTGATTATAATCGAAGATAATTCCCTTGGTTGGTAATGCGGTCGACATTTGATTGTGAGGAATTCTAAGTCAGGTGAACAGAAGGACTTGAGTTGCTGTATGTTGTTATGAAAACACCACGTCTCTTTAATCATAAGGCATACCCCCCCGCCCCTTTTCTTACCAGAAAGATGCTTTTTTCTATCGGCGCGATGCGTGAAGAAACCAGCTGGCTGCACCGACTTCGTTAGTGTCTCTCGATGGAGCCATGTTTCTGTGAAGCAAAGAACTTTACAGTCTGATGTTCCTCTGGAATGCTACCCTTGCTCATTGGCGAGTAGTATGCTAGGGAGTGGTGTGCGATCTGCCCGTCTCCGGAGCCTGACCAGAAGACCGCCTCGTTTGCCTCTTTTACAACATCGTTGTTTTGGGTCGCCGGCTGGCATCCAATCCGTTGTGCTGGGTGGAAGGCAGAACACAGGATCCGCTTCGGGAAAGTCATATTCCTGGTCGTAATGATGGTGAGTTGCTCTTATATTTTGTAGTTCCTCCCGACTGTATTGGGGTACCAATGTAAGAGAATAACACAAAATAATAGGAATGCGAAGCGAGGCGGCCATCTCTGTCGACGCCGGAAGTAATCCTAGTGATGTTCAGTATTATGTGGGAGACCACAGTGTTATGTACTAGTGATGTGCAGTATTATGTGGGAGACCACGGTGTTATGTACTAGTGATGTGCAGTATTATGTGGGAGACCACGGTGTTATGTACTAGTGATGTGCAGTATTATGTGGGAGACCACGGTGTTATGTACTAGTGATGTGCAGTATTATGTGGGAGACCACGGTGTTATGTACTAGTGATGTGCAGTATTATGTGGGAGACCACGGTGTTATGTACTAGTGATGTGCAGTATTATGTGGGAGAACACAGTGTTATGTACTAGTGATGTGCAGTATTATGTGGGAGAACACAGTTTTACTTCATAGTGATGTGCAGTATTGTGGGAGACCACAGTGTTATGTACTAGTGATGTGCAGTATTATGTGGGAGAACACAGTTTTACTTCATAGTGATGTGCAGTATTGTGTGGGAGACCACAGTGTTATGTACTAGTGATGTGCAGTATTATGTGGGAGAACACAGTTTTACTTCATAGTGATGTGCAGTATTGTGTGGAGACCACAGTGTTATGTACTAGTGATGTGCAGTATTATGTGGAGACCACGGTGTTATGTACTATTGATGTTCAGTATTGTGTGGGAGACCACAGTGTTATGTACTAGTGATGTGCAGTATTATGTGGAGACCACGGTGTTATGTACTAGTGATGTGCAGTATTATGTGGGAGACCACGGTGTTATGTACTAGTGATGTGCAGTATTATGTGGGAGACCACGGTGTTATGTACTAGTGATGTGCAGTATTATGTGGGAGAACACAGTTTTACTTCATAGTGATGTGCAGTATTGTGTGGGAGACCACGGTGTTATGTACTAGTGATGTGCAGTATTGTGTGGGAGACCACAGTGTTATGTACTAGTGATGTGCAGTATTATGTGGGAGACCACGGTGTTATGTACTAGTGATGTGCAGTATTATGTGGGAGAACACAGTGTTATGTACTAGTGATGTGCAGTATTGTGTGGGAGACCACGGTGTTATGTACTAGTGATGTGCAGTATTGTGTGGGAGACCACGGTGTTATGTACTAGTGATGTGCAGTATTGTGTGGGAGACCACGGTGTTATGTACTAGTGATGTGCAGTATTGTGGGAGACCACAGTGTTATGTACTATTGATGTTCAGTATTGTGTGGGAGACCACAGTGTTATGTACTAGTGATGTGCAGTATTGTGTGGGAGAACACAGTGTTATGTACTATTGATGTTCAGTATTGTGTGGGAGACCACAGTGTTATGTACTAGTGATGTGCAGTATTGTGTGGGAGAACACAGTGTTATGTACTATTGATGTTCAGTATTGTGTGGGAGACCACAGTGTTATGTACTAGTGATGTGCAGTATTGTGTGGGAGAACACAGTGTTATGTACTATTGATGTGCAGTATTGTGTGGGAGACCACAGTGTTATGTACTAGTGATGTGCAGTATTGTGTGGGAGAACACAGTGTTATGTACTAGTGATGTGCAGTATTGTGTGGGAGACCACAGTGTTATGTACTAGTGATGTGCAGTATTGTGTGGGAGAACACAGTGTTATGTACTAGTGATGTGCAGTATTGTGTGGGAGACCACAGTGTTATGTACTATTGATGTGCAGTATTATGTGGGAGAACACAGTGTTATGTACTAGTGATGTGCAGTATTGTGTGGAAGAACACAGTGTTATGTACTAGTGATGTTCAGTATTGTGTGGGAGACCACAGTGTTATGTACTAGTGATGTGCAGTATTGTGTGGGAGAACACAGTGTTATGTACTAGTGATGTGCAGTATTGTGTGGGAGACCACGGTGTTATGTACTAGTGATGTGCAGTATTATGTGGGAGACCACGGTGTTATGTACTAGTGATGTGCAGTATTATGTGGGAGAACACAGTGTTATGTACTAGTGATGTGCAGTATTGTGTGGGAGACCACGGTGTTATGTACTAGTGATGTGCAGTATTGTGTGGGAGACCACAGTGTTATGTACTAGTGATGTGCAGTATTGTGTGGGAGACCACGGTGTTATGTACTATTGATGTTCAGTATTGTGTGGGAGACCACAGTGTTATGTACTATTGATGTGTGTGGGAGAATAGATGGATCTGTAAACTATTTCCTCCCACCCAGGGGAAGAACTGCATATTTCTTATTTAATATGTCACATATTAACCATGGTCCATATAACACACAGACTATATCGCTGGCTCTGCCACACTCTATCTCTTTCTCTTCTTCAATTCTAAGGGCATTATTTGCTTTGGAAACACATGTTTTACATTGGAAATAGATAATAAAGAATTAACAGTCAATATTACACTCACAAAATCACCGAAAGTGTAGAGACATTTCAAATGTAATATTATGGCTAGATACAGTCTCTCTCTCTCTCTCTCTGAAACACATCTATGCCTTACATCCCATAATATTTGAGGAAGTCTTATCTGAGTGACGAGGCTGACCTGATGTACGTCATCTCATATCATTAGCTAATCTCTCCAGACTCCATGCTCTTGGATAGCATTAAAACTAAATGTAAAACATTATCACATACATACACTGGATAGGTGCAGTGAAATGTGTTGTTTTACAGGGTCAGTCATAGTAGTATGATAGGTGTTGTTTTACAGGGTCAGTCATAGTAGTATGATAGGTGTTGTTTTACAGGGTCAGTCATAGTAGTATGATAGGTGTTGTTTTACAGGGTCAGTCATAGTAGTATGATAGGTGTTGTTGTACAGGGTCAGTCATAGTAGTATGATAGGTGTTGTTTTACAGGGTCAGTCATAGTAGTATGATAGGTGTTGTTTTACAGGGTCAGTCATAGTAGTATGATAGGTGTTGTTTTACAGGGTCAGTCATAGTAGTATGATAGGTGTTGTTTTACAGGGTCAGTCATAGTAGTATGATAGGTGTTGTTTTACAGGGTCAGTCATAGTAGTAGTATGATAGGTGTTGTTTTACAGGGTCAGTCATAGTAGTATGATAGGTGTTGTTTTACAGGGTCAGTCATAGTAGTATGATAGGTGTTGTTTTACAGGGTCAGTCATAGTAGTATGATAGGTGTTGTTTTACAGGGCCAGTCATAGTAGTATGATAGGTGTTGTTTTACAGGGTCAGTCATAGTAGTATGATAGGTGCTGTTGTACAGGGTCAGTCATAGTAGTGTGATAGGTGTTGTTTTACAGGGTCAGTCATAGTAGTATGATAGGTGTTGTTTTACAGGTTCAGTCATAGTAGTATGATAGGTGCTGTTTTACAGGGTCAGTCATAGTAGTATGATAGGTGTTGTTTTACAGGGTCAGTCATAGTAGTGTGATAGGTGTTGTTTTACAGGGTCAGTCATAGTAGTATGATAGGTGTTGTTTTACAGGTTCAGTCATAGTAGTATGATAGGTGCTGTTGTACAGGGTCAGTCATAGTAGTATGATAGGTGTTGTTTTACAGGTTCAGTCATGGTAGTATGATAGGTGTTGTTTTACAGGGTCAGTCATAGTAGTGTGATAGGTGTTGTTTTACAGGGTCAGTCATAGTAGTATGATAGGTGTTGTTTTACAGGTTCAGTCATAGTAGTATGATAGGTGTTGTTTTACAGGGTCAGTCATAGTAGTATGATAGGTGCTGTTTTACAGGGTCAGTCATAGTAGTATGATAGGTGCTGTTGTACAGGGTCAGTCATAGTAGTATGATAGGGGTTGTTTTACAGGGTCAGTAGTATGATAGGTGCTGTTTTACAGGGCCAGTCATAGTAGTATGATAGGTGCTGTTGTACAGGGTCAGTCATAGTAGTGTGATAGGTGTTGTTTTATAGGGCCAGTCATAGTAGTATGATAGGTGCTGTTGTACAGGGTCAGTCATAGTAGTATGATAGGTGCTGTTGTACAGGTTCAGTCATGGTAGTGTGATAGGTGTTGATTTACAGGGTCAGTCATTGTGATATGATAGGTGTTGTTTTATAGGGCCAGTCATAGTAGTATGATAGGTGCTGTTGTACAGGGTCAGTCATAGTAGTATGATAGGTGTTGTTTTACAGGGTCAGTCATAGTAGTATGATAGGTGTTGTTTTACAGGGTCAGTCATAGTAGTATGATAGGTGTTGATTTACAGGGTCAGTCATTGTGGTATGATAGGTGTTGTTTTATAGGGCCAGTCATAGTAGTATGATAGGTGCTGTTGTACAGGGTCAGTCATAGTAGTATGATAGGTGTTGTTTTACAGGGTCAGTCATAGTAGTATGATAGGTGTTGTTTTACAGGGTCAGTCATAGTAGTATGATAGGTGTTGTTTTACAGGGCCAGTCATAGTAGTATGATAGGTGTTGTTTTACAGGGTCAGTCATAGTAGTATGATAGGTGTTGTTTTACAGGGTCAGTCATAGTAGTATGATAGGTGTTGTTTTACAGGGTCAGTCATAGTAGTATGATAGGTGTTGTTTTACAGGGTCAGTCATAGTAGTATGATAGGTGCTGTTGTACAGGGTCAGTCATAGTAGTATGATAGGTGTTGTTATACAGGGTCAGTCATAGTAGTATGATAGGTGCTGTTGTACAGGGTCAGTCATAGTAGTATGATAGGTGTTGTTTTACAGGGTCAGTCATAGTAGTATGATAGGTGCTGTTGTACAGGGTCAGTCATAGTAGTATGATAGGTGTTGTTTTACAGGGTCAGTCATAGTAGTATGATAGGTGTTGTTTTACAGGGTCAGTCATAGTAGTATGATAGGTGTTGTTCAGGGTCAGTCATAGTAGTAGTATGATAGGTGTTGTTGTACAGGGTCAGTCATAGTAGTATGATAGGTGTTGTTTTACAGGGTCAGTCATAGTAGTATGATAGGTGTTGTTGTACAGGGTCAGTCATAGTAGTATGATAGGTGTTGTTTTACAGGGCCAGTCATAGTAGTATGATAGGTGTTGTTTTACAGGGTCAGTCATAGTAGTATGATAGGTGCTGTTGTACAGGGTCAGTCATAGTAGTGTGATAGGTGTTGTTTACAGGGTCAGTCATAGTAGTATGATAGGTGTTGTTTTACAGGTTCAGTCATAGTAGTATGATAGGTGCTGTTGTACAGGGTCAGTCATAGTAGTATGATAGGTGTTGTTTTACAGGGTCAGTCATAGTAGTGTGATAGGTGTTGTTTTACAGGGTCAGTCATAGTAGTATGATAGGTGTTGTTTTACAGGTTCAGTCATAGTAGTATGATAGGTGCTGTTGTACAGGGTCAGTCATAGTAGTATGATAGGTGTTGTTTTACAGGTTCAGTCATGGTAGTATGATAGGTGTTGTTTTACAGGGTCAGTCATAGTAGTGTGATAGGTGTTGTTTTACAGGGTCAGTCATAGTAGTATGATAGGTGTTGTTTTACAGGTTCAGTCATAGTAGTATGATAGGTGTTGTTTTACAGGGTCAGTCATAGTAGTATGATAGGTGCTGTTGTACAGGGTCAGTCATAGTAGTATGATAGGTGCTGTTGTACAGGGTCAGTCATAGTAGTATGATAGGGGTTGTTTTACAGGGTCAGTAGTATGATAGGTGCTGTTTTACAGGGCCAGTCATAGTAGTATGATAGGTGCTGTTGTACAGGGTCAGTCATAGTAGTGTGATAGGTGTTGTTTTATAGGGCCAGTCATAGTAGTATGATAGGTGCTGTTGTACAGGGTCAGTCATAGTAGTATGATAGGTGCTGTTGTACAGGTTCAGTCATGGTAGTGTGATAGGTGTTGATTTACAGGGTCAGTCATTGTGATATGATAGGTGTTGTTTTATAGGGCCAGTCATAGTAGTATGATAGGTGCTGTTGTACAGGGTCAGTCATAGTAGTATGATAGGTGTTGTTTTACAGGGTCAGTCATAGTAGTATGATAGGTGTTGTTTTACAGGGTCAGTCATAGTAGTATGATAGGTGTTGATTTACAGGGTCAGTCATTGTGGTATGATAGGTGTTGTTTTATAGGGCCAGTCATAGTAGTATGATAGGTGCTGTTGTACAGGGTCAGTCATAGTAGTATGATAGGTGTTGTTTTACAGGGTCAGTCATAGTAGTATGATAGGTGTTGTTTTACAGGGTCAGTCATAGTAGTATGATAGGTGTTGTTTTACAGGGCCAGTCATAGTAGTATGATAGGTGTTGTTGTACAGGGTCAGTCATAGTAGTATGATAGGTGTTGTTTTACAGGGTCAGTCATAGTAGTATGATAGGTGTTGTTTTACAGGGTCAGTCATAGTAGTATGATAGGTGTTGTTTTAAGGGTCAGTCATAGTAGTATGATAGGTGCTGTTGTACAGGGTCAGTCATAGTAGTATGATAGGTGTTGTTTTACAGGGCCAGTCATAGTAGTATGATAGGTGTTGTTGTACAGGGTCAGTCATAGTAGTATGATAGGTGTTGTTTTACAGGGTCAGTCATAGTAGTATGATAGGTGCTGTTGTACAGGGTCAGTCATAGTAGTATGATAGGTGTTGTTTTACAGGGTCAGTCATAGTAGTATGATAGGTGTTGTTTTAAGGGCCAGTCATAGTAGTATGATAGGTGTTGTTTTACAGGGTCAGTCATAGTAGTGTGATAGGTGCTGTTGTACAGGGTCAGTCATAGTAGTATGATAGGTGTTGTTTTACAGGGTCAGTCATAGTAGTATGATAGGTGTTGTTTTACAGAGTCAATCATAGTAGTATGATAGGTGTTGTTTTACAGGGTCAGTCATAGTAGTATGATAGGTGTTGTTTTACAGGGCCAGTCATAGTAGTATGATAGGTGTTGTTTTACAGGGTCAGTCATAGTAGAACGATAGGTGTTGTTTTACAGGGTCAGTCATAGTAGTATGATAGGTGTTGTTTTACAGGGCCAGTCATTGTGGTATGATAGGTGTTGTTTTCCAGGGCCAGTCAGTAGTATGATAGGTGTTGTTTTACAGGGCCAGTCATAGTAGTATGATAGGTGTTGTTTTCCAGGGTCAGTCATAGTAGTATGATAGGTGTTGTTTTACAGGGTCAGTCATAGTAGTATGATAGGTGCTGTTATACAGGGCCAGTCATAGTAGTATGATAGGTGTTGTTATACAGGGCCAGTCATAGTAGTATGATAGAGTGCTCTAACATCTAGGCTATCTGCCGCCATGACATCGTACTCCATTTCCATGACCCCAAACATCTCAGCTACCCTGGTACCTTGTTGGTTGTACAGTTGTCAGGGAGGGGAGGGTTCCTCTTTTAATTACAGGACTCTGATTGCATACCACTGATCATCACTATAGCACATTATCACCATCTTCTATGGAACCATCTCTGAGATCTCCTAGTACCTGGTACCGTGCACATGTGTGTAACAATTGTACGACGGTTATTTAATGCGTGTTCCTGAGCTGATGAGAAAGCAGAGCATTTGGGAGAAGCTTCAGAAGGCATGCCTGGCTGTATTGTCATTCTTTTCTTGGTTGGTACCTCTGAGGCAGTGCTCTCCAACCCTGTTCCTGGAGAGATACCCTCCTGTAGGTTTTAACTCCAACCCTATTCCTGGAGAGATACCCTCCTGTAGGTTTTAACTCCAACCCTATTCCTGGAGAGAGACCCTCCTCTAGGTTTTAACTCCAACCCTGTTCCTGGAGAGAGACACTCCTGTAGGTTTTAATTCCAACCCTGTTCCTGGAGAGGTATACTCCTGTAGGTTTTAACTACAACCCTGTTCCTGGAGAGGTATACTCCTGTAGGTTTTAACTAAGACCCTGTTCCTGGAGATCTACCCTTTCACTCCAACCCCAGTTGTAACTAACCAAATCCAGCTTCTCAACCAGCTAACTAGTAGAATCAGGTGCGCTACATTAGGGTTGGAGTTTAAACCTACAGGACAGGGTCGAAGTTAAAACTAACAAGACGATAGCACTCCAGGAACAGTGTAGAAGTCTTAAACCTACAGGACGATAGCTCTCCAGGAACAGGGTAGAAGTTAAAACCTACAGGACGATAGCTCTCCAGGAACAGGGTAGAAGTTAAAACCTACAGGACGATAGCTCTCCAGGAACAGGGTAGAAGTTAAAACCTACAGGACGATAGCTCTCCAGGAACACGGTTGTCGTTAAAACTAACACAAGAGTAGCTCTCCAGGAACAGGGATGTATATTAAACATACAGGACGGTCATATTTTAGGAACAGGTTTGGAGACTAAACCTACAGGGGGGTCTCTCTCCAGGAACAGGGATGGAGTTAAAACCTACAGGAGGGTATCTCTCCAGGAACAGGGATGGAGTTAAAACCTACAGGAGGGTATCTCTCCAGGAACAGGGTTGGAGACTAAACCTACAGGAGGGTATCTCTCCAGGAACAGGTTTGGAGACTAAACCTACAGGGGGGTATCTCTCCAGGAACAGGGTTGGAGACTAAACCTACAGGAGGGTATCTCTCCAGGAACAGGTTTGGAGACTAAACCTACAGGAGGGTATCTCTCCAGGAACAGGTTTGGAGACTAAACCTACAGGAGGGTATCTCTCCAGGAACAGGGATGGAGACTAAACCTACAGGAGGGTATCTCTCCAGGAACAGGTTTGGAGACTAAACCTACAGGAGGGTATCTCTCCAGGAACAGGTTTGGAGACTAAACCTACAGGAGGGTATCTCTCCAGGAACAGGGATGGAGTTAAAACCTACAGGAGGGTATCTCTCCAGGAACAGGGTTGGATACTAAACCTACAGAATTTTCCTCTCCAGGAACAGGTTTGAGCGCAAACCACACACAAGTCAGAGTTAGTTATCACAAAGTCCATCTTTAATTATATGAGCTCTATTAAACCCTGTGACTCTCAGATCAATTCAGTGTCTATCAATGAAACCTTTGGAGTCTCCCCAGGAACATTGCAACTGAGATCCTTAAGGGGGCAAAGGAACAGGGCCTAGATGACATGACAAACCACAGGTCTTAAGAACTTACACAAAGAAAATACTTTACTTCAGAGAGGAGATCCCCTAGCCAGACAGAGTTGGCTGGAGAAAAACGTTCAGTTTGGTCTCCTAAACAAACTTAGGGATGGTACAAAATGGTACAAGACATTCCCCCTCCAGGAATCAAATTGGGATTTAGATAAACCAACTAAATACAACCAATCCTCCATAGGAACAGGCATATATCAAATCCATCCTATCTTGACAAGATCACAGAGACACAGGTTTGGAGACGCAAACATTGTGGAGCCAAGATATGTTTAGGAACATGATGACACCTTGACCTACTCGCCTCTCTCTCCAGGAACTTAGTTTGACATAGAACCTACAGGAGAGTCTATCTCCAAAAACATTTTGGAGAAATAACCTACAGCATATCTCAAATAAAACATCTTGGATCTAAACCCACCATTCAGGTGATTATTCCAGGAACAGGGAAGACTAAACCTACAGGACAGTAGTTTACCAGGAACAGGTTTGGAGACTAAACCTACAGGGGGGTATCTCTCCAGGAACAGGTTTGGAGACTAAACCTACAGGAGTGTCTCTCTCCAGGAACAGGGATGGAGACTAAACCTACAGGGGGGTATCTCTCCAGGAACAGGGTTGGAGACTAAACCTACAGGAGGGTATCTCTCCAGGAACAGGTTTGGAGACTAAACCTACAGGACAGTAGTTTTCCAGGAACAGGGATTGAGAGTAAATCTACAGTTGTCCAAGAACAAGAATGGTGATTAAACCTAAAGGACAGTAGTTTTCCAGGATCAGGGATTGAGAGTAAACCTACAGGTTTAGAGAGTAAATCTACCGTTTTCCAGGAACAGGGATGGAGAGCCGTGCTGTAAAGTACAGTATGCTGGTTGTTTGTAACAGGACAGATGTCTGCAAAGAGGATTATTCCTCCCTCCCATTGCAGGAGAACAGTATCCATTGCATTAGCTGTAGTCTCCTGACTCCTGGTAGCACTACACCTCGTCCTCCGTATCTTACATGTCTGAGATATGTTGGTTGGTTTTGTGTAATGGATGTAGACTACGGTACCGGGTCCTGTGTGTGTAATGGGTGTACATCTTAGAGGTATTGTATTTACGTTGGTTGGTTGTGTGTAATGGTTTTACATCTGTCTGAGAGGGGAGCAACCCAGCAATATGAAGTACAGGATCCCTGCTGTCTGGCTGCTCAACATTATGAAGTACAGGACTGACTGGGTCTGGGGAAGACTGGGTCTGGGGAAGACTGGGTCTAGGGGAAGACTGGGTCTAGGGGAAGACTGGGTCTAGGGGAAGACTGGGTCTAGGGGAAGACTGGGTCTAGGGGAAGACTGGGTTTAGGGGAAGACTGGTTCTGGGGAAGACTGGGTCTAGGGGAAGACTGGTTCTGGGGAAGACTGGTTCTGGGGAAGACTGGGTCTGGGGATGACTGGGTCTGGGGATGACTGGTTCTAGGACTGACTGGGTCTGGGATGACTAGGTCTGGGGAAGACTGGGTCTCGGGAAGACTGGGTCTCGGGAAGACTGGGTCTAGTACTGACTGGGTCTGGGGAAGACTGGGTCTGGGGATGACTGGGTCTAGTACTGACTGGGTCTGGGGATGACTGGGTCTAGTACTGACTGGGTCTGGGGAAGACTGGGACTAGGACTGACTTGGTCTGGGGATGACTGGTTCTAGGACTGACTGGTTCTAGGACTGACTGGATCTCGAGAAGACTGGATCTCGAGAAGACTGGGTCTCGGGAAGACTGGGTCTCGGGAAGACTGGGTCTGGGGAAGACTGGGTATGGGGAAGACTGGGTCTCGGGAAGACTGGGTCTGGGGATGTCTGGGGATGACTGGTTCTGGGGATGACTGGGTCTGGGGATGACTGGTTCTGGGGATGACTGGGTCTGGGGCTGACTGGGTCTTGGACTGACTGGGTCTTGGACTGACTGGGTCTGGGGGTGACTGGGACTAATCTACTCTGAGACTGGGGCTATGGGTGAGGTGTTGAGAGAAAATACAGAGGTAGCAACAACATTATTATAAACTTAAGAAAGCAGTGAAGCATGTTTGTCTCTCTCTATTGGTATCTTCCTCTCTTCTGTTCTGTTCTGTCGTCTCGTCTCGTCTCTACTCATGTCCTCCAGAGGATTGAAGATAACAGGACCTTCATTTAAAGGGGTGTAGTAATGGTTCAATAACAATTCTGGATTGTAAACATGTTGTGAAAATGACATTCAGCACATCATACACCACATTAACACAGACCAGGGCAGACCATCACATGAACACAGACCAGGTGGTCTGAGAGCAGACCCTCGCATGAACACAGACCAGGTGGTCTGAGAGCAGACCCTCACATGAACACAGACCAGGTGGATTGCGTTTCACATAGATGATATAGGGTAGAAGAGAGAGAGAGAGAGAGAGAGAGAGAGAGAGAGAGAGAAAGTGATGGAATGAAATAGAGAGTGGTAAGTAGAGGAATGGGATGGGGAGGGAAGAAGGGATGGAGAAAGGCCAGAACCCACTGGATTCTCCAATTACATTTAATGAGTTACAGGACAAAATAAAAACCAATCCAACCCAAAAAGGCCTGTGGTGTTGATGGTATCCTCAATGAAATTATCAAATATACAGACAACAAATTCCAATTGGCTATACTAAAACTCTTCATCATCCTTAGCTCTGGCATCTTCCCCAATATCTGGCACCAAGGACTGATCACCCCAATCCACAAAAGTGGAGACAAATTTGACCCCAATAACTACAGTGGAATATGCGTCAACAGTAACCTTGGGAAAATCCTCTGCATTACCATTAACAGCAGACTCGTACATTTCTTCAATGAAAACAATGTATTGAGCAAATGTCAAATTGGCTTTTTACCAAATTACCATACAACAGACCATGTATTCACCCTACACACCCTAATTGACAACCAAAGAAACCAAAACAAAGGCAAAGTCTTCTCATGCTTTGTTGATTTCAAAAAAGCCTTCGACTCAATTTGGCACGAGGGTCTGCTATACAAATTGATGGATAGTGGTGTTGGGGGTAAAACATACGACATTATAAAATCCATGTACACAAACAACAAGTGTGCGGTTAAAATAGGCTAAAAACAAAAAACATTTCTTCATACAGGGTCGTGGGGTGAGACAGGGATGCAGCTTAAGCCCCACACTCATATATATCAACGAATTGGCCCGGCCACTAGAAGTCTGCAGCACCCGGCTTCACCCTACTAGAATCCGAAGTCAAATGTCTGCTGTTTGCTGATGATCTGGTGCGTCTGTCACCAACCAAGGAGGGCCTACAGCAGCACCTAGATCTTCTGCACAGATTCTATCAGACCTGGGCCCTGACAGTAAATCTCAGTAAGACCAACATATTGGTGTTCTAAAAAAGGTCCAGTCGCCAGGACCACAAATACAAATTCCATCTAGACACTGTTGCCCTAGAGCACACAAAAAACTATACATACCTTGGCCTAAACATCAGCGCCACAGGTAACTTCCACAAAGCTGTAAACGATCTGAGAGACAAGGCAAGAAGGGCATTCTATGACATCAAAAGGAACTTAAATGTCAACATACCAATTAGGATTTGGCTGAAAATACTTGAATCAGTCATAGAGCCCATTGCCCTTTATGGTTTTGAGGACTGGGGTCCGCTCACCAACCAAGACTTCACAAAATGGGACAAACAACAAATTGAGACTCTGCATGCAGAATTTTGCTAAAATATCCTCAGTGTACAACGTAGAACACCAAATAATGCATGCAGAGCAGACGTAGGTAGATACCCACTAATTATCAAAATCCAGAAAAGAGCAGTTAAATTCTACAACCACCTAAAAGGAAGCGATTCCCAAGCGATTCCAAAACCTTCCATATCAAAGTCATCACCTACAGGGAGGTGAACCTGGAGAAGAGTCCCCTAAACAAGTTGGTCCTGGGGCTCTGTTCTCAAACACACCCCACAGAGCCCCAGGACAGCAACACAATTAGACCCAACCAAATCATGAGAAAACAAAAATATAATTACTTGACACATTGGAAAGAATTAACAAAAAAACAGAGCAAACTAGAATGTTATTTGGCCCTAAACAGAGAGTAAACAGTGGCAGAATGCCTGACCACTGTGACCGACCCAAACTTAAGGAATGCTTTGACTATGTACAGACTCAGTGAGCATAGCCTTGCTATTGAGAAAGGCCGCCGTAGGCAGACATGGCTCTCAAGAGAAGACAGGCTATGTGCTCACTGCCCACAAAATGAGGTGGAAACTGAGGTGCACTTCCTAACCTCCTGCCCAATGTATGACCGTATTAAAGAGACATATTTCCCTCAGATTACACAGATCCACAAAGAATTCGTAAACAAATCCAATTTTGATAAACTCCCATATCTACTGGGTGAAATTCCACAGTGTGCCATCACAGCAGCAAGATTTGTGACCTGTTGCCACAAGAAAAGGGCAACCAGTGAAGAACAAACACCATTGTAAATACAACCCATATTAATGCTTATTTATTTTCCCTTGTGTTCTTTAACCATTTGAACATTGTTACAACACTGTATATATATGTATATATACATAATATGACATTTGTAATGTCTTTATTTTTTTGAAATTTCTGTATGTGTTATGTTTACTGTTAATTTTCATTGTTTATTTCACTTTTGTATATTATCTACCTCACTTGCTTTGGCAATTTTAACACGTTTCCCATACCAATAAAGCCTCTTGAATTGAATTGAAAGGAGAAAGAGAGGTAGAGAGCAGGAGAGGGAGAAACATAAATGAATGAGGTAGAGAGCATGAAACTAGCATTCTTCAAGGATTTTCTGGGGATCTGCAAAGGGCTGAGTCAAGCCACAGGGGACTTGTAACTTGACACGGCAAAATATCTATTGTAATCCTGATCATGCGAGCAAGAGATGGAGTGATGGAAATAGAGAGAGAGAGAGACAGAGAGACAGAGAGAGAGCGGGCGAGAGACAGACAGAGCGAGATATATATATAATAGCGCCAAAGAGCTTTTTTTCTTTGTTTCTTTGTTTTTATTTACGTTTTGTGTAACTTATTTTGTACACACAATGATGCTGCTACCATCTCTTATGACCAAAAACAACTTCTGGACATCAGAACTGGGATCCGACAAGAACGAATCCGACAAGAATGATATACTGCTCGCAAGGGAACAGACCCAAATCCCTGTCATTTGCGTGAAGAAAAGAGAAAAAGAGGACACTGATCGGGTTGCCGTTTCAAAATCTGTAGGTAATCGAGTAAACTCCCACTGCCATCAATTCTACTTGCTAACATGCAATCATTGGAAAATAAAATTGAAGACCTATGAATTATAATTATCCTACCAATGGGATATTAAGAACTGTAATATGTTTCACAGAGTCGTGGCGGACATGGATATATAGAGCTGGGGGGAATTTTGCACCGGCAGAACTGCAATGCTATGTCTGGTAATATGAGGGGTGGAGGTGTGTTTTTTTTTGCTAACAGCTGGTGTGTGATGTCTAATATTAAAGAAGTCTCAAGGTATTGCTCACCTGAGGTAGAGTACCTTATGATAAGCTGTAGACCACACTATCTAACAATAGTGTTCTCATGTATATTATTCGTAGCCATCTATTTACAAGCACAAAGCAAAGCTGGCACTAAGACCACACTCAAACTCTACAAGGCCATAAACAAACAAGAAAATGCTCACCCAGATGTGGCACTCCTAGTGGCTGAGGACTTTAATGCAGGCAAACTTAAATCAGTTTTACCACATTTTTACCAGCATGTCACATGTGCAACCAGAGGAGAAAAAAATTATAGACCACCTTTACTCCACACACAGAGATGCATACAAAGCTGTCCCCCGCCCTCCATTTGGCAAATCTGACCATAATTCTATCCTCCTGATTCCTGCTTACAAGCAAAAACAAAAGCAGGAAGTACCAGTGACTCGCTCAATACAGAAGTGGTCAGATGACTCAGATGCTACGCTACAGGACTGTTTTCGTAGCACAGACTGGAATATGTTCCAGGATTCTTCCAATGGCATTGAGGAGTATACTTCATCAATAAGTGTATCGACGATGTCGTCCCCACAGTGACCGTACGTACATACCCTAACCAGAAGCCATAGATAACAGGCAACATCAGCATCGAGCTAAAGGCTAGAGCTACTGATTTCAAGGAGTGGGACACTAATCCGGAGGCTTATAAGAAATCCCGCTATGCCCTCAGACGAACCATAAAACAAGTATAGCATCAATACAGGATTAAATTGAATCCTACTACACAGGCTTGTTGGAGGTGGCAGGGCTTGAAAACTATTACGAACTACAAAGGGAAACCCAGACACGAGCTGCCCAGTGACGCGAGCCCACCAGATGAGCTAAATGCCTTTTATTCTCGCTTTGAGGCAAGCAACACTGAAGCAAACACGAGAGCTGTGTGACTGTGTGACACCGCTCTCGGTAGCCGATATGTGGAAGACTGACTGAGTCTGTAAAACTAAATGTTTCAAGGTCGACCACCATAGTCCCTGTGCCCAAGGAAGCGAAGGTAACCTGCCTAAATGTTTACCGCCCCGACGTCACGTCGGTAGCCATGAAGTGCTTTGAAAGGTTGGTCATGGCTCACATCAACAGCATCCTCCCGGATATTTTCCCCCTTAAGAGACTGAAAATATTTGGCATGGGTCCTCAGATCCTCAAAAAGATCTACAGCTGCACCATCGAGAGCATCCTGACCGGTTGCATCACCGCTTGGTATGGCAACTGCTCAGCATCTAAGGCACTACAGAGGGTAGTGCGTATGGCCCAGTACATCACTGGGGCCAAGCTTCCTGCAATCCAGGACCTATGTAATAGGAGGCGTCAGAGCAAAGCCCAATAAATTGTCAGAGACACCAGTCACCCAAGTTAGACTGTTTTCTCTGCTCCCGCATGGCAAGCAGTACGGGAGTGCAAAGTCTAGGACCAAAACACTCCTTAACAGCTTCTACCCCCAAGCTTTAAGACTGCTGAGAAATTAATCAAATGGTCACCAGACTATTACATTGACACCCCCCTGATTTGTTTTGTACACTGCTGCTACTCGCCGTTTATTCTCTATGCATAGTCAGTCCTCCCCTAGTACATCACTGGGGCTGAGCTTCCTGTCATCCAGGACCTCTATACGAGGCGGTGCCAGAGGACGGCCCTACAAATTGTCAAAGATTCCCACCCAAGACTCTTCTCTCTGCTATGGCAAGCGGTACCAATGCAGAAAGTCTGGAAACAACAAGACCCTGAACAGCTTCCACACCCAAACCACAAAACGGCTAAATAGTTAGTACCAAAAGGTTACCTGGACTATCTGCATTGTCCCTTTTTGAACTAACTCTTTTAACTCATCACAATGTAATAGCTACTCTTTATTAGCTATCCGGTTGCCCAGTCACTTCACCCATATCTACAGTATATGTACATATCTATCTCAATTACCTCATACCACTGCACATCGACTCTGTATTGGTACCCCAATTATACAGCCAAGTTATCATTGACTCTGTATTGGTACCCCAATTATACAGCCAAGTTATCATTGACTCTGTATTGGTACCCCAATTATACAGCCAAGTTATCATTGACTCTGTATTGGTACCCCGTGTATATAGCCAAGTTATCATTGACTCTGTATTGGTACCCCGTGTATATAGCCAAGTTATCATTGACTCTGTATTGGTACCCCGTGTATATAGCCAAGTTATCATTGACTCTGTATTGGTACCCCGTGTATATAGCCAAGTTATCATTGACTCTGTATTGGTACCCCGTGTATATAGCCAAGTTATCATTGACTCTGTATTGGTACTGTCACAGTAATGAGTGAAGAGGTGTGGAGTCAGGCGCAGAGAGCAAAGATGTGGGCAAAACAACACGCTTTAATGTCCCGGAAACACAACATGTACAAAGTGAAAACACAAATGTACAGAAATATAAACGGACAGCGTGAAACCCAAAATGCAACAAAATGCACTCAACCAACATAACAGACGAACAAGCCCGCACGAAACAGAAGCGGGCTAAACAGACTATATATACCCTATCCTAACAACCAAACTAGAAACAGGTGCTACCAATTAGACAAAACTAAACGAACACAGAACGGATCGGCGATAGCTAGTAGACCGGCGACGATGACCGCCGAGCGCCACCCGAACAAGAAGGGGAGTCACCTTCGGTAATATTCGTGACAGTACCCCCTCCTGACGCGCAGCTCCCCAGCGCGCCGCGTCGGCCTCGGGGACGACCCGGAGGCCGAGGCGCTGGGCGATCCGGACGGAGGCGATGGAATTCACTCAACATGGATGGGTCTAGAATATCCCTCGCCGGAACCCAGCACCTCTCCTCCGGACCGTACCCCTCCCAGTCGATGAGGTACTGCAAGCCTCTCACCCGGCGTCTCGAGTCCAGAATAGCTTGTATCTTGTACGCCGGGGACCCCTCGATGTCCAGAGGGGGTGGAGGAACCTCCGGTACCTCATTTTCCTGCATGGGACCAGCTACCACCGGCCTGAGAAGAGACACATGAAATGAGGGGTTAATACGATAATACAAAGGAAGTAATAATCGATAACAAACCTCATTTATTCTCCTCAGGACTTTAAATGGCCCCATACACTGCGGACCCAGCTTCCGGCAGGGCAAGCGGAGATGCAGATTTCGGGTCGAGAGCCAGACCCTGTCCCCAGGTGCAAACACGGGGGCCTCACTGCGGTGACGGTCAGCGCTCTTCTTCTGCCTTATACTCGCTTGGCGTAATGACTCCTGGACTGCCCTCCAGGTCTCCTTAGAGCGCTGTACCCACTCCTCCACCGCAGGAGCCTCAGTCTGGCTCTGATGCCACGGTGCCAGGACCGGCTGGTACCCCAACACGCACTCAAATGGTGACATGTTGGTAGAAGAGTGGCTTAGTGAATTCTGGGCTATTTCTGCCCAGGGAATATATCTCGCCCACTCGCCTGGCCGGTCCCGGCAATACGACCGCAGAAACCTACCCACCTCCTGGTTAACTCTCTCCACCTGACCATTACTCTCCGGGTGATACCCTGAGGTAAGGCTGACCGAGACCCCCAGACGTTCCATAAATGCTCTCCAAACACGGGAGATAAATTGGGGGCCCCGATCAGAAACTATATCCTCGGGCACCCGTAGTGCCGGAAGACATGGGTGAAAAGAGCTTCCGCAGTCTGTAGGGCCGTAGGGAGACCGGGCAATGGGATAAGACGGCAGGACTTAGAGAACCGATCCACAACGACCAGGATAGTAGTGTTACCCTGAGAGGGGGGGAGGTCAGTAAGAAAATCCACCGAAAGATGGGTCCACGGCCGTTGTGGAACGGGAAGAGGTTGTAATTTACCTCTTGGCAGGTGTCTAGGAGCCTTACTCTGGGCGCACACCGAACAGGAGGAAACATAGAATCGCACATCCCTCCTCAAAGTGGGCCACCAGTACTTCCTCTCAAGACCTCTCACTGTCCTATAAACACCTGGGTGACCCGACGAGGGTAGACAATGAGCCCATCGAATCAATTGATCACGAACAGCCAGCGGCACGTACCTACGACCCTCCGGACACTGTGGAGGCGTAGGTTCCCCCCTTAGTGCCCGCTCGATGTCCGCGTCCACATCCCATACTACCGGTGCCACCAGCTTAGCTGCCGGAATGATGGGAGTTGGATCGATGGACCTGTCCTCAGTGTCATAGAGTCTTGACAGCGCGTCAGCCTTAGTGTTGAGGGAACCTGGTCTATATGAGACAGTGAAACGAAATCTGGTGAAATACATGGCCCACCTTGCCTGACGAGGATTCAGTCTCCTAGCTGATCGGATATACTCCAGGTTACGATGGTCAGTCCAGATAAGGAAAGGGTGCTTAGCCCCCTCAAGCCAGTGTCTCCACACCTTCAGGGCCTTAACTTGACAGGTACCCCGTGTATATAGCCAAGTTATCATAATTTGTATTTATTCCTTGTGTTATTATTTTTCATTATTTTTGTATTTTTCTCTCAGCATTGTTGGGTAGGCTTACACATGTTGAGTACGAAGCATGTGACAAATGACATTTGATTTAGATTTAGATTTGATTTTATGGAGGGTGAGAGAGTGTGGAGAGACAGAGAGAGAGACAGAGAGAGAGACAGAGAGAGAGACAGAGGGGGTGGACACATCTCACGGAGGACAATGGCCTCTGAAAATGAGACGGTCACCTGGAATGTCAATGGGAGAGCAAAAAAAAAATACTTAGGAATTGTGCAACATTGCCCAAACTTGAGATGTGTTTCACTGATGAACAGCAAACTAGAATTAAACAATAACTATAAATACTGCCATTTTTTTTACAATAAAACCAACTCATAGAATAATTACATAAGGATTTGACTTAATTTATTTCTAACGTGAGTATCTCGTCAATTCTGCTGTAATATTGGCCTTTATTTCTTGTGTGTCATAGTATTCTACTTTTCATCCTAGTTTCCGAGTGGTTATTTGTAACACAGCAATAATTCAAAATATTTAAAAAGGTCACAATGCATTATACATCTGGTGATACGTCAGAGTGGTTTTAAGCTGTGTGTGCTAATTCACTAATTAGAGGAAGGGACACTTGTTATTATGTGGTGGAGATTGTAGCAAATGAGGTAGAAAAGACTGGTTTGTAGCAAAAGTATGTTTGATAAGTATACATCAAAGTGATGTCTGAATGTACCGTAACTGCCTAAATAATGGAAAATATTGAGTAATTAATGGATACAAAGTATAAAAGCAAATGGTTCCACACAGGAATTAAGCTATTAACATCACATCATGCTTAGGGTCATGTATAAAAATTATTGGCAACAGAGATCTCTGTCATGCCCTGATCTGTTTCACCTGTCCTCGTGCTCGTCTCCAACCACCTCAATTAACCCTTGGGTATTTATACCTGTGTTCTCTGTCTGTTGCCAGTTTGTCTTGTTTGTCAAGTCAAGTTGTCTCTCCTTTTCTCACACTCCTGGTTTCGACCATTGTCTGTCTCTGAGCCTGCCTGCTGTCCTGTACCTTTGCCCCACTACTCTTGACTTTCGACCCCTGCCTGCCTTGACCTGTCGTTTGCCTGCCCCTGATGCTGCAATACACATTGTTACTTCAACACGGTCTGCATTTGGGTCTTACCTGAAACATGAAAGTACGAACTGGCCATGACTGACCCAGCAGACTTAGACCAGCTACACAATGCCATCTCCTCCCAAGGAGAAACAATTGGTAGGCACGAGGAGTTGCTTCACGGTCTGATGAAAGGGTTCCAGGACGTGGCCGAACGTCACAACCAAACATTTGGAACCCCGCTTACCTCCCCTGGTGCGCTCCGATGGCGATTCCAGAACCTGCCGGGCATTTCTCTCCCAGTGCTCCCTCGTTTTCGTACCTTCCTCGTTCCCCTTGGACTGCTCGAGGATAGCATACATCCTTATACTGATGTCCGGGAGGGCCACAGCGATGTGGCAGCAACAATCCGCTCTCTGCCTCAGTGTAGAGGTATTTGTGGAGGAGGTGAGAAAAGTTTGAGGCTCCTGTGTCCGAGAGAAAGGCTGCCCGGAATTTACTCTCACTTCGGCAGGACTCCCTCAGTGTGGCTATGTGGTGGATTTCCGCACGCTAGCAGCGGAGGGTACCTGGAACCATGAAGCGTGTTTCGACACGTTCTTGCACAGATTATCGAAGGGAATAAAGAACCAGCTTGCGGCCCGGGAACTACTGACAGAGCTCGTCTCACTCAACGCCTTAACTATTCGGATCGATGGACGGCACCGGGAACGTAGGAGGGAGAAGAGGTCTGATCCCAATCGCTCACTCAATGATCCACATCGGATGAATTCCGGAAGTCCTCCGGAAGTCCCCGGCCCAGATTACAATTCCTGCCAATTTAGTTTCCTGTGGTTCCTGTGATATTGGGATTCTTTTGGCTCCAGCGACACAATCCCTCGGTTTTTATTTATTTTATTTTATTTCACCTTTATTTAACCAGGTAGGCTAGTTGAGAGCAAGTTCTCATTTACAACTGCGACCTGGCCAAGATAAAGCATAGCAGTGTGAACAGACAGCAACAGAGTTACACATGGGAGTAAACATTGACTGGTCTACTGGTGCCATCGTCGGCTGGAGCCCGTTCTGCCACACTCATTACCTGAAATCAGCTCTGCTCTCATCTTCCTGAACCGCTCCGCCATTCCCGCAGAGTACCAAGACATCTGAGCAGGGTTCAGGCCCGGGCCACTTTGCTTCCGCAACACCGACTGCTAAGCCGGATAAATACATTTGATTTGATTTGTCCATACATGCATTTCTAAAGAATCCACCCTCATGATTGAAATACCTTAGATACAGGTAACTACAATATAAACACCAAAAATAAAGTGTCACAAAGCGGTATTGGACCACCAAGAGCCAAAACAGCTTAAATGCACCTTGGCAATGGACCTTGGATTCTACAAGTGTCTGGAAATCCTATTGAAGGCATCATACTTCTACAAGACATTCCATCATTTGGTGTTTTGTTGATGGAAAAGGCGAAGCGAGAGGTTTCACTCTCCCTAAAATCTGCTGACGTCTGCTGACATTCCTCCTTTTGGACAATGACTCCTATTGTTAGGGTGGAGAAACCCAGCCTAAAACCCCAAACAGCAAGCAATGCAGATGTTGAAGCACAGTGTCAAGGAAAAAACTCCCTGGAAAGGCAGGAACCTAGAAAGAATCCTAGAGAGGTAACCCCGGCGGCTCTGAGGGGTGGCCAGTCCTCTTCTGGCTGTGCCGGGTGGAGATTATAAGAGTACATGGTCATTAAGGCCAGATCATTCTTCAAGATGTTCAAACGTCTATAGATGACCAGCAGGGTCAAATAATAATCACAGTGGTTGTTGAGGGTGCAGGCACCTCAGGACTAAATGTCAGTTGGCTTTTCATAGCTGAGCCGAGAGGTCAGGAGGTTGAGAGAAATGTTTGAGAGAGAGGTCAAGAGAGAGGTCGAGAGAGAGGTCGAGAGAGGGAGTCAAAAACAGCAGGTCCGGGACAAGGTAGCACATCCACACACACACACTCCCCTACCCAACGCACACACACGCTCCCCCTCTTTCTCCCACTCCCCACTTTTATCCAAAACCCAGAACATTGAATCTTTTAGAAGTCAACATCGAGACTTAGAGAGAGAGAGAGAGAGACTTAGAGAGAGAGAGAGAGAGAGAGAGAGAGAGAGAGAGAGAGAGAGAGAGAGAGAGAGAGAGAGAGAGACAGACAGAGAGACAGAGAGAGAGAGAGAGAGAGAGAGAGAGAGAGAGAGAGAGAGAGAGAGAGAGAGAGAGAGAGAGAGAGAGAGAGAGAGAGAGAGAGAGAGAGAGAGAGAGAGAGAGAGAGAGAGAGAGAGAGAGACAGAGAGAGAGAGAGAGAGAGAGAGAGAGAGAGAGAGAGAGAGAGAGAGAGAGAGAGAGAGAGAGAGACAGAGAGAGAGAGAGAGAGAGAGAGAGAGAGAGAGAGAGAGAGAGAGAGAGAGAGAGAGAGACAGAGAGAGAGAGAGAGAGAGAGAGAGAGAGAGAGAGAGAGAGAGAGAGAGAGAGAGAGAGAGAGAGAGAGAGAGAGAGAGAGAGAGAGAGAGAGAGAGAGAGAGAGAGAGAGAGAGAGAGAGAGAGAGAGAGAGAGAGAGAGAGACAGACAGACAGACAGAGAGAGAGAGAGAGAGAGAGAGAGAGAGAGAGAGAGAGAGAGAGAGAGAGAGAGAGAGAGAGAGAGAGAGAGAGAGAGAGAGAGAGAGAGAGAGAGAGAGAGAGAGAGAGAGAGAGACAGAGAGAGAGAGAGAGAGAGAGAGAGAGAGAGAGAGAGAGAGAGAGAGAGAGAGAGAGACATAGAGAGAGAGAGAGAGAGAGACAGAGAGAGAGAGAGAGAGAGAGAGAGAGAGAGAGAGAGAGAGAGAGAGAGAGAGAGAGAGAGAGACAGAGAGAGAGAGAGAGAGAGAGAGAGACTTAGAGAGAGAGAGAGAGACAGAGAGAGAGAGAGAGAGAGAGAGAGAGAGAGAGAGAGAGAGAGAGAGAGAGAGAGACTTAGAGAGAGAGAGAGAGAGAGAGAGAGAGAGAGAGAGAGAGAGAGAGAGAGAGAGAGAGAGAGAGAGAGAGAGAGAGAGACAGAGAGAGAGAGAGAGAGAGAGAGAGAGAGAGAGAGAGAGAGAGAGAGAGAGAGAGAGAGAGAGAGAGAGAGAGAGAGAGAGACTTAGAGAGAGACTTAGAGACTGAGAGAGAGACTTAAAGAGAGAGAGAGAGAGACTTAGAGAGAGAGAGAGACTTAGAGAGAGACTTAGAGTTCAATTGTACACCGCCCCATGGGTCTACCAGTCGCACCTGGATACGACAGAGCCTGGACTCAAACCCATAATCTCTGTGATTTAGACGACTGTGCCACTGGGAAGGCGTGGAATATTTCTAAGAACACACATGACAACATTCGTTGTGAAAGATGTGACTTTTTGTAAGAACAGACATTCAATATGCATTGCGTTAGCGTATGCCACTGCCAATACTGCTTTAATTGAAAGCATCTTAAAAAATGTTAAGATGTGCCCTTTGAGCAGATACTGATGTCCCGCTGGGTAATTTAAAGTCACTTGGCCTTTCAAATGGCACATTTTACACACACGCATGCATGCACGCACGTGCACACACACACACACACACACACTAAATGGCACATTTTACTGGGTTTGTACTGACCCTGGCTTTTGACTGAGTGGTAGTTTTCTATTATCACTCTCTTGTTCTCTCTCTCGGTCTCTTTCTAAATCTTCTTGCTATTCTCAGTCACACCTTTGGCACTGTCCCATTGTTCACTGATCACCTGAAAATGGAGGCATTTTCGGCAGCTTCTCTGTGAGTCAGGCTACACTTGGCTCTGTGAAAGCTTTGTGACGTCTCTGTGAAGGCTTTGTGAAGTCTCTGTGAAGGTTTTGTGAAGTCTCAGTTGCATTCCAAATGGCCCCTTAGTGTTCCAATTGGCCCATCAGTGTTCCCCCCCAAAAAAATATTCACTTTTATTTTAACCAGGTAGGCCATTTGAGAACAAGTTCTCATTTACAACTGCGACCTGGCAAATGGCTCCTTGATGGCCGACCCTAGTGTTCCAAATAGCCGACCCTAGTGTTCCAAATGGCCCCTTAATGGCCGACCCTAGTGTTCCAAATGGCCCCTTGATGGCCGACCCTAGTGTTCCAAATGGCCCCTTAATGGCCGACCCTAGTGTTCCAAATGGCCCCTTGATGGCCGACCCTAGTGTTCCAAATGGCCCCTTGATGGCCGACCCTAGTGTTACAAATGGCCGACCCTAGTGTTCCAAATGGCCCCTTAATGGCCGACCCTAGTGTTCCAAATGGCCCCTTGATGGCCGACCCTAGTGTTCCAAATGGCCGACCCCAGTGTTCCAAATGGCCCTTTAATGTTCCAAATGGCCGAACCCAGTGTTCCAAATGGCCCTTTAATGTTCCAAATGGCCGAACCCAGTGTTCCAAATGGCCCTTTAATGTTCCAAATGGCCGAACCCAGTGTTCCAAATGGCCCTTTAATGTTCCAAATGGCCGACCCCAGTGTTCCAAATTGCCCTTTAATGTTCCAAATGGCCGAACCCAGTGTTCCAAATGGCCCCCTCAGTGTTCCAAATGAACACCTTAGTCCACTACCTATAGCTAGAGCTCTATGCACCCTTGCCAAAAGCTGCGCCCTATAAAGGAATATGGTGCCATTTGAAAAACAACTTGAACGACTGTTAAGATCTAACGCATGGCTTTCCCCCTGTTCACGACCTCTGCCCTCCCTAGATACGTGAATTCCAGCCAATCGACCAACCAACCAACCGAGGCTTAAAATAGGGAGCTTCCCTTTATTTATTTAGAACTGTTTCTGTGTCTCTCTTCTTCATGCGTCGTTGAACACAGTCTGGGTGGTTCATTACACACTGAGGGTTGCTCGTTAGTGAGGTGTATGCTAATTCAGATGTAACCAATGATACATAAACACCTAATGATAAGGTCGTCGTTCTAAATTAACCACATTTTGTCTCCATCGACTTGCCTGGTATAATAAAGGTTACATAAATATAATAGTTTCAGAGGAGAGTAACACTGTGTTAGATAAAGATTAGCACAGGTGGTTAGTAAAAAAAAATGTATATCTGTCTTCTTGTGTGGGTGAACAACATTTGCCAATTTACCTTCAAATCCTAATGTCATGTGATCATGTACTAGTTATAATCCCCTTCTCAGCAGGATGATCTTCCTCTGGGTTGGCTCCCCCCGTTGAGTTGTGCCGTGGTGGAGATCTTTGTGGGCTATACTCTACCTTGTCTCGGGATGGTAAGTTTGTGGTTGAAGATATCCCTCTAGTGGTGTGGGGGCTATACTTTGGCAAAGTGGGTGGGGTTATATGCTTCCTGTTTGGCCCTGTCCGGGGGTATCATCGGAAGGGGCCACAGTGTCTCCTGACCCCTCCTGTCTCAGCCTCCAGTATTTATGCTGCAGTAGTTTGTGTCGGGGGGCTAGGGTTAGTTTGTTATATCTGGAGTACTTCTGTCTTATCCGGTGTCCTGTGTGAATTTAAGTATGCTCTCTAATTCTCTATCTCTCGGAGGACCTGAGCCCTATGACCATGCCTCAGGACTCCCTGACATGATGACTCCTTGCTGTCCCCAGTCCACCTGGCCGTGCTGCCTGTCCCAGACCTGCTGTTTTCAACTCTCTAGAGACAGCAGGAGCGGTAGAGATACCTTTAATGATCGGCTATGAAAAGCCAACTGACATTTACTCCTGAGGTGCTAACTTGCTGCACCCTCGACAACTACTGTGATTATTATTATTTGACCGTGCTGGTAATTTATGAACATTTGAACATCTTGGCCATGTTCTGTTATAATCTCCACCCGGCACAGCCAGAAGAGGACTGACGACCTCTCTAGGTTTCTTCCTAGGTTTTGGCCTTTCTTGTGACGCTCGTCTGAAAAAGAGGACCAAAGCACAGCATGGTACGTGTTCATGATAATTTATTCAAACTGAACACTGAAACAAAATAACAAAGTAGAACAAAACGAAACAGTTCAGTCTGGTGCAGAAACACAAAACAGAAAACAACTACCCACAAAACACAGGTGGAAAAAAGCTGCCTTAATATGATTCTCAATCAGAGACAACGATAGACAGCTGCCTCTGATTGAGAACCACACCCGGCCAAACACACAGAAATATAGAACATAGAAACAAAGACACTGGACTGCCCACCCTAGTCACACTCTGGCCGAACCAAAATAGAGAATACCCCCCCCCAAAGGTGCGGACTCCAGCCATAACACCTGACTCTAAAGGGGAGGGTTCGGCCTTCTTTTCGGCGGCGGCTCTGGTGCGGGACGTAGACCCCCCTCCGCCTCTGCCTCCCTCCCCCCCACTTTGGTAGCGCCTCTGTTGCGGGGACCCTCGCTGCCGACCCCGGACTGGGCACGCTCGTCGCAGGAAGGCTCCGGACTGGAGGCCGCCTCTGGATGCTCCGGACTGGAGGCCGCCTCTGGAGGCTCCGGACTGGAGGCCGCCTCTGGAGGCTCCGGACTGGAGGCCGCCTCTGGAGGCTCCGGACTGGAGGCCGCCTCTGGAGGCTCCGGACTGGAGGCCGCCTCTGGAGGCTCCGGACTGGAGGCCATCACTGGAGGCTGCGGATTGAAGGCCTCCAGCGGATTGAAGGCCTCCTGCGGATTGAAGGCCTCCTGCCATGACTCCTCACTGGAGGCTATGTGCCCCAACTACTCACTGGAGGCTTCGTGCCACGGATCATCACTGGAAGCTACAAACCATGGATCATCACTGGAGGCTTCGTGCCATTGATCATCACTGGAGGGAGGAGACGTAGGGGCAGTCTGGTACGTGGAGCTGCCACAGGGCTCACCAGGCTAGAGAGACTTACAGGAGGCCCTGTCCTTGGCAGAGGCACGTATAATCAATTATGGTCAAGTATAATCAAGTCTGGTCAAGTATAATCAAGTCTGGTCAAGTATCATCAAGTATGGTCAAGTATTCTCGCGGCTTTTTGGAGCATTGTGAACTGCCTTGGCGCAGTGGTCAGAGCGGCACTCTTTGGTCAGAGCGGTGCTCGTTACCTCGGATCTTCATGAATTCGTGCTGGCAAAAAGTTGTTCATTTGTTGTAGGTGAGGGAAGGCATATATTGACATTCTCTGAAACATCTGAAATGGAAATTCTATTTCTAGTGATCAGCCCGTCTATAGAACAATAGTTAGAAGGCATGGTCGAACAACTCTCTCTCACAGTCTCACGTCAGAATCATGCCCTGCATCCCGCTGCTGGTTTGCCTCTGAAGCTAAGATGGGTTGGTCACGGATGGGAGACCAGATGGAGGGCCCGTATTAGGCCGTCTTTCCTCTGGTTTAATTTAAAAAAAAAAAAAATTATATCCCAATGTCCCAGCACAGTGATTGAGGAAACCATTACCCTGTGTTTGGGTGCCGTCTTTCATATGGGATATTATTGAACCGGTGTCCTGACTCTCTGTGGTCAATAAAGATTCCATGGCACTTACAGTATTGTAACAGTATCCTGGTTAAAGTCCCCATCTGGCTGTCATGTCATCATGGCCACCTAATCATCCCCAGCTTCCAATTGGCTCATTCATCCCCCTTCTCTCACCCATGTAATCATCCCCAGCTTCCAATTGGCTCATTCATCCCCCTTCTCTCACCCATGTAACCATTCCCAGATTGTTGCTGTCAATGAGAATGTGTTTTCTGTCAACTTCCTGGTAAAATAAGGATTACATTAAAAATAATTAGATCATCAATTTTTCGAAAATGTCAAATTTTGAAGTGTTTAATGTTAACTTTAGGGTTAGGTAACAGGGTTAGGTAACAGGGTTAGGTAACAGGGTTAGGGTTAGGTAACAGGGTTAGGTAACAGTGTTGGGTAACAGGGTTAGGTAACAGGGTTAGGGTTAGGGTTAGGGTAACAGGGTTAGGTAACAGGGTTAGGGTTAGGTAACAGGGTTAGGTAACAGGGTTAGGGTGAGGTAACAGGGTTAGGGTTAGGTAACAGGGTTAGGTAACAGGGTTAGGTAACAGGGTTAGGGTTAGGTAACAGGGTGAGGTAACAGGGTTAGGTAACAGGGTTAGGGTTAGGTAACAGGGTGAGGTAACAGGGTTAGGTAACAGGGTTAGGGTTAGGTAACAGGGTTAGGTAACAGGGTTAGGTAACAGGGTTAGGGTTAGGTAACATGGTTAGGTAACAGGGTGAGGAAACAGGGTTAGGTAACAGGGTTAGGTAACAGGGTTAGGTAACAGGGTTAGGTAACAGGGTTAGGTAACAGGGTTAGGGTGAGGTAACAGGGTTAGGGTTAGGTAACAGGGTTAGGTAACAGGGTTAGGTAACAGGGTTAGGTAACAGGGTTAGGGTTAGGTAACAGGGTTAGGGTTAGGTAACAGGGTTAGGTAACAGGGTTAGGGTTAGGGTTAGGGTCTCACCTCTAGTGGCTGGTTATAGGGTCAGTGTTAGGTAACAGCGCTCCCTCTCACCTCTAGTGGCTGGTTATAGGGTTAGTGTTAGGTAACAGCGCTCCCTCTCACCTCTAGTGGCTGGTTATAGGGTCAGTGTTAGGTAACAGCGCTCCCTCTCACCTCTAGTGGCTGGTTATAGGGTCAGTGTTAGGTAACAGCGCTCCCTCTCACCTCTAGTGGCTGGTTATAGGGTTAGTGTTAGGTAACAGCGCTCCCTCTCACCTCTAGTGGCTGGTTATAGGGTTAGTGTTAGGTAACAGGGTTAGGTAACAGCGCTCCCTCTCACCTCTAGTGGCTGGTTATAGGGTTAGTGTTAGGTAACAGCGCTCCCTCTCACCTCTAGTGGCTGGTTATAGGGTTAGTGTTAGGTAACAGCGCTCCCTCTCACCTCTAGTGGCTGGTTATAGGGTCAGTGTTAGGTAACAGCGCTCCCTCTCACCTCTAGTGGCTGGTTATAGGGTTAGTGTTAGGGTAACAGCGCTCCCTCTCACCTCTAGTGGCTGGTTATAGGGTTAGTGTTAGGTAACAGCGCTCCCTCTCACCTCTAGTGGCTGGTTATAGGGTTAGTGTTAGGTAACAGCGCTCCCTCTCACCTCTAGTGGCTGGTTATAGGGTTAGTGTTAGGTAACAGCGCTCCCTCTCACCTCTAGTGGCTGGTTATAGGGTTAGTGTTAGGTAACAGCGCTCCCTCTCACCTCTAGTGGCTGGTTTCCACATCATCTCTCAACGTCCTCAGACATGAACACGTTGAATTCTGACTTAGATCACAGGTGACCTGTC